>NC_134357.1:61439692-61779692 GCF_048569485.1 Anomaloglossus baeobatrachus | reverse complement strand
ATAAACACTTGAAATAGATCCCTGTGTGTAATGATTCTATATAATAGAAATAGATCCCTCTGTGCGTAATGACTCTATATAATATATAGGAATAGATCCCTCTGTGTGTAATGACTATATAATATATAGGAATAGATCCCTCTGTGTGTAATGACTCTATATAATATATAGGAATAGATCCCTCTGTGTGTAATGACTCTATATAATATATAGGAATAGATCCCTCTGTGTGTAATGACTCTATATAATATATAGGAATAGATCCCTCTGTGTGTAATGACTCTATGTAATATATAGGAATAGATCCTTCTGTGTGTAATCACTCTATATAATATACGCGTTGCCCTTTTTGTATTGAATTCTTGAAATTAACTTTTTTAATTTATTGAGATGCACTTGTTAAATACTTATACATTTGGATGGTGATCTTAAATAGCTTTTATTTTAAAGTGTTGTCCAACTTTAGAAATTTTAGATTGTTAAATTGTCATAAAGCATGCGCACATATAGGTAATCTGTAATGATGGCAAGGATGATAATGAAAATGGAGGACAGTAGAAATATATCTAAAGGACAGTAGATAAATTGAACATGAATGGGAATATTAATGCAGAAACATAAGATTATTCATCCAGGTGAAAGTTATTTTAAGTGCCAGGTAGAATGCATTGTTTCGTAGACAAATCCAAGTCAAATGGAGAATCGAAATGCTAAGGAACGGTTATGCTTTTAGAATTCCTTTCAGCTAGCTTTTGTATTTATTGTGCTTTTATCTATTTATTCTAAATGCTTCCACTCTCCTGGAATGAAGCAATTTGTGTGGAAATAAGGCAAGATTGTGTGTGTGGTGTAGTGTTGAAAATGTAGGAAGAAAGTGCTTTTTGGTGTAGTCAAAAAAATATATTGGGAATAACCTTTCTAGCCACCACACTACATTTCTTCTTGAATATGGCTTTTTTACTGTTCTATGTCTATGGCATTTTTAATATTTTGGCATTATGGAAATCCACTCTGTTGGAGAACCGAATATATGGTAAATACTAAATTGTTTATTCAGCAAGTCTTTTTGATCATGTCCTGAGCATGAAGACCCCAAAGTGTAGTCTTCAGATGCAGTTGTGCATGTTAATGACTATGTTAGGCTAAGGACACACATCCGGCTTTTCTCCCGTTTGTCAGATCCGGTGCGCTCCCGTACAGTGTATACAGTACAATGGCTGTGCTGCAACTTTCTGGTCACATGCTCCGGTCACATGACAGCATGTAACTGAATAGGATAACTGAAGTGAGCACTAATATATATATATGAGTGCAAGCCAAAAATACATACTATATATAAGAATAAGGCTGCACATCAAACTTAGATAATGGTATAATGCCTCAAGCATATGGAAAAATATTGGAATATACAATGAAAAATGCTACTTGCTAATTTGAACATGTGAATAATGAATTGCATACCTGCTATGAATATTAGGAAAAAGGAGATATTTAGCAATCGCATTGATCAATGTAACTGAGCCCCAAAACCTCGTCAAGGTATATCTCTATATTGGGGTCCCTAGCTCTGTGACCCTAACTGTGTGTCATCTCATTGCAATTAAAAACTGCTATGGGTGGAGAGGGGTAACTAAGGACTTTCTTATATAGGAGATGGAAAAAACATGGCCGAAAGGGGCGGAGCTGTGTTCACATTCAGAAAAAAAACTACATATAACTGAATAGGATAACTGAAGTGAGCACTAATATATATATATGAGTGCAAGCCAAAAATACATACTATATATAAGAATAAGGCTGCACATCAAACTTAGATAATGGTATAATGCCTCAAGCATATGGAAAAATATTGGAATATACAATGAAAAATGCTACTTGCTAATTTGAACATGTGAATAATGAATTGCATACCTGCTATGAATATTAGGAAAAAGGAGATATTTAGCAATCGCATTGATCAATGTAACTGAGCCCCAAAACCTCGTCAAGGTATATCTCTATATTGGGGTCCCTAGCTCTGTGACCCTAACTGTGTGTCATCTCATTGCAATTAAAAACTGCTATGGGTGGAGAGGGGTAACTAAGGACTTTCTTATATAGGAGATGGAAAAAAACATGGCCGAAAGGGGCGGAGCTGTGTTCACATTCAGAAAAAAAACTACATATAACTGAATAGGATAACTGAAGTGAGCACTAATATATATATATGAGTGCAAGCCAAAAATACATACTATATATAAGAATAAGGCTGCACATCAAACTTAGATAATGGTATAATGCCTCAAGCATATGGAAAAATATTGGAATATACAATGAAAAATGCTACTTGCTAATTTGAACATGTGAATAATGAATTGCATACCTGCTATGAATATTAGGAAAAAGGAGATATTTAGCAATCGCATTGATCAATGTAACTGAGCCCCAAAACCTCGTCAAGGTATATCTCTATATTGGGGTCCCTAGCTCTGTGACCCTAACTGTGTGTCATCTCATTGCAATTAAAAACTGCTATGGGTGGAGAGGGGTAACTAAGGACTTTCTTATATAGGAGATGGAAAAAACATGGCCGAAAGGGGCGGAGCTGTGTTCACATTCAGAAAAAAAACTACATATAACTGAATAGGATAACTGAAGTGAGCACTAATATATATATATGAGTGCAAGCCAAAAATACATACTATATATAAGAATAAGGCTGCACATCAAACTTAGATAATGGTATAATGCCTCAAGCATATGGAAAAATATTGGAATATACAATGAAAAATGCTACTTGCTAATTTGAACATGTGAATAATGAATTGCGTACCTGCTATGAATATTAGGAAAAAGGAGATATTTAGCAATCGCATTGATCAATGTAACTGAGCCCCAAAACCTCGTCAAGGTATATCTCTATATTGGGGTCCCTAGCTCTGTGACCCTAACTGTGTGTCATCTCATTGCAATTAAAATCTGCTATGGGTGGAGAGGGGTAACTAAGGACTTTCTTATATAGGAGATGGAAAAAACATGGCCGAAAGGGGCGGAGCTGTGTTCACATTCAGAAAAAAAACTACATATAACTGAATAGGATAACTGAAGTGAGCACTAATATATATATATGAGTGCAAGCCAAAAGTACATACTATATATAAGAATAAGGCTGCACATCAAACTTAGATAATGGTATAATGCCTCAAGCATATGGAAAAATATTGGAATATACAATGAAAAATGCTACTTGCTAATTTGAACATGTGAATAATGAATTGCATACCTGCTATGAATATTAGGAAAAAGGAGATATTTAGCAATCGCATTGATCAATGTAACTGAGCCCCAAAACCTCGTCAAGGTATATCTCTATATTGGGGTCCCTAGCTCTGTGACCCTAACTGTGTGTCATCTCATTGCAATTAAAATCTGCTATGGGTGGAGAGGGGTAACTAAGGACTTTCTTATATAGGAGATGGAAAAAACATGGCCGAAAGGGGCGGAGCTGTGTTCACATTCAGAAAAAAAACTACATATAACTGAATAGGATAACTGAAGTGAGCACTAATATATATATATGAGTGCAAGCCAAAAATACATACTATATATAAGAATAAGGCTGCACATCAAACTTAGATAATGGTATAATGCCTCAAGCATATGGAAAAATATTGGAATATACAATGAAAAATGCTACTTGCTAATTTGAACATGTGAATAATGAATTGCATACCTGCTATGAATATTAGGAAAAAGGAGATATTTAGCAATCGCATTGATCAATGTAACTGAGCCCCAAAACCTCGTCAAGGTATATCTCTATATTGGGGTCCCTAGCTCTGTGACCCTAACTGTGTGTCATCTCATTGCAATTAAAAACTGCTATGGGTGGAGAGGGGTAACTAAGGACTTTCTTATATAGGAGATGGAAAAAACATGGCCGAAAGGGGCGGAGCTGTGTTCACATTCAGAAAAAAAACTACATATAAGGCTATGTGCACACGCTGCGTTTTTTTGACGCTGCGTTTTTGTGCGTTTTTGGCCGCTAAAAACGCACAAAAACGCACCTGCGTCGAAAAAAACGCGGCAAAAAACGCACGCGTTTTGCCGCGATTTGGTGCGTTTTTTGCTGCGTTTTGCTGCGTTTTTGCTCACTGCGTTTTTTATCAGTGAACAAAAAAAAAAAAGGTCTGATGTCATGTTCCTTCTTCAATGTGTTCTTCATTCTCCACTAGTGTATGCAGAAGAGCAGACAGCTGCAGAACTACAAGGCTCAGCATCCTCGATCCAATAGTGTATGCAGGACAGCAGACAGCAGCTGTCGAACTACAAGGCTCAGCATCCTCCATCCAATAGTGTATGCAGGAGAGCAGACAGCAGCTGTCGAACTACAAGGCTCAGCATCCTCCTTCCAGGACTGTATGCAGGATTTCTTTGCCCCCCCCAAAAAAAAAAATGACGTGGGCTTCGCCATATTTTTGTATGCTAGCCGGGTACAGCAGGCAGGTACGGGCTGCCCCCAACCCCCAGCTGCCTATTTGTACCCGGCTGGGAACCAAAAATATAGGGAAGCCCTTTTTTTTTTAAATTATTTCATGAATTTCATGAAATAATTTTAAAAAAAAAATGACGTGAGCTTCGCCCCATTTTTGAGTCCAGCCGGGTACAACTAGGCAGCTGGGGATTGGAATCCACAGTGCAGGGTGCCCATGCTTTCTGGGAACCCCCGCTGTGAATTGCAGTCCGCAGCCACCCCAGAAAATGGCGCTTTTATAGAAGCGCCATCTTCTGGCGCTGTATCCAACTCTTCTAGCTGCCCTGATGCCGGGTGGCTAGCTAGGTAATAATGGAGTTAGGGCTAGCTGTATATTATCAGCTAGCCCTAAGCCCGAAATTCATGGTGTCACGCCAATATTAGACATGGCCACCATGAATTTCTAGTAAAGATAAAAAAAAAACACAACACAGAAAAATATTTTTATTAGAAATAAAACACAACACAATTAGTGACTCCATCTTTATTGAAATAAACCCCCCTCCGCAGTAATCCTGGGTCAGGGTCCCGCGCCGTCCAATCAGGATCCAATATCATCTGATCGGTTTGCTGGAAGGCAAAGCGATCAGATGATGTGTCAGGATCAAGTGCCTGAATCACATCATACATCAGCTGATTGTATAAAAGCCGATTATACAATCAGCTGATGCATCAGTAGAAAAAAAAAAAAAAAATAATACTCACTTATGTGCTGAATTACCGGCAGCTCCCGGAGCGATGGGGCGGGAGTCTGATCCTGTCCGATCGCTGCAGCAGCTGCCGGTAATCAGGGATGAAGTCTCCTGACGCATCCGCTGATACCGGCCGGGCGCCCGCGTCAGCCCGAGACTCGATCAGCTATTGCGTCAGGTGACTGCATCAGGTGATCCATCGCCAGGTCCTGCAAGCAAGGTCCTGCCCCGGGGAGACTGCACACAGCCGGAGCGGGAGCGGCGATACCGTGAGTGGAGCTGGGAGCGGGCATGGCACCGGGAGGCTGCAGACAGGTGAGTATAACTTTTTTTTTTTTTTTATTCTACTGTTAACTTTTGTTTTCGCAGCCGCTTCCATCTCCTGCCTGTACATGGCGCCGCACGGCAGCATACATACACAGGACGGGAGATGGACGCAGCAGTGACTGTACCGGGAGGATTCACGCTTCTGTCTATACTGACAGAAGGAATCCTCTTCCTGTACACGTCACTTTACTACCCACCTCCTGCGCTTATAGCTGCGTTTTTGGTCTTAGAAACGCACCAAAACGCAGCTATTTGCGTTTCTCATTGCGTCTTTCAACATCCCATTGAACTCAATGGATGAAAAGCGCAGTGAAAAACGCGGGAATAATTGACATGCTGCGTTTTTGTGGTCACCACAAAAACGCAGCTGAAAAAAAAACGCTGTGTGGGGACAGCAAAAATGAAAACTCATAGACTTTGCTGGGGAAGCAAAGTCATGCAGTTTTGAGGCCAAAAACGCACCCGAAAAACGCGCAAAAATGCCAAGAAAAACGCACCGTGTGCACATAGCCTAACTGAATAGGATAACTGAAGTGGAAAAAACATGGCCGAAAGGGGCGGAGCTGTGTTCACATTCAGAAAAAAAAACTACATATAACTGAATAGGATAACTGAAGTGAGCACTAATATATATATATATGAGTGCAAGCCAAAAATACATACTATATATAAGAATAAGGCTGCACATCAAACTTAGATAATGGTATAATGCCTCAAGCATATGGAAAAATATTGTATATTCCAATATTTTTCCATATGCTTGAGGCATTATACCATTATCTAAGTTTGATGTGCAGCCTTATTCTTATATATAGTATGTATTTTTGGCTTGCACTCATATATATATATTAGTGCTCACTTCAGTTATCCTATTCAGTTATATGTAGTTTTTTTTTTCTGAATGTGAACACAGCTCCGCCCCTTTCGGCCATGTTTTTTCCATCTCCTATATAAGAAAGTCCTTAGTTACCCCTCTCCACCCATAGCAGTTTTTAATTGCAATGAGATGACACACAGTTAGGGTCACAGAGCTAGGGACCCCAATATAGAGATATACCTTGACGAGGTTTTGGGGCTCAGTTACATTGATCAATGCGATTGCTAAATATCTCCTTTTTCCTAATATTCATAGCAGGTATGCAATTCATTATTCACATGTTCAAATTAGCAAGTAGCATTTTTCATTGTATATTCCAATATTTTTCCATATGCTTGAGGCATTATACCATTATCTAAGTTTGATGTGCAGCCTTATTCTTATATATAGTATGTATTTTTGGCTTGCACTCATATATATATATTAGTGCTCACTTCAGTTATCCTATTCAGTTATATGTAGTTTTTTTTTTTCTGAATGTGAACACAGCTCCGCCCCTTTCGGCCATGTTTTTTCCATCTCCTATATAAGAAAGTCCTTAGTTACCCCTCTCCACCCATAGCAGTTTTTAATTGCAATGAGATGACACACAGTTAGGGTCACAGAGCTAGGGACCCCAATATAGAGATATACCTTGACGAGGTTTTGGGGCTCAGTTACATTGATCAATGCGATTGCTAAATATCTCCTTTTTCCTAATATTCATAGCAGGTATGCAATTCATTATTCACATGTTCAAATTAGCAAGTAGCATTTTTCATTGTATATTCCAATATTTTTCCATATGCTTGAGGCATTATACCATTATCTAAGTTTGATGTGCAGCCTTATTCTTATATATAACATGACAGCATGTGACCGGAGCTTATCGCGCAACTACTGTACTATATACACTGTACGAGAGCACGACGGATCCGACAAACGTGAGAAAAGTCGGATGTGTGTCCTTAGCCTAAGGGGGTACAAGGCTCTGCCACCCCCACAGAGGTAGCAGGTGTTATATTGATGTGTAATAAAGTTTTGTGCTGTTTGTGTGGCCACTAGATGGCAGTGTGGCCCAAGTGACTGCTTCCCTGGAACCCCATGGATAGGAAGGAGTTAGTAACAGGGAGGGCAGGACATTATAAAAGGGGCAAGTTGTAGGTAGAGGACAGGAAAGTCCCCAGTAGGAGAAACAGCGCAGAAGCCCAGATGATTGATTTGGCAAGACCCTCAGGCTTGAACTCATACTCGAGACATGTGGGGTCCTGAACGAGTAGGACTGAAGATAACTACATCCCATGCTAGTAGGGTTTAATCCAGATGGTGTCAGTGGCGTCTGTTCCCTGGAAAGAATTCCCATCAATTCCCCTCAAGAGACTGATGGTTAGTGTCCCTAAGAATAAGGTGGGAACCCAGTGTGTGAGCAGAAGATGAGCCTGTCTAAGGAAGAGATGGGCCTAGCAGTGCTTACTGGGACCCGGGTGCCAGGGAAGCAGTCGGCCGGTAAATTGTACTATAATGGAAACTAAAGAGAACCCAATGGGGTCAGAAGCGGTACCCACAAGATGCAAGAAGGTGTTGTGTAGAATAAAGTTCCAATGATTGCAAGAGATTCTCATGTGGCAAAGTCATTGTCAGTGGATGATTGGACTTGTCCTGTATAATTGCACTGGAGTCGTGACCGGGGATCAAGGAGTTAACAGCAGGTCCGCTGTGGCCTATGAGCCACTACCACAGCAGCTACAATGACCCCCGTTAGCCACCCCAACAACTATTTTATAAAGATCTTATTTTTTTGTAAGTGACATACTATAGGATCTTGAGTTATGCTTCCCTCTTTGTTTTATTTAACTAAGCATGGTTTTTAAGATATTAAAAGGCAAAAAATGTGTCAAGTTCATCAACCAGGCCTATAGTATATTGAGCTGGACACACAATGTGCAAGTTAGGTCAAGAAATATTTGGCCAGTGACCGAATTTTCTTGATTTGGATTCTGCATGACACTATTTTTGATTTAAAATGAATAACTGAAATCCAATTTTTGGTGTAAACTTTCAGGATTGATTTTAAAGGGGTTGAACAAAATATCCTGTAAAACTTTTTTAGGGATTGCAACCATTTGTCTACGAAGTGTCCTGCAGCTTAAAGTTAATTAGACAAATAAACTTTACCATAAATTAAATGTTCATCTATAATATTTTATAGACAAGCCTTTTGCAGGCAATGACTGAAAGCCATGGACGTCACCAAACATTGGGTTTCCTCTTTTCTAATGCTTTGCCGGCCTTTACCGCAGATGACTTCCGTTATTATTTGTTGGTTGGTCTTTCTGCCTTAACGTTTGTCTTTGTCAAGGGAAATGCGGTTTGATGAGGTTGAGATCTAGTGATGACTCTGCCACTGCAGCATTTTCCACTCTTTTGTCTTAAAAAGAAAAAACTCCTGGTTTGCTTTTGCAGTAAATTTTTTTGTCATTATCGCTACTGTGACGTGTCATCCAATCAACTTTGCTTTTAGTTGGTTGAATCTACGTAGAAGAGATCACCCTGTACACTTTAGAATTCATCCGCCTGCTTCTGTCTTCAGTCACATCATCAATAAGTACTAGTGACCCAGAGGCATTGGAAGCCATACATGCCCGGCCATCACACCTCCACCATGTGTTACAGAGGATGTGGTGTACTTTGGATCATAACCAGTAAGAAAGAAAAAATTCCACCGCGGTCCAATAAAAATACTTCACTTTATTAGAAAATTCTTAAAATCCAGTATAATAGCTCATGATATAGATCTCAGTGAGAACTACGCATTTCGACACTAGGTATTAGTCATATTCTGCAGATTGTTGGTATAAATGCAATGTATGGGTGCACGTTCCCACTGTGGCCATTAAGACAAATCATAACCAATCTGGTAATGCTACATGTATTTACATTATATGTGAACACCTATTGGCTGTGATGTAAATTTTGGGGTACAAAGTTTTTTTTCTTACTAGCCTGTATTAAATATATATATGTTTCTGAAAAATTGCAGTTTTAAAGGGATCCAGTCACCAGATTTGACGACTAAGCTTCAACCACCACCACTGAGTGTGACGCGCTCACGAGGTCCGAAGGGTTACTCGTCACCAGGCCGATGTAGGGGTGGGATGTCACAGCTGACCAGGCCCGATCCCGTGACTCCGGTGGTGTCAATAAATGGAGTATGATGATAGGGATAGTAGTTATTCCTGACTCCACCTGTGATGTGCGGCTATAATGGGAGCCGCCGCTGCGGGAGCTTTCCTCTGGGGCAGATGGTAGCCCCGCTGGGTTGGTAAAGCTCCCCACAGGCAGAGCTTAGGCCCTCAGGGAGGTTGGGAGTAGTAGTCTCTGATGGCGGAGTGCAGGGTCAGAGGCAGCAAAGAAAGGGAGCGACTCAGGGGTTGCAATCAAAGTTCTTTACTCACTGAGATGTCACCGCCTTTGGAATGCCGGACTCCGCTGTCATGGGCTCCAGCCGATCCCGGAGAGTTCAGAGGTCAGAACCGGTAGTTTTCTCTGTGAGTCCTTCCTCCCTGCACTGGTTTGTGTGAGTCCCTGCGGCTTGAAGCTACACTGAGACCCCCACAAGTGCCTAGGTCGTGCTGTATAACGTAAAAAAGATTTTTATAATAGTCACCTAAGGGGCGGTCTGATGGATGTTACTGCTCTCTGGTCCAGCGCCTCCTATCTACGGTGATCACTCTTCTCCTTCTACCCAGCCCAGTGTGCATGACGCGTCCTATGTCATTCACATTTGCCGACATTGACGTCATACGCAGGCGCACTTTGATCTCTTACTGCAATGCGCAGGCGCAAGGAAAGGTTACAGATCGTCTGCACATGCCCACTGCAATACTTTGAGCTGCCTGGAGTAGGGCAGATCAAGATGCACCTGCACAGGACCTAAATGCCGGCAAGTGTTGATGACATCATCATCCACACTGGGCTGAGTAGAAGGAGGACGGCAATCATCGCAGAGAGGAGGAACCAGACTGGAGAACAGCAACACCCATCGGACTGGACCGCCCCTTAAGGGAGCTTTACACGCAGCGACATCGCTAGCGATTTCGCTCGTGGAAGCACCCACCCCCATCGTTTGTGCATCACGGGCAAATCGCTGCCCGTGACGCACAATATTGCTAGGCCCCGTCACACGGACTTACCTTTCTAGCGACGTCGCTGTGGCCGACGAACAACCTCCTTTCTAAGGGGGCGGTTCGTGCGGCGTCACAGCGAAGTCACACGGCAGCTGTCCAATAGAAGCGGAGGGGCGGAGAGCACCCAAAAGAAAGTGGCGCCCACCTCATTGCCGGAGGATGCAGGTAAGGTGTTGTTCGTCGTTCCTGGGGTGTCACACGTAGCGATGTGTGCTGCCTCAGGGACGACGAATAACCTGCATCCAGCACCATTAACGATATTTGGGATTAGAACGACGTGTCAACGATCAACGATAAGGTGAGTATTTTTGATTGTTAGCAGTCGTTCGTACGGGTCACACGCAACGGCGTCGCTAACAAGGACGGATGTGCGGCACGAATTCCGTGACTTCAATGACATCTCGTTAGCGATGTCGTTGCGTAGAACGGGGCTTTTAGGGGAGTATAATAAGTGTTTTTTTATATTATACACCGTGGCCTGGGCTCTAATATACAGTATTCTGGAATGCTGTATATTAGAGCCCACTGGTGGTGGCTGCAGCTTAGTTACCAAACATGGTGACCAGTTCCCTTTTTAAAATGAAATTCATAGAAAAATAAGAGGATACTATACCTGTAAGCCAAAACCAGGAATGCCCCCATACAGAGTGAAAAATATACTAAACCCAGCCCCCTCCCCCTTTGGTTTACAAGTACTGACTCAATTATTGACATATAAGAGGTTTTTCATTGAAATGTCAATTAATTGAAAAAATCACTCAGAATTTCTTCCTGCCATTACTTTAGGTAAAGCTCATTGAATGGGTATATGGGGAAAAATAAAACTAATAGGCAGCACTAATTAACTTTCATTTCTAGTCCATCATTGGTTTGACATTTCATTATAAGTTAAGCTGAATTCTATTCACCAAAAATGTAATCTAATATATTAGCAGAAGCATACATATAGAAAATGGGCCTCGCCCAAAAAGCTAACGTTTGTGTCACCGCGCATTCTTCTGTAGGTTCCTTAGCAGCCACCTATATGCTATGTATTACCTTAATGCCAACCACTTTATTTTTAAAAAATAAAAAAAACTGTTTTTCTCAGCGCCAGCCATATTATCATACTTGAAAAATATTATCCACTTGTTTTTAAGTCCTAAATTTAAAGCTTTCTTCTTTGAAGACGACCTATCTCCAAAAGTGGACATTTTATGGTCTTATTTTAGTCTTGCTTTTACTCTGAGTTTTCTTAATTTTGTCTTCTATTACGATTAGGGATGATCGAATATCACAAATATTCGGCTTCGCGAATATTCGCCGAATAGGTCACCGCTATTCGACTATTCGCGAATATGCTATGGGCAATGTAAGTGTATGGGAGATCCGAATAACAACTATTCGGCTTTCCCATAGACTTACATTGCGCATTGAATATTCGCATAGCGGCGACCTATTCGTCGGATATTCGCAAAGTCGAATATTTGTGGTATTCGATCATCCCTAATTACTATGTATTCTTAAATTTGTATTCTATTTACTTTTTTATTTCAAATTTGCCATATGGTTCCAGAGATTTGGGGCTTTTTATCTAGTGCTAATTTTTACTGAGATGTAGCTAATAGGGTAATACCGAGGAGCCTAAAGACACGCCCCCGAGGATCTTGTGAACAATAACCCCTTGGTAAGGATCATAAAAATTTACACCAAATAAAAAAGCCCTCATCTCTGGAACCGTATGACTGATATATTAAAAATATGGAATGTTCCGAGTGCAGCAATATAAAGTAAGAGGAGAAAAATGGCAATTTTGACATAACAGGTTCTATTTAAGGAAATAGCTACTTTCTAACCTTTTAGACATCATAATGAATAAGTGCAGACTTCCAGTTATCTTTTGCAGTGCCCATGATAGTTTGCATTTTATTAGGGGTTCTAGTTGATCTCGGGAAGGAGAGGTGGCATTTTATTAGGGGTTCTAGTTGATCCTGGGCAGGAGAGGTGGCGTTTTATTAGGGGTTCTAGTTGATCCCGGGAAGGAGAGGTGGCATTTTATTAGGGGTTCTAGTTGATCCTGGGCAGGAGAGGTGGCATTTTATTAGGGATTCTAGTTGTTCCTGGGCAGGAGAGATGGCATTTTATTAGGGGTTCTAGTTGATCCCGGGAAGGAGAGGTGGCATTTTATTAGGGGTTCTAGTTGATCCTGGGCAGGAGAGGTGGCATTTTATTAGGGGTTCCAGTTGATCCCGGGAAGGAGAGGTGGCATTTTATTAGGGGTTCTAGTTGATCCTGGGCAGGAGAGGTGGCATTTTATTAGGGGTTCTAGTTGATCCTGGGCAGGAGAGATGGCATTTTATTAGGGGTTCTAGTTGATCCCCGGGAAGGAAAGGTGGCATTTTATTAGGGGTTCTAGTTGATCCTGGGCAGGAGAGGTGGCATTTTATTAGGGGTTCCAGTTGATCCCGGGAAGGAGAGGTGGCATTTTATTAGGGGTTCTAGTTGATCCTGGGCAGGAGAGGTCGCATGTTTGAAGAAAGGTCTACATTTCCTGGTCTAGACAAGTTCGTAGGAGGATGAATGGATCTATAAAGTAGAACTAATATTTTTGTTCACCATATTAATTTCACTTACAATTTTTTTCAGTACATAAGTTGATAATAAAAATATATTGAATTTGGAACATATTTTTTTTAAAAAAAATCGAGAAATTGTAGAATAAAAAGCCTTTAATCATTTTTCTGCCATGGAAATACAGTCTCAAAAAAATACATTTCATTTTCTTACAATGCCTCTGCCATGGAAATGCAAATCTGAAATCCTGTATCGTTTACTATATAAAGAATGTTAATAATAGAACAGTCCTTTCATCTCGGAAACCTTACAACCTGCTCACTTGTTATGTTCCTGAACAGATGAAATAATTGGTCTCCCCTGAGGTTTAATCTCATTACTAATCAGATCATTTTTATGGAATTCCAATTTATTATGTTTAACTAATTTTTAGTTACCACTAATTAGTTTCTCATTTCAATTGTTGGCTCTGCAGCTGTACATTAAAGCCCATTTCTTGACATCTGGACGCAAAAATTGTGGGTATGTTTTTTACAATGGCTGTTACACTTTTTTTGGATGTCCATACGTCACATAATCTTTTTGTGTGGATTAAACATTAGAATCTCTAACTTTTGCTAACCGTTCTCAATGATCTCAACTTTTATGTTTCCATTAATTTTAGATTAAGGAGCCTATTGTTTCACTATAGTAATTAATTACAAATTATGAAAGTATGTCAAGCTACAGTAAGAAGAAAGGGAACCAAGGACACCTCTGTAACCACCTGTGGCTCTACAGATATCAGGAACTTGGTGCCCATATGACATGGCAGAGTGAGGGATCATTCACACATCAGTTTTTCATGTCCATGAACTATCTGTACTTTTTTCACAGTGTCGGTGGCTTTTTGCAGACCAAGTGGTCTATGCAAAATTGCAGAGAAAAGTCTAATATTGAGCCGAGTGTCAAATAAAACTCAACAATGAAAGTCTATGGGTACATGAAAAAAAATCGGACAACACTGAGATACCATTTGTGAAGGGGACGGCCATGTGCGTAAGTGTCTTCGGGTGGGGAGCATAACACTTGCTCCTTTGGACAGTGTCCACTTTGGACTGGCTGCCAGTTGTCAAAAGACAGATAATGAGACATGCAACACCAGAATTCGCTTAAGGCTACTTTACACACTGCGATATCGGTCCCGATATCGCTAGTGTGGGTACCCGCCCCCATCTGTTGCGCGACACAGGCAAATCGCTGCCCGTGCCGCACAACAGCCGTCACACATACTTACCTGTCCGGCGACGTCGCTGTGACCGGCGAACCGCCTGCTTTCTAAGGGGGCGGTCCGTGCGGCGTCACAGCGACGTCACTGAAGCGTCACTGAACCGCCGCCCAATAGCAGCGGAGGGGCGGAGATGAGCGGGACGTAACATCCCGCCCACCTCCTTCCTTCCTCATAGTGGCCGGGAGGCAGGTAAGGGGAGCTTCCTCGTTCCTGCGGCGTCACACGCAGTGATGTGTGCTGCCGCAGGAACGAGGAACAACTTCGTTACTGCTGCAGTAACGATTTTTAAGAATGGACCCCCATGTCGCCGATTAGCGATTTTGCACGTTTTTGCAACGATGCAAAATCGCTTATCGGTGTCACACGCAACGGCATCGCTAATGCGGCCGGATGTGCGTCACAAAATCCGTGACCCCAACGACTCCGCATTAGCGATGTCGCAGCGTGTAAAGCCCGCTTTAGCCAAACAGTCTTGTTTACTTTATTCTTCACACCATTATGACAGACACGGCCTTCCTTTCTTTCTCTTTGTGGGGTACTATTCTTCATTCTGTTTCCCCCCGCTATCTCGGACCTTGTGCTCAATACTCCGCGGGATCTGCATTTCCTTCCCCCTTATTCCTCACACTTTCATCCACTTTTGGACCAGCGGATTCTCTAGCCGGATAACTCTATAGTCCCGCAGGGGTGAGCCATAGGCTCCAGACCTCCGGGGGTTACCGCAAGATCCCCAACTGGCCCTAGCACCGAGGCCCCATCCTCTCACTCTTGAAACCACATCTTGACTCCAGTGCCTCTGGGGCTCCCTCTGTTATGGGGTATGTACACATTGAAGAGGAGCTTGTAGGCTGACCCTAAGACTGGGGCCCATGTGCTGTCCCTTATCGCTAAGGTAGGCTCAGTGGTAGCCAGGTTTGAGTCCCCAGCGTGACCTGTATGAGCTTTGATACTATACTACTCTCCTACCCACCCTGGGAGCAGGCCAGAAGCCCAGTAACCAAAATCACACACATAGGCACAGACAAGGATAAACAAAAACTCGCACACACTGCACTTACATAAAGGAGGGACGTATGTGAAATGGGGAGCGACGCAAAAAGCGATAGGAAATAAATGCACAACTGGAGGGCTCGCATACCACGCGAAACCGCAACTTGTAATCACCATAGGACAGGATAGCCACCGGAACCGAGGAAACAAAGCTATATTCGGCAATCAGCCCCATTATCTAGAACCTTATAAAGGGAGAAGGCAGCTGGTGATCAGTAGAGATGAGCGAACCGGTCCCGGTTCGGCTCGAGGTCGGCTCGCCGAACGGGGGTCCCGTTCGAGTTCGGTTCGTCGAACGTTCGACGAACCGAACTCGAACGTATAGGCTATAATGGGAGGCAATCGCAAACACATAAAAATGCATGATAAATGTACACAAACAGTTAATAAACATTGCCATAACACTTACCGGTCCTCGCGATCCCTTCTGCACTCTGTCTCCTGCCGCTATTCCATCCGATGATCGCTGAATCCTCCCGGTGACCAGCACTGCCAGCAGAGATGCAGGACCTGTCGTGACGTCAGAATAGCCATGTGACCAGTCACGTGGCTATTATCTCATTGGCTACAGACTGGTCACATGACTATGACACGTCATGTAGGACCTGCGAGTGCATCTCTCCGGTACACGGTGCACATATGTGTATCGCCGTGTACCGGCGACATGCTCTAGCACACGGTCGACTCCCCGTTCCGTTAGGGACCGGCTGTCACAGCCGGTCATTAACGGAGATCACCGTTGCCATAGCAACGCAGTTAGCGGTGATGTCACCGCTAACCGCGGCTCCGAGAGCACCGTTGCTATGGTAACGCGTCTGTCAGCGTTACCGCTGTTACCGCTGACAGCCAGCACTGATCACTCACGGAGTGAAGGCTGCACGATTGTAGTGAGCATTGTAGTGAGGATGGAGGTTCCCCAGCCCCAAGTGATGAGCTGGTGAACCTTATCCTCACTACAATCGTCACTACTACTACACTAGTGAGGATTGTAGTGAGCATTGTAGTGAGGATGGAGGTTCCCCAGCCCCAAGTGATGAGCTGGTGAATCTCATCCTCACTACAATCGTCACTACTACTACACTAGTGAGGATTGTAGTGAGCATTGTAGTGAGGATGGAGGTTCCCCAGCCCCAAGTGATGAGCTGGTGAATCTCATCCTCACTACAATCGTCACTACTACTACACTAGTGAGGATTGTAGTGAGCATTGTAGTGAGGATGGAGGTTCCCCAGCCCCAAGTGATGAGCTGGTGAAACTCATCCTCACTACAATCGTCACTACTACTACACTAGTGAGGATTGTAGTGAGCATTGTAGTGAGGATGGAGGTTCCCCAGCCCCAAGTGATGAGCTGGTGAATCTCATCCTCACTACAATCGTCACTACTACTACACTAGAAAGAAAGAAGACAGAAGAGCAGGATCGTGGAGGGCTGACAGGGGGTAATAAAGATGGAGTCTCTAATGTGTCTGTGTATTTATTTCTATTAAAGTATTTTTTCTCTGTGTGGTGTTTTTTTTTAACCCTTTATTGGAGATTCTTAATGGCCGGGTCAAACGTGCCTGACATTAAGAATCTCTGGCTTAATACTGGCTAGTAAAACAAAGCCAGTATTAACTCATGATTACCCAACAAGCCACCCGGCTCCAGGGCTGTTGGAAGAGTTGGATACAGCGGCAGATGATGGCGCTTCTATGAGAGCGCCATTTTCTGGGGCGGCTGCGGACTGAAATCCGCAGTAGAGGGGCCCAGAAACCTCGGGCTAACCTGTGCTGCGGATTCCAATCCCCAGCTGCCTAGTTGTACCCGGCTGGACACAAAAATGGGGCGAAGCCCACGTCATTTGTTTTTTAATTATTTCATGAAATAAGTGAAATAATTAAAAAAAAACGGGCTTCCCTATATTTTTGGTTCCCAGCCGGGTACAAATAGGCAACTGGGGGTTGGAGGCAGCCCGTGGCTGCCTGCTGTACCTGGCTAGCATACAAAAATATGGCGAAGCTCACGTCCTTTTTTTTGTAGTTTTTTGGCAAAAAAAATAAAAAATGCTTCCCTGGATTTTCCATTGCCAGTGAAGGTAACACCAAGCAGTGGGGGTTAGCCGCCAGTAGCTGCTTGGATTACCCTTAGCTAGCAATACAAAAAATGCAGCGGGAGCCCATATATATTTTTTTTAATTATTTATTTAAATAACTAAAAATAAAATTGGCTTCCCTGTATTTTGATTGCTAGACATCACAGTGCTGTAAAAATAAATCTTTAAAAAAATGACGTAGCGCTCCGCGGTATTTTTGATTCTCAGCGCAGATAAAGCAGACAGCTATGGGTTGCCACCCCCATCTGCCTGCCGTTACCTTGGTTGGCAATCAAAATACAGGGAAGCCCATTAATTTTTTCTATTTAAAAAATGGTTAAAAAAAAAATGACGTTGGGTCCCCCCATTTTTGATAGCCAGCTAGGGTAAAGCAGACGGCTGTAGCCTGAAAACCACAGCTGGCAGCTTTACCGTGGTTGGGGATCCAATGTGGAGGTCCCCTCAGGCTCTTTTTTATAATTATTTTATATATATTAATAATTACACAATAAAAGTAGGGTCCCCCCCAAATTGGATCACCAGCCAAGGTAAAGCGGACAGCTGTGGTCTGGTATTCTCAGGGTGGGAAGGTCCATAGTTATTGGGCCTTCACAGCCTAAAAATAGCAGGCCGCAGGCACCCCAGACGTGGCGCATCCACTAGATGCGCCAATCCTGGCGCTTCACCCCAGCTCATCCCGTGCCCTGGTGCAGTGGCAAACGGGGTAATAAATCGGGTTGATACTAGCTGTAAAGTCACCTGAGATCAAGCCCAGCAGTTTGTGATGTCATGGCATCTATTAGATACCCAACATCATAAACTGTCAGTACTAACAAAAAAAAAAAAAAATCGACAAAAGAAATTTATTTGAAAAAACAGTCCCCAAAACATTTCCTCTTTCACCAATTTATTGTAAGAAAAAAAATAAAGGGGTCCCACGACGACTCTGGACCGTCTAGTATATGGGGGGGAGACACTCAGGGAACGTATCCCCCATTTTCTAGGAGTGCGGACCCTTCATGTGAGGAGTGTGGGTGCAATGAATCTGCACTCACTCTCCCCGGGTCCACAGCAGCAGAGTCCATGTCGTAATGGTTGCTACCAAAGCTGCAATGCCCTGCTCATGAGGTAAGGGCATGCCTAATCAGGAGAACTACTGTAGAGGAAGCTCTGCTCACTGGTATATAGGTGCTCAGAGGTAATAATAGATACAATTAGTGAGTAACCTCGGCACTCTAAATCTCCCAGACTAAGTCAGTAAGTCACAACGGATAGTAATGCAAAATCACTCTTTATTGGTCCGTATTAAGAAAAAAAATTTTTTCATAAGCATATATGTTTTTGTCCAAAACAAGTTACAAATGACGTTTCAGCCTGAGCCTTCGTCAGATTGGACTTATCTGCATGTAATCATGAAAAATGACAATAATCAGTATCACATAAAAGTGAGAGAACAATAACATAAACTCGAACAATGTAGAGGTACAATTGGGATGCAGCAAAAAAATTGCAACACAGCAAGAAATGAAACACATGATACAAATGTCATAATACAGCACAAGGACAATATAGTAATGACAAATATGGGGTCAGAGTAGGCTTAGACAGCTCTGGTACGAAAGAGATGTCAATCATAAAGTAACATGTGCAGTAGGTGTAGAGCTACAGTGTGCATGGCAGAGCTAATGGGTAGACCGACCATAGAAAAAGAACGGAGAATAAGTGGAGAATAAGTGGAGAATAAGTGGAGAATAAGTGGAGAAAAAGTGGAGAAAAAGTGGAGAAAAAGTGGAGAATAAGTGGAGAATAAGTGGAGAATAAGTGGAGAATAAGTGGAGAAAAAGTGGAGAAAAAGTGGAGAAAAAGTGGAGAAAAAGTGGAGAAAAAGTGGAGAAAAAGTGGAGAAAAAGTGGAGAAAAAGTGGAGAAAAAGTGGAGAAAAAGTGGAGAAAAAGTGGAGAAAAAAATGGATAAAAAATGGATAAAAAGTGGAGAAAAAGTGGAGAAAAAGTGGAGAAAAAATGGAGAAAAAAAATGTAGAAAAAGTGGAGAAAAAGTGGAGAAAAAGTGGAGAAAAAAATGGATAAAAAATGGATAAAAAGTGGAGAAAAAGTGAAGAAAAAGTGGAGAAAAAATGGAGAAAAAATGGAGAAAATAAATGTAGAAAAAGTGGAGAAAAAGTGGAGAAAAAAATGGAGAAAAAGTGGAGAAAAAGTGGAGCACCCTTTGGTGCCTTTCATGTGGCACTAAGGGGTGCTTAGCTTTATATTTAGCCAAAAAAATGAAAAAAAAAATGACGTAGGGTTCCCCCTAGTTGTGTAGCCAGCTAGGGTAAAGCAGACGGCTGCAGCCTGCAGACCACAGCTGGCAACCTCACCTTGGCTGGTAATCCAAAACTGAGGGCACCCCACGCTGTTATTTTAAATTAAATAAATAATTAAAAAAAAAAACACGTAGGGGTCCCCCAAAATTGGATCACCAGCCAAGGTAAAGCAGACAGCTGGGGCCTGATATTCTCAGACTAGGGAGGTCCATGGTTATTGGACTCTCCCCAGCCTAAAAATAGCAGGCCGCAGCCACCCCAGAAGTGGCGCATCCATTAGATGCGCCAATCCTGGTGCTTCGCCCCAGCTCATCCCGCGCCCTGGTGCGGTGGCAACCGGGGTAATATATGGGGTTAATACCAGGTGTGTAATGTCACCTGGCATCAAGCCCTGGGGTTGGTGAGGTCAGGCGTCTATCAGATACCCGACATCACCAACCCAGTCAGTAATAAAAAAAATAGACGACAAACACATTTTTATTTGAAAAAACACTCCCCAAAACATTCCCTCTTTAACCAATTTATTAGAATGAAAAACAATCCAGGTCTGGTGTAATCCAAGGGGTTGCCATGACGATCCACACTGTCCCAGTCAATGAAGAGCAGGATGTTCCCCATTGGCTGGGAGAGCAATGCAGTGACCTGAGCTAACATCAATGGGTCAGCCCAGGTCACTGCAGGGCATGACAAGTGCTGCTGTCAGCGAGGTACATTACCTGCGCTGATCTCCAGCACTGCTGACAGCCCCTGTCACTAAGTTCAATGACCGCCGCCTTCACAGCCAAGAATCGCGAGAGGCCCGTGACGTCACCGCTAGTCAGTCTCGGGTCGGAAGCGAGAGAAGGTGATGTGACAAGCGGCGGCCATGGAGGACAGTGACAGCGCTGAGGTCGGGATGGCGGGACTTCATCACCGCAGGCAGGGCCGGCTCCAGGTTTTTGTGGGCCCCGGGCGGAAGAGTCTCAGTGGGTCCCATACACACGCAGACACACACACATACACAGATACATACACGTCCATATACATATTTAAAGACAAACTCACAAAAATACATATAAACAGACAAATCTATACAGTCATATACACTGACATACATAGATACACATCATACATGCATACATACAGAGACACACACTGCTATGCTGCATACATACATACAGACACACACATACTGCTCTGCATGCATACATACATATAGACAGACACACACACACTGCTCTGCTACATACATACATATAGACAGACACACACATACTGCTCTGCTGCATACATACAGACACACACACACACTGCTCTGCTGCATACATACATACAGACAGACACGCATACTGCTCTGCTGCATACATACATACAGACACACACACACACTGCTCTGCTGCATACATACATACAGACACGCATACTGCTCTGCTGCATACATACATGCATACATACATACAGACAGACACGCATACTGCTCTTCTGCATACATACATACATACATACAGACAGACAGACACGCATACTGCTCTGCATGCATACAGACACGCATACTGCTCTGCTGCATACATACATGCATACATACAGACACGCATACTGCTCTGCTGCATACATACATGCATACATACAGACACGCATACTGCTCTGCTGCATACATACATGCATACATACAGACACGCATACTGCTCTGCTGCATATATACATGCATACATACAGACACGCATACTGCTCTGCTGCATATATACATACATACATACAGACACGCATACTGCTCTGCTGCATATATACATACATACATACAGACACATATACTGCTCTGCTGCATACATACATGCATACATACAGACACGCATACTGCTCTGCTGCATATATACATGCATACAGACATGCATACTGCTCTGCTGCATATATACATGCATACAGACATGCATACTGCTCTGCTGCATATATACATACATACATACAGACACATATACTGCTCTGCTGCATACATACATGCATACATACAGACACGCATACTGCTCTGCTGCATATATACATACATACAGACATGCATACTGCTCTGCTGCATATATACATACATACATACAGACACATATACTGCTCTGCTGCATACATACATGCATACATACAGACACACATACTGCTCTGCTGCATATATACATGCATACATACAGACACGCATACTGCTCTGCTGCATACATACATGCATACATACAGACAGACACGCATATTGCTCTGCTGCATACATACATACATACATACATACATACAGACACGCACACTGCTCTGCTGCATATATACATACATACACGCATACTGCTCTGCTGCATATATACATACATACATACAGACACGCATACTGCTCTGCTGCATATATACATACATACAGACACGCATACTGCTCTGCTGCATATATACATACATACATACAGACACGTATACTGCTCTGCTGCATACATACATGCATACATACAGACAGACACGCATATTGCTCTGCTGCATATATATATACATACATACAGACATGCATACTACTTTGCTACATATATACATACATACATACAGACACGCATACTGCCCTGCTGCATATATACATACATACAGACACGCATACTGCTCTGCTGCATATATACATACATACAGACACGCATACTGCTCTGCTGCATATATACATACATATAGACACGCATACTGCTCTGCTGCATATATACATACATACATACACGCATACTGCTCTGCTGCATACATACATACATATAGACACGCATACTGCTCTGCTGCATATATACATACATACATACAGACACGCATACTGCTCTGCTGCATATATACATACATACATACAGACACGTATACTGCTCTGCTGCATACATACATGCATACATACAGACAGACACGCATATTGCTCTGCTGCATATAAATATACAGACAGACACGCATACTACTCTGCTACATATATACATACATACAGACACGTATACTGCTCTGCTGCATACATACATACATATAGACACGCATATTGCTCTGCTGCATATATATATACATACATACAGACATGCATACTACTTTGCTACATATATACATACATACATACAGACACGCATACTGCTCTGCTGCATATATACATACATACATACACGCATACTGCTCTGCTGCATACATACATACATATAGACACGCATACTGCTCTGCTGCATATATACATACATACATACAGACACGCATACTGCTCTGCTGCATATATACATACATACATACAGACACGTATACTGCTCTGCTGCATACATACATGCATACAGACACGCATACTGCTCTGCTGCATACATACATACATATAGACACGCATACTGCTCTGCTGCATATATACATACATACATACAGACACGCATACTGCTCTGCTGCATATATACATACATACATACAGACACGCATACTGCTCTGCTGCATACATACATACATATAGACACGCATACTGCTCTGCTGCATATATACATACATACAGACACGCATACTGCTCTGCTGCATATATACATACATACATACAGACACGCATACTGCTCTGCTGCATACATACATACATATAGACACGCATACTGCTCTGCTGCATATATACATACATACATACAGACACGCATACTGCTCTGCTGCATACATACATACATATAGACACGCATACTGCTCTGCTGCATATATACATACATACATACAGACACGCATACTGCTCTGCTGCATATATACATACATACAGACACGCATACTGCTCTGCTGCATATATACATACATACATACAGACACGCATACTGCTCTGCTGCATACATACATACATACAGACACGCATACTGCTCTGCTGCATATATACATACATACATACAGACACGCATACTACTCTGCTGCATACATACATACATATAGACACGCATACTGCTCTGCTGCATACATACATACATATAGACACGTATACTGCTCTGCTGCATATATACATACATACATACAGACACGCATACTGCTCTGCTGCATACATACATACATATAGACACGCATACTGCTCTGCTGCATATATACATACATACAATACAGACACGCATACTGCTCTGCTGCATACATACATGCATACATACAGACACGCATACTGCTCTGCTGCATATATACATACATACAGACACGCATACTGCTCTGCTGCATATATACATACATACAGACACGCATACTGCTCTGCTGCATACATACATGCATACATACAGACACGCATACTGCTCTGCTGCATATATACATACATACAGACACGCATACTGCTCTGCTGCATACATACATGCATACATATAGACACGTATACTGCTCTGCTGCATACATACATACATATAGACACGCATACTGCTCTGCTGCATATATACATACATACAGACACGCATACTGCTCTGCTGCATACATACATGCATACATATAGACACGTATACTGCTCTGCTGCATACATACATGCATACATACAGACACGCATACTGCTCTGCTGCATATATACATGCATACATACAGACACGCATACTGCTCTGCTGCATATATACATGCATACATATAGACACGTATACTGCTCTGCTGCATATATACATACATATAGACACGCATACTGCTCTGCTGCATATATACATACATATAGACACGCATACTGCTCTGCTGCATGCATACATACAAACACACACCTTGCTCTGCGGGGCCCACACACGCGGCTCCGGGGGTCACACACACGGCTCTGCGGGGCCCACACACGCGGCTCTGGGGGTCACACACACGGCTCTGCGGGGCCCACACACGCACGGGGGGACAGGGAGGGGCGGGGAGGGAGTGATGTCCCACATACTGATCAGGTCACGGTGCAGATGGGGCCCACACAGCGCCGGAGGGAAGCGATGTGCTGGGGGTCGCTGGCTGGCACTGTGACTCCTTCATCTGTGCGACCGAGCAGGACGCCGGGCGGTAGCTCCGCCCACAGCTGATGCTCAATGCAGGAGAACACAGTGGCCTTAAAGGGCCGGCAGCCACAGTTTCCAGTGCCAAGGACTGCTGCCCCCGGGCCGACCGCAGGTAAGCCGAGCGGGACTATGTGTGTGTGTGTGTGTGTGTGTGTGTGTGTGTGTGTGTGTGTGTGTGTGTGTGTGTACATGCCGCGGGCAGGAGGGGGCGGAGCGAGCTGAGCGGGGAAGTGTGGGCTTCCTGCACGTAACTAAGATAAACATCGGGTTACTAACCAAAGCGTTTTGCTTGGATACCCGATGTTTATCTTGGTTACCAGCTTCTGGCAGGCTGCCAGCGATGGCTCCTGCACACTCTAGCTGTAAAAAGCCCTGCTTTTTGCTGCTAGAACCGTTCTCGAACGTATCTAGAAGTATCGAGCTTTTGCAAAAAGCTCGAGTTCTAGTTCGATCTCGAACAGCCCCCAAAATCACTCGAGCCCCGAACTGGAGAATCTCGAACCACGAACCGCGCTCAACTCTAGTGATCAGCCACCTGAGCACCCAGCAGATGATAACAAGCCAGCTGGATTTAACTCCATAACCAACCAATGCCAGTGTTATAAATGACACTTATAGAGGGATCAGGTTGGAGTAGTTACATTTGGGCTTCTGGTCATGTACATGGCTATATTATTGATCTGTGCATGTGAGAATCAAATACTATCTTAAGAAGTAAAGCAAGCCTTTCCTGATCTTATAGGATATATAACGTCATTGGTTGAGTTTAATAGTATAAAAAAGTTTGTACTAGAATTACTTCTTTTCTGGAAATGGTATAAAAAAATAAAATAAAAAATCTCCTAATACTTCTGACGCTTTGTTGGATGCTGACACTTTTACTGCATCATGATTTTTCTATACATAATATGCAGGCAGCTCCTCGGCTTTATCCAGTGATGACTACAGGCAGCCAGAATTTTATCTTGTAACTCCTGCAGGGAGTTTGGGGCTTCCTGGATGAATTACAAGATAAAATTCACGTGGCCTACATTCACCTCTATAGGAAGCTTCAGGAACTTTACATATTATAGGTTGGTGGTCCTTGGCATTTTGAGTGCATACTGATTCTTTTAAATGGCAGAAGTAATAGATTTCATTGGTTAAAGCACCAATCCAGCGATTTTTGTGGGCTTTTTTTGGTCTGTTTTTAAATTTTACCTCTGGAATGGTGCATTAAACCCAAGTCTCCTGCCCCTGGTCTTATACTCACCCTCTCGGTGTGTTCACCTTTTTGGCATTGCTTTGTTCCTGTGGTACCATTTTCTGAAAGTAATCTCTGGCCAAATGTCAGAAGTTACATCACAAGCTCCCAATGCATCTCTATGCAAGTCAGAACAAGGCCAGGATGAGACTCTCATAGACTTCCGTTGAGTTGTCCGGTAGACTCCATGAACCACTGTAACAGCCGACAGTTCCCAAAGTGCCTGAGACCAACTGGAGCGGGTCTGATAGAAGATGAAATCACCGGATGGTGAGTATAATAAAGTAACAAGGCACTCCCGAACTTGAAAGTGATGCAATTTTATTTAATGTGCATGAAAATAACGTTTGTGGTCCACAACGGACCCTCTTCAGTTGCACATTAGTGGAGTGGACTGGAGGCATAGGATGGTGTGAGGCGCGGTATCCACTGCTGCATGATAGACAATTTTTAACTGCAGTCCCCATGCAGCGGTGGATACCGCGCCTCCCACCATCCTATGCCTCCAGTCCACTCCACTAATATGCAACTGAAGAGGGTCCGTTGTGGACCAAAAACATTTTTTTCAAGCACATTAAATAAACTTGCATCACTTTCAAGTTCGGGAGTGCCTTGTTAAATTACATTGTACGGCTTTGGAACCTGAAGAGCACCCCTATCTCTCTTGCTATCCCTACAAGGAAGTGCCATTTCTTCTTTCTAGGTGAGTATAATAAAGGGGGTAGGGGACTTACATTTAAAAATGTGGTCCACTACACAGCATAAGTGGCCACATATCGATGTACAACTCATAAATAAAGTTTTTCTCAAATACCTTGTGTAGTCAATTGTGCTTTTGAGCGGCGCTATTGCGGTCCGCTCATCCCCATCTTGTGACCCTCGGGCTCTGTGACCTCTGAGATCCGATGATGTCAAGAGGTTAACAATACAAATTCGTACCGGGGTGGTCAAAAGTGCATATATAGTGAAGAAACAATCCCTTTAAAAATCTATTTTTATTTAACTACCTTTTTAAAAAAATTTCCAAAGTGATTCACCCGTATAACAGATATCAAGGGTAGTATAAATATACACCAGGGATGCCACCCCTAATCAAACAGATGACAAGTATACAAAAAATGATAAGAAACAACAAGATTGGAGTCTGGGGTCCCACAGAGGGATTAAAGAGACCCTGTTATAGACCTACACCTTGACTCCTTCCTATCAACGGAGGTAATACCGCCTTAACGTAACTGGGCGCCCCCGTTCCTTGGCGGCTATCCCTTACTTACCCTGATAAATCCCTACCACATAAGGACAAATGGGGATTGCAGTATGCAAGTTAAACAGTTTGTTTAGGTTGGTTGGTACCTGTATATGAATCTTTAACCCTGTACATGTGATCTGTAACCCTGTAAATTGGGGCATACCCTTAGTAACAGGGTGTTATATTATCTAATTGATTTTGCCCTCTCTTTGAGAATTGTTGAGGGTGCAATAAGGCCAACCAATAAATTCAAGTAATTTGCATAGGCATCCCCATTTGTCCTTATATGGTAGGGATTTATCAGGGTAAGTAAGGGATAGCCGCCGAGGAACGGGGGCGCCCAGTTACGTTAAGGCGGTATTACCTCCGTTGATAGGAAGGAGTCAAGGTGTAGGTCTATAACAGGGTCTCTTTAATCCCTCTGTGGGACCCCAGACTCCAATCTTGTTGTTTCTTATCATTTTTTGTATACTTGTCATTTGTTTGATTAGGGGTGGCATCCCCTTGATATCTGTTATACGGGTGAATCACTTGGGAAATTTTTTTAAAAAGGTATATAAATAAAAATAGATTTTTAAAGGGATTGTTTCTTCACTATCCGATGACTTGACCTGACATCACCGAGGTGGGACCCAGTCTCCATGAGTTACTGGGCTGTAGGCAGAGTTTCACCACTCGTTAGGCTATGTGCGCACAGTGCGTTTTTCGCGGCGTTTTTGCGCGTTTTTCGGGTGCGTTTTTGGGCTCAAAACTGCAGGACTTTGCTTCCCCAGCAAAGTCTGAGTTTTAATTTTTGCTGTCCGCACACATCTGTTTTTTTTCAG
The DNA here is from genome assembly GCF_048569485.1 of Anomaloglossus baeobatrachus. Classification (NCBI taxonomy): domain Eukaryota; kingdom Metazoa; phylum Chordata; class Amphibia; order Anura; family Aromobatidae; genus Anomaloglossus; species Anomaloglossus baeobatrachus. Next base: position 61,751,587 of record NC_134357.1, on the reverse strand, counting down.
CTGCGTTTTTGTGGTGCCACAAAAAAGCAGCATGTCAATTATTCCCGCGTTTTTCACTGCGCTTTTCATCCATTGAGTGCAATGGGATGTTGAAAGACGCAATGAGAAACGCAAATAGCTGCGTTTTGGTGCGTTTTGAAGACCAAAAACGCAGCTATAAACGCAGGAGGTGGGTAGTAAAGTGACGTGTACAGGAAGAGGATTCCTTCTGTCAGTAAACACAGAAGTATGAATCCTCCCGGTACCGTCACCGCCGCTTCCACCTCCAGTCCTGGGCATGTATGCTGCCGTGCGGCGTCATGTACGGGCAGGAGGTGGAAGCGGCTGCGAAAACAAAAGTTAACAGTAGAAAAAAAAAAAAAAAGTTATACTCACCTGTCTGCAGACTCCCGGTGCCATGCCCGCTCCCATCTCCTCTCACGGTATCGCCACCCCCACTCCGGCTGTGTGCAGACGGCCGGGAAACCTCCGATGGATGCAGGACCTGGCGATGGATCACCTGATGCAGTCACCTGACGCATCAGCTGATCGTAAGTCTCGGGCTGACGCCGGCGCCCGGCCGGTATCAGCGGATGCGTCAGGAGACTTCATCCCTGATTACCGGCAGCTGCTGCAGCGATCGGACGGGATCAGACTCCCGCCCCATCGCTGCAGGAGCTGCCGGTAATCAGCACATAAGTGAGTATTTTTTTTTTTTTTCTACTGATGCATCAGCTGATTGTATAATCGGCTTTTATACAATCAGCTGATGTGTGATGGGATTCAGGCACTTGATCCTGACACATCATCTGATCGCTTTGCCTTCCAGCAAACCGATCAGATGATATTGGATCCGGATTGGACGGCGCGGGACCCTGACCCAGGATTACTGCGGAGGGGGGGTTCTTTATTTCAATAAAGATGGAGTCACTAATTGTGTTGTGTTTTATTTCTAATAAAAATATTTTTCTGTGTGTTGTGTTTTTTTTTTATCTTTACTAGAAATTCATGGTGGCCATGTCTAATATTGGCGTGACACCATGAATTTCGGGCTTAGGGCCAGCTATACAGCTATCCCTAACCCCATTATTACCCAGCGAGCCACCCGGCATCAGGGCAGCTGGAAGAGTTGGATACAGCGCCAGAAGATGGCGCTTCTATGAAAGCGCCATTTTCTGGGGTGGCTGCGGGACTGCAATTCACAGCGGGGTTGCCCAGAAAGCATGGGCACCCTGCACTGTGGATTCCAATCCCCAGCTGCCTAGTTGTACCCGGCTGGACTCAAAAATTGGGCGAAGCTCATGTCATTTTTTTTTTAAATTATTTCATGAAATTCATGAAATAATTTAAAAAAAAAGGGCTTCCCAATATTTTTGGTTCCCAGCCGGGTACAAATAGGCAGCTGGGGGTTGGAGGCAGCCCGTACCTGCCTGCTGAACCCGGCTAGCATACAAAAATATGGCGAAGCCCACGTCATTTTTTTTGTTTGGGGGGGCAAAGAAATCCTGCATACAGTCCTGGAAGGAGGATGCTGAGCCTTGTAGGTCTGCTCCCCCTGACTCTCCCTCAAGCATATAGTCCTGGATGGAGCATGCTGAGCCTTGTAGTTCTGCAGCTGCTGTCTGCTCTCCTGCATACACTATTGGATGGAGTATGCTGAGCCTTGTAGTTCTGCAGCTGTCTGCTCTTCTGCATACACTAGTGGAGAATGAAGAACAAATTGAAGAAGGAAATGACATCAGACCTTTTTTTTTTGTTCACTGATAAAAAACGCATAAAGACGCAGTGAGCAAAAACGCAGCAAAACGCAGCAAAAAAAACGCACCAAATCGCGGCAAAACGCGTTTTTTGCCGCGTTTTTTTCGACGCAGGTGCGTTTTTGTGCGCACAAAAACGCAGCGTCAAAAAGACGCAGTGTGCGCACATAGCCTTAAAGCCCAGCATTGCTTCTGCTTGCAGCACACTGCAGCGAAGTAGAGAGCGCGCAACATGCTGGGCTGTGACAAGCAGTGAAACTCCGCTCACAGCCCAGTCCCTCAGGGAGACTTGGTTCTGCATCGGTGATATTGGGTGATATTGGAAGTTGACATGACATCACCGGATCTCAGAGGTCACTGAGCCCGAGGGTCACATGATGGGAATGAGCGGACCGCAATAGTGCCGCTCAGAGGCACAATTGACTACACAAAGTATTTGAGAAAAACCTTCTTTTATGAGGTTTACATCTATGTGCGGCCAGTATGCTGTGTAGTGGACCACCCCTTTAGAGCACCACTCCAGAGGTGAATTAAAACAAATGCTGGAGTGGTGCCTTTAATATTTATTTTAGTGGTTCATTTTGAAGAAATTTTAGGGATAGAATTGTGTACATACAGTACAGACCAAAAGTTTGGACACACCTTCTCATTCAAAGAGTTTTCTTTATTTTCATGACTCTAAAAATTGTAGATTCACATTGAAAACATCAAAACTATGAATGAAAACATGTGGAATGAAATAATTAAAGTGTGAAACAACCGAAAATATGTCTTATATTCTAGGTTCTTCAAAGTAGCCACCTTTTGCTTTGATTACTGCTTTGCACACTCTTGGCATTCTCTTGATCAGCTTCAAGAAGTAGTCACTGGAAATGGTTTTCCAACAGTCTTGAAGGAGTTCCCAGAAATGCTTAGCACTTGTTGGCCCTTTTGCCTTAACTCTGCGGTCCAACTCACCCCAAACCATCTCGATTGGGTTCAGGTCTGGTGACTGTGGAGGCCAGGTCATCTGGTGTAGCATCCCATCACTCTCCTTCTTAGTCAAATAGCCCTTACACAGGCTGGAGGTGTGTTTGGGGTCATTGTCCTGTTGAAAAATAAATGATGGTCCAACTAAATGAAAACCGGGTGGAATAGCACGCCGATGCAAGATGCTGTGGTAGCCATGCTGGTTCTGTATGCCTTCAATTTTGAATAAATCCCCAACAGTGTCACCAGCAAAGCACCCCCACACCATCACACCTCCTCCTCCATGCTTCACGGTGGGAACCAGGCATGTAGAGTCCATCCGTTCACCTTTTCTGCGTCGCACAGATCCAAAGATCTCAAATTTGGACTCATTAGACCTAAGCACAGATTTCCACTGGTCTAATGTCCATTCCTTGTGTTCTTTAGCCCAAACAAGTCTCTTCTGCTTGTTGCCTGTCCTTAGCAGTGGTTTCCTAGCAGCTATTTTACCATGAAGGCCTTCTGCACAAAGACTCCTCTTCATAGTTGTTGTAGAGATGAGAAGGTGTGTCCAAACTTTTGGTCTGTACTGTATTTGCTTAAAATTTCATGACTACCTTTAAAAACCAATTTTATTTTAAGACTGAAATTAAAAAAAAAACACTTTCTTGAATTTAATCATGCAAGAAGATCAAGAAGACCACCACATCTTGCAGTGTGAATTGAATGCTTGAGATGAAAATGGCCTTTTAAAAGTAGAGTTGACTTGGAATCCAAATGTTTTCTTATACTGACAGAATGTATTTTACAGCAGGTAGATTTCAGAAAGATTCTGAACTGTAGCAGTTCTAATAAAATATTGAAGTGCATCACAGTTACTCTGGAAGGTTTTAAGAGCATCCGAGTAGCATTAAATGTAACAGTCAGTTAAAAATGGCTATGTCGAGTACAGCGTCTCATAATGCAGTCTGTTCTGGCCTTTCTCTACTCCCCAAGAATTATAGGTGCATTATCCCGTATGCATCATTTATATCTACAAGGATTGTCTCCCTCTTCCTTGTCACGAATGCCCTTATTAGCACATAGCTTGAAATTTAATTCCAGAATCCTTTTAAAGCACAACACCTTGTGAAATCAGGCTGAATTCTTAATTAAAGACCATTTAAGAAGTCTAATAAAAGACTCTTACCTTTTTATATTGAGTTGTTAAATATTTTATTAAGGGTATTTTTAAAGTTCATTTTTAAGTGAACACTTTTATCTGAGGCTAAACTTTTTAATTTTCTCTGTTTAATAGAAATTAAGTTATAATTTATAACATTATCTCGGGTAGAAATGCAAAATGTTGTACAAATAGGTAGTCTAGGTAAAGCAAATTAAACTAATAAAGCAATATCTGCTAGAACTGTAAAAATATGGAGACGAAAAGAGCCCTACCGATAGGAGTTCGCGCTATTGGGTTACGGAGGTTAAATTTAGGAATGTTGAGGATTGATGTTTGGGAACGTTGGATTGTGGATGTGTAGAAATGTTTTTGTGTTGTCTCAGGGCTATAGGGTACTCTGTCCCAGGTGATGTATTGCTGGGTAGATATCACTGGGTGGCCGTTGCCCTGGTTCCGTGACCCTGAGGTCACTTTTAAAAAGGAGAATATTTACAGGGGAATTGAAATAAAAGTTTTTGACGTGACGCCACTTGCGGGTTGCGGCTATCTGATGGAGGCGGTGCTGCACCCTTCTCACTACTGGGGCTGGTGTTAGTGGCAGCCTGGATGTTGGGCCCTCCGCAAGTAGGGCCAGGCCCCAGGGGATAGATGATGTTGTTGGATGTGGAAAGAAGGTAGGCCACACAATGGATTGCAGTGTAACTTGTTTCTTTACTCACAGCGGGATGATGATGGCTGGTAACCCGATGAAGGCTGGTCGTGACTGCTGGTCCCCTTTAGTCCCAGTGCCGGTGTGGTGACCTGGTGACTTCTTTTCCCTGCACCTGTCTCTGGTTGGTGGGAACCCCTGGTTTGGAGCGTCTGGGGGTCCCCTCCTAGTAGTCTCTCAGTATTAGTCTGTATAACAGGTAGCTTGAACCCTGTGGGGTCGGTTTCTCTGGTCCTGTTCCCCGGTTCTCCCATTGCTACTGTGTCCTGAACTTTCCGGTCAGTGAGGTCCTGTATGGTCCCCTCACTGTGCAGATGTTATCAGGTCTGCCCCAGCATCCACCCCTGATGCAGGCATCCGCCGAAACTGACGTCCGTCGGGTGGGAGGCTCCGGTAAGTGTACTGAGGTGTTCCATGGTGTACTGTGTGTATATATAATTGTTATGGGCATTATGATCTGATCGGCCGCCTGGATGGTGGAGGGCCTCTGTGGATTCTCTTCACACAGTGATATGTGGATCATACCCTATGGTAGGGGAATCAATATGGAGATTGTAACCATTGTCTGATAGGTGTCCCCAGACACTCTCCGTCATTATCATTATCTTTATTATTATTGTGTATTGGTGGACACCACCGGTTGTATGCCCCTCTGTGAATGCTTATCCCCATACCTTGCATTTGCTAATTAATAAATACATATTTTCAATTGTATTGGATGTCTGATCGCTTCCTCCTTTTGTTGTGCTGCCTGGAGCATATGCCTGATCTTGGATTCTGAACCCCGTTGGTGCTATGGTTCCAGGAGTACTCCACCATACTCCACCGGCAACCACACGCCTGGGCCCTGAAGTCACCGTTACACTCTCCTGTCAGGGCGGACGTTCAACTCCTCTTACTTCCACTTACTCTCTCTTTGACTGACTGACTGCCTGACCCCTCCCACCTGGTAGTTGTCTAGTGGACTGGATCGGTTCCACCCCTAGGTGACCATCCACTGAGTCGAACCCTAGCCTGTCACCAGTCTTTGGGAATGGGGAAAAACAGGGATTAATTTGAATGTTTTGCTGTTACCGGCACTAATCTTCTGGGTCCCTGGGGGTAGGCCCTGCATCCTGGACAGGATGCAGTACCTTGTAGCTCCTGATGGCTTCAGGGGCGATACATTTTGGGTGTAGGTTGGCTCTTGAATAAATGTTGTAGGATCCACCTAAGGGTTCATTCAGACATTTGTTAACATCGGTCCGATCTTGGACTGCAATGCATGGACTGACCGCAGATCTCCAGACTGAAGTACGATTGCTTCATTTACACTACTCACAAAAAGTTGGGGATATTTGGCATCCGGATGAAATTTTGTAAAACGTTATGTTCGTGCTATAATAATATTTTATCATGAAGGTATAAGCACACTCGGGGTGGCAGTTGTGGGTGAAGGGTTCTGAGTTCTCACCCTGGTACGCAACAGACAAAGGGGTTAAGTGTGTGGAAATTTTACCTTGTCGCGCTAGTACGTCTTGACCATGGGCCGGCTTTTCGTAGTTTGGTGCGCACTCTTCAGTACTACGTTTAGAGTTATTAAGGATGAGTCCACAACAGTTAAAAACTGTACGTACTTTATTTGCAACACTATCTCAAACACCGTTCTATTTTGCTTGCGACCGGTTTCAAACTTGGTTTCTCACAAGCCACTAACATCTCATTACAGACTGGCTCTGTGGAGATATAAGGGTCAGCGGATACTCTCATACGCTGTCCTGGCTGTCTTTATAAAGACCGCATGGACCAGGGCTCATACCACTGAACGCTCATTCTCCTTCCCCCCGTGGGCAAAACACTACTCAGACAATACAGAAGGACGGAATCACACATTGGTAAGACTTTATTCACCAACAGGCAAAAACATATTGTACATTCCCAGCAAAGCACAAGCTGAGGTCATAAACATGTGACCTGCTGCTATCAGCTTTGTTGGCTGAGGCCCTGCCCCTTGTCACAGGGGTATGACCTCAGCACAGGTCCTGCAAGTAAAAGTAAATCAGTTGTATAATACTTATGCTAATTCTAACAGGGGGAGGTGATAACTATGAATACCCCCCAGATATTATCTGATCTTCAGCTGCTGTCACTCAAGAAGCTGATTATTTTATAAACTTTACTTTCTTGGATTTCAAAACTTAAAAATCTGAGCTGACCACTACAGGTATGTATAAAATCAGCCTGATAGTGCCAGTATAGGACTAGCTTTAGGTTATATATGAAAATATTGGTGATTATCTGTGTCGACGTTAAAGGGAACCAATGGAGAAGGTGGAAAAATTTAAGTTTTCCATTGTCATAGAGAAATTGTAAAATTGATAAGACATATCTCTGGTCTCGAGAGCACATATCCACCCCAAACTGAACATAAGGGCCTAAGTATAGTTTGGGAGAAAGAAATGAATTCTAACTGGAGAAAGAAAGGTGGAGTAGTGGAGTGAGAACACTACATCTGATCCCTGTGTAGCTAGAACCCCCTGTTGTGGACAGGTAACTATCGCAGAGGAATGTTTGGGAAAGACAGCCAGTCTGAGATTTTTATACAGTTGGGAAGGGTACATCTCTTCCACCTCTGAAAATACACTTTTTTTTTTCATGAAAGCATCTTTACTAGACACTTGAGCACCTGCGGCCAGTGATGAATATTTGGGGTTTGCATAGATCCTACAGTTATGGGCTATACATGTTCAGCATCCTGACAGGCATGTCTCACCAATATGAAAAAATGTGCATTACATTTGTCACTCTGAGCTCCAAATTAATATTAGGCAGCTGGATGACAATACACATATTGTGTTTCATAGCTATAGGAAGGTAAAATCATGATAAGAAACATGATCACAATATCATCTTCCTGGGACCTCAAAGGGTGAAGAAGTTGGGGATCTCATAATTTTCTGGAGACTGCAGCCACATCCCATGACCATCCCTGTAATGAGTCACTAGAGGGGAGATATATTTGAGTTAATAAAAGTAAATGCCAAATTATGATTGTTGTTAAATGCCAGGAAGGTACATTGCCATGTAGGGTTGTTCCACATTTCATTGGAGTGCTTTCTTCCATAAATCTGAAGCTATTGCAGTGATATGTTTAGTCATTTCTTTTGTTCCTTTTCATTCTATGTAATTGTAAATACTGTATTGGTTGTTCCATTTATAACTTATTTCGTATATCTTTAGACACACTGCCTACTTTTCAGATTTAATATATAAAGTGTAATAGTTTTGCTCCTCTTGCTCAATAAACCACAACCCAAAAGCCATATGCTACCTTAATGGGTGTCCACGCTACCTGTGTAAGCAATTGGTGGTGGCAACTAATAGATTTCTTGTATAATTGGAGTTGGACATGGACAGTACCAAGGTATATATTCATGTAAAAAAAAAAAAAATCTGAAAAAAGCCACCAGCCAACACAGGTTAGAATGGCAAATGCACTCACAGGATTCAGCCGGCCCCTTATGATAAACGTGGGGGTAACACAGGTGCAGAATACCAATGAGACAGTCACTCTCAACCTACTAACTCATGGAGGGGGTGGTTGCTGGCATTAAACATGCACACTGAGGTTTTACATAGGGCACCAGTCACACATAGGGGGCCAGCTGCATCCTGCGAGTACATTTGCCAACTTGACCTGTGTTGGCAGGTGACTTTTTTTTCTGGTGAGTTTTTTTTTTTTTCTTTGAATTTTTCCCTTTCGGTGAATTATTTTGTATATACTCCGTGTTGGAACCGGTTACATATATACAATACGCTCACTGTCCGGTCCCCAATAATTGGCCTAGTAGTGGAAACTGCTGCAGCCTTGTTGATTAAGCATTAGCCAATTGCGCAATTGTCCTGACGATAGCGGGCAGTGGAGTGGTGGTCTTGACAAATTGGTGGCAGCGGTGAGATATGAGATGTGTCCATAAATGTTTACTTTTGCCTCTCCAACCTTATCGCTCTCTCTCCCCCCTGCTACCTCTAACTCTGTCAAAAGGGGGAGAAGAGAACGCCATCAGGGTTAAGCAGCTGCTGTGACTGGTTTTGTATCACTTTTGCAGATCATTCAGTTTGATAAAATGACTATTTAAAATGTTAACTGAATTTAGAAATTAAATTGGCAAAACAAAATGTGTTTTTAATGTGTACTTATCCTTTTTAAAGCTTCTAAATTGTACTCTTCAGACTTGACTTTATTGGAAGGATGAATAGATTTGATGGAGAGTGCATTATCTAGTTGGAGGTGAGGACACATTTGTGGAAAGTTAGTCACATTCTTTGTTTCTTTTTTGTTTTTTATTTGTTCATGATATTTTTTTTCACCTAACTTGGTATTTTTAGATGTCGTGTCTATGGCGGTTTGTTAGGTCCATTGTACATTTGCATTATACAAGCATTGGGGATTTTGCAATAAGCCATAATAATCTACACTTATCTACATTTACCATAATTACAAAGTATTAGTTAGAAAACCTGAGTGATCTTGGTACTGCTGGAATTGACATCCCTATTATTTGCTGTTCCTCTAAAATTACTATAATCTACCAACTTTTATGTTAGTTTATTTTTAAAAATGACAAAGACTTGTAAGGAAGTCTTTGCTAGCCTAATTACCAGCACTTTTGGGGAGTTTAGTGATGCTATTTATTTTAAGGATTGTTTGTAAGAGCTGAATATTCTTGGCTGGGTTGACTAATAGAGGCCTTTCACAAGCACTGTAGCCTGGGTTTCAAAGTTAAGGTGACAGGTGGGTGGTGGTTGATGACGACTTTAAAATTCTGTACCTACATTGTTGTGTGATTAGTGATTCTATTATGCGGGTGCAATGCAGGTCTAACTGTTATTAACATTCAAAATTGAATGAATTTTGTAATTAACTTTTTTTATTACTTGGGTTACACCTTGTTCTTTCTATGGGAGCAAATAAAATACTGTATTTTTTGGATTATAAGACTCACTTTATCTCCCAAAAATTTGAGTGGAAAATGAGGGGTGTGTCTTAAAATCCGAATATAGCTTACCGGGAGGTGAATTGGCAGGCGGCTGTCTGTGTGGCTCTGTGTGTGGGCGGTCGGGTGCCTGCGGGCGGACGGGTGCCTGTCTCTCCCGGCCGCTGGCTGTCTCTCTGTGCAGGTGGGCAGGCGGCCTGCTGGCTGTTACTCTGTGCGGCCGGGCTGGTGGCTGGGTGGCTGTGAGGACAGCATTGGCTGTGCGGCGGGTGTCCTAGTCTGTCCGTAGTCCCGGCTTCAAATGATGGCCCCGGGAGTCAGCGCGTGCGCAGATGGAGCTCTTGGATGAGAGCTCCATCTATGCATGCGCTGCTCCAGGCACCATTTTTTTTTTAAGCCTGAACCGCGCACCTACTGGGACACTCACTGCACCAGCCTGTTCCACCACACAACCACCGCAGCTTCTGCTGCCACCACTGACCCGCTACCACCGCTGCCTCCTGTGACCCTGCTCCACCACCGCTGCCGCCCCCCTTCAGTAAGACAACACCGGAGTATAAGACTGACCCCATCTGGTGCGTCTTATAAAACGGAAAAAACGGTACTTGCAGAAGGAAATATACAAATGTCAAAATCCAAAGTTGAACATTCAGTACATTGCTTCCAAGTACAAAGTATATATCAGGAATAAATAATAATAGCTATCATTTGTTCTTAATTATGATTTTCATGTCTGCTAAAATTATAATCTGCACTCATACAAGTGGAAATTATACCTTATTTTTGCAATGTTAATGCTACTTTGTTAATCAACAACATTACAAATTACAATTACAAAGCTGAGCAGCAGCACTCAATGTCAGGCAGCAGCTGCAAAATCAAACACGATTTTAGGGTGTTATAAAGAAAGAAATTAGATCCTGTGATCTCAACGTATTGTTACCCCTCTATAAATCACCTGTAAGGCCACTGTAATGCTTGTCACTACCTTCCAGGGTCGCATGAACTGAAGGGTCACGTATAATCATAAGGGGTAAACAGAGACAAAGTCAGGGCACAATCCGAAAGTCACAATACCAGAAAAGCACATAGTAGTAAAATGGAGCAAGCAAAGACGTAGTCAGATAACTGTCCGGGGTCCAAGACAGGAATGCATGACCAGAATAGGGAGGGAAGTCCAATAACAGTCCGAGGTCAGAATAAGAAGATCAGAATACTAGCAGACACACAAACTATGGCAATACAGCAGAGCCAGAGAATACAACTGGCAGAGTTCTGGGGGATCATGCTCAGTAAAGAACCCAGAGCAATTACCCAGAAGATGGAACAGCTGATTAACCAGCACCTCCAAACCTGGACTCCAGTAGAGTGACCAAGTTACTAGTTCATTAACAAAGACGGCACCATAGAGCATCTCCAAGATGCTCTGCACAAAGTAATAGACACACTGCCAGATCTGTAAGTGCTGAAGAGCATCTCCAAAGGCAGGATGCTCTGCACAAAGGAATGAACACACTGTAAGATCTGCAAGTGCTTGCCGAGTATCTCCAGGTCTGTAAGATGCTCTGCACAGAGAATCGTGACAGCCACATCTGGAATATGGAATCCAGTTTTGGGCTCCACATTTTAAAAAGGACATTCAGAAGTTAGAGTCAATTCAAAAGTAGCAACTAGACTATCACAAGGAATGGAGGCCTCCCATATGATGAGAGGTTGGAAAAGTTTGGGTTTGTTTAGCTTAGAAAAAAGGCGTCTCAGAGGAGATCTCATTTCTATGTATAAATTCATGTGTGGTCAATATATATGACTGGCAGATGACTTATTCCTTCCAAAGAAAATACTAAGGACCAAGGGGTACTTATTATGAGTGGAGGAAAGGTGATTCTGGCAGCTAAATAGGAAAGGGTTCTTTACAGTTAGAGCAGTCAGACTGTGGAATGCCGACCACAAGAGGTAGTAATGGCAGATACTATAACAGCTTTTATAAACTGGCTGGCTGATTTTCCTCAGTACATACAACATTGACGGTTATAAATGATCCAGTGACAAAAATGTATAATTGGTGGAGGAAGGATTAACTAGATGGACCTGGCTCTTTTTTCAACCTATGTAACATATATTTTTTTTTTTTGTATTATTTATAGTCTAAAATGTTGAACAAGAATGCATATAATGGCCAAAAAACATCAACTCCTAAAGATAGTCTTTACTACAGAGGTTTCAAACACGCGGCCCCCGAGGCTGTGACGATCGCGTTACTATGTAGTTGCCGGCGCCAGTAGGGCTTTACTACAGTTGAGCTCTCTGCACTATACTAATGTCAAGCAGGTATCATCGCTGTATGAAGTCACCTGATTGCCTGTGAATGGTGGAGTGTAGAGAGCTCCTAAGTGTGTGCTGTGCCGCAAATTAATCAAGTATACTAAAGGAAACAGTCGCACTTTGTAGTGCTAACATATGTATGTAGCGCCCCTGAGCCACTCAGGGCACTACTAGGTACTGCATCCTCACAAGGATGCAGGGCCTACCCCCTGGGACCTGTAACACCAGTGCCAGTAACACCTACACACTAAAATCCTAGTTCCCACAACACACCAGGGGCCATGGACTAGTCAGATACAAGGGCATGGCCACCTAGAGGGCGGAGCCAGACCAGGGGGACTAGACAGCCTGGTGGGAGTGGACAGTAGTCAGTCAGAAGAAGTCAGTCAGTAGAGTGGAAAGTGAAGGAGAGAAAGGTGCCTTGAACTGGGTCATGTAATGGTGACCCCGGGGCACAGGAGAGGGTCGCCAGGGTGGGTACACCTGAGTACCACTGGGAACAGAGCACCGACGGGGCACATGGCCCTAGGTCAGGCGTCAGTTTCATATAGTCTGGCAAATACCTGCACAGTGAGGGGACCTTTACGGACCTCAGTGACCCACAGATCCGGGGGCACCAGCAGTAAAGCAAGGATCAGGGTTCAGGACACAGACCAGCCCTACAGGGTCCACACTGCCTGCCGTACGGACAAGGAGACTGCCACAAGGGACAGTCGGTCTCCCAAACTGCTTCAAGCTATAGGGACCCAAAACACACTGAGGGTGCAAGGGACAGAGGAACAGTCATCAAGCTGGCACTGGAAATACAGGGACCTGATCCAGCCATCCAAGAATGAGTAGAGACTGTTAATTACAACACCGGTGTGGCCTCCCTTACTCTGGCACTTCCACCATACAGCTCCCTAGGCTGAGCCCTACCTGAAGAGGGCCTACCACCACAGCTGCCATTACCACCAGCCCTATGGATAGCCAATCCCAGCAGCAGCGGTTCCATCATCCTAATTGCAACCCGCAGGTGGCGTCACACTAATGACTATAATTCTCCCTGTAAATATCCCCTTTTCAAAAAGCCCCCAGGGCATGGGATCAGGCAAAATTCCTTGAGTGACACATGTAGAATAATGAATATGGGAATATAGACATGCAATACGGCTATGAAAAACATGCAAAAATTGTGATACTTGGTACACAAATATGGCCAGTTTTATGTGAGCCCAACAGCCAGCAGCAATTAGTTTGATAGGGACCCAGCAAAAAGAAAATCGCCTTGCTGTTGTTTGTACTTTATGGAGCTGATATTTTACATCACAGTTAACGTTTTAAAGTGATGATGAGTTAAGGGCCCATTACATGCTACGATATATCAAACGATATGTCGTCAGGGTCACGTCGTTAGTGACGCACATTCGGCGCCGTTTGACATATCGTAGCGTGTGACATCTACGAGCGACTGTGAATGAGCAAAAATATTCACCTTATCATTGCTCGTTGACAAGTCGCTCATTTTCAAAAAAATTGACCGTCCTTCTGCGCGCCGGTTGTTCATCGTTCCCGAGGCAGCACACGTTGATCCGTGTGACACCCCGGGAACGATGAACTGCCGCTTACCTGCGTCCCGCCGGCAATGTGGAAGGAAGGAGGTGGGCGGGATGTTACATCCCGCTCATCTCCGCCCCTCCGCTTCTATTGGGTGGCCACTGTGTGACATCGCTGTGATGCCGAACGTCCCTCCCCCTTCAGGAAGAGTATGTTGCCTGTATCGCACAAATGATCGCACATGCGAACGTAGGATAAATTGTCCCGTGTAAAACGGCCTTAAGATTTTCCTTTTTGAGAAATCATTGGCTTATTTTCATCAGATTTCGGCAATAACAATAGACAGTTGATCTTCAATCTGTGTCAATTTTTTTTTTTTTTGCTCTTTACACAAAGTCTAAACAAATGAAACATAGTCGATTTAGGTCATTGTGACCATGAAAGTGCGCTGATACATTCCAGAAAAGCTTCAGACGTGGAACCTTAATGTGAAAGATGGAAAACTGAATTAGCCTAAAAAGAATTTCAATGCAAATTTGATAGAAAAGACCCTTTTTTATTGCCACTATAAGAAGCATTTGCAAATGCATATAATTAATGATCCATCAAGCTTCCAATATTTCAAAAGTACTTTAAGCAGTAAAATTGTATATGACATCACTCTGAAAGAGTAAACACATTTTTCACGGTGCTTATCTGCAATGTTAATGCATAGGAGTTCTGTACCTAACAGCTTACATTAAAATGACAAAATATTGTGGCAAAAGGGAAGAAAACTGGGTTTGTTGGGTATGATCGATGGCACAGATTTGAAAACAGGCATTTACATGTGCATATATTTCCCATCCATCTTTCCACTGCAAGATATGGCTGAGGTTGCATGAATAACGTCTCCCCATAACTCACACAATATCAAATTTTACAATTATGCTGAGAAAATACTATATTTCTGCAGCTACCTTCATAAATTCCAAGTCTGGCTAACTACTAACTCTATGAGCAACAGAATCACTGGAATATTTAAAGAGCCAAGAGTCAAGCCAGATTTGACATTGGATAACCACGCCATAATAAACCCATGGGAAGCCATTTTGCTAGACCTGGAAGATAGTAACATAGCATAAGGGGAGATGGGTAGACATGGGGCCAAAAATCATTCTGGAAAGGTATTGGATTATACTTTATCAAGGCACGGGCAATACTTTTTAGAGATAAAATAGAGAAAGCTAATCTAGGCAAACAAAGGGTTCTTTACAGTTAGAGCAGTCAGACTGTGGAATGCCCTACCACAAGAGGTAGTAATGGCAGATACTATAACGGCTTTTAAACAAAGGCTGGATGATTTCCTCAGTACACACAACATTGTTGGTTATAAAAGACTAAAGTGGGCTTTACACGCTACGATATATCAAACGATATGTCGTCGGGGTCATGTTGTAAGTGACGCACATCCGGCATAATTTGACATATCGTAGCGTGTGACAGCTACAAGCGAGTGTTAACAAGCAAAAATAATTAATCACCTTATCGTTGCTCAGTGACACATCGCTCATTTTCTACAAATCGAACGTCCGGTTGTTCATTGTTCCCGAGGCAGCACACATCGCTCCATGTGACACCCCGGGAACGATGAACTGCAGCTTACCTGCGGCCGCCGGCAATGCGGAAGGAAGGAGGTGGGCAGGATGTTTACGGCCCGCTCATCTCTGCCACTCCGCTTCTATTGGCCGGCTGCTGTGTGATGTCGCTGTGACGCCGAACGTCCCTCCCCCTTCAGGAAGTGGATGTTCACCGCCCACAGTGAGGTCGTTTGGAAGGTAAGTACGTGTGACGGGGGTTATGACTTTGTGCGACACGGGCAAGAAATTGCCCGTGCCACACAAATGATGGGGGCGGGTGCGATCGCACATGCGAACGCACGATTAATCGACACGTGTAAATCAGCCTTTAGTGACATAATGTAGAACTGGTGGAGGAAGGTTGAACTAGATGGACCAAGGGCTTTTTTCAACCTAAGTAACTATGTAAATGGAAAATAAACAGGTTGCATTTGGAATGACTAGCCATTTATCCCCCAAAATAAGACCAGGTCTTATAATATAATAATTTTTGCGTCGAAATATGTGCTAGGTCTTATTTTCAGGGGGTATCTTATATTTTCCCATGAACAACAATCCACATTTATTATTCAACAAAAAAAAATTCAACATTTATTCAAATATCACATTCTGGAACATCAACATTTTGTGTTAATCCTATTACTGGGTCAGATGCACATTTTCTTATCTGATCTGCTCTTCTCACGGAGCAGAACCAGTCCTATGGTGGTGGGTACAGACCATATTTACACAATTTTTAAATTACCAGATTAAATGTATTATTCTCTGTGTACTGTTAAGTTTACCCCCAAAGAAAGCAGACTTAGAATTGCACTTACTAGATTTCAAACAATTAGAGTTGGCAAGTGAATGGGCTCTCACACACAAGTCTGCGTTACTGTCAGGTTCCCCTCCCTTCTACAGCGGTTGGCTCCCCCTGGTGACTAGAAGCAGCACTCGCGCGGAGTTATACTGGTACCCGATCTGTTTGTGAGAGCTGCAGTGCAATGCAGCTTGAATGGCGAGGGACCTGACATCGACGCAGATCTCTATGTGAGAGCCCATCCACCAGCAGCACTTGCCATTTGTAATTGTTTTGGGTCTGGTGAGTGCAAATTTATTTATTTTTTTTCTTGGGAGGTGGTGGTGCCTGCTTTCTTTTGGGGATGTTTGCTTTCTTTGATTAAAAAGAGTCATGCTGTATTCTTTAACTTTTCTAGCTGTTTGTACACTTCCTTACTTCCTAGGGCTTATTTTTGGAGTAGGGCTTATATTTTAAGCACACTCAAAAAAGCCTCAAAAATCCTAATAGGGCTTATTTTTGAAATGGGTCTTCTTTTTGGGGAAACAGGGTATGTAAAGATGGTCAGCATGTGTGTAACTGCATCCTTTTATTGTCCGACAGAGCAACCAGTTCCTTAACGGAATGTTCAGTATCACTGGATATTTAAAAATACTGTAACTCCATTTAATACACTGTAGGTCTTTGGATATAGCGGTTTGAACACTTCAGATCTTCAGGACACCCATGTGTGGTTCATGATGCACCTTGGCTTTTGCCACGGCTCGTTCCTTGCCACACTCGGTCACCCTCACTACCACTCTTGCATGTTTTTGGTTTCAGTGACATCCACGCAAAGGATATTTTTAAACACCGGCAGTGTCTTCCAATTCAGAACCTCACAGCCCACAGGTATATCACAATAGCTGGTTAACACCGTCTTAAGAAAGCTCCTTCTTGGACTCTTGTCTGCTACCAGTCTTGAGCCCTCTTGTCAAACAACCTTCTTATTTGCCTCTGCCACTTGCCAATATGGCAGATCAGGATTTGCTGAGCTCAAGTTTGGCCCACATAAAAGATAAATCACTGGGACATGGATCCGGCTGATGACCATACAAATCTAACTGTACACATTAGACAGCATTAGGAACATGGCAAAAAATTTCATAAACCATCTTATAAATTAATGATAATAATGGACCTGTGCCGTCAATCAAAAATCAATTACCATTGATGGGAATAGTTTTGATTGGTCTTTTCCATTTACCTGACCATTAACCAAATTTGCTATCAATTACACATGCCATCAGTGTCTGAACTGAGAGGATCCGACTGCTGGCAATCCTACCTATCTGTAAAATGAACCAGATGTGGCACCGTCGGATTTTTTCTTCATCATGACCATATTTCTCAAATAATAGCGAGTCTGAGCTTTCAGCACAGACCCATCCAGTTTGATAGGATGAAGGCTCGGCCACCTCTAACCCAAGGAAAACTCTGTTTATTCAATCAGACAAGTCATAAAAGTGGAGATCTGATTTCTGGGCATCCCATTAGCATTTGAATTGTAACCTCAAGTTCCTGGACCCCATTCTAAAATTTGAAATGGGATTTCCAATAAAGTGCCCGGCTGGAACCTCCACCCCCCTCCCCAGGGGGTAGGTGGAGGCCGGCATGACGTGGCTAGGGGGGATAGGGTGAAGTGAGAGAGGGGTGGGGGTATAGGGACCGTTAGGGGATAAGATAGGAAAGCTAGAGGGGAAAGGAGCCAGTGCTGCATTTACAGCGGAAGTGATTGTCCCGCCCACCCTCCCTTATGTTTCGTTTTGGGTCATAGTGGCAAGGCGGTTGGGGTGGGGTCCTCGAAGTTGGTGAAAATTGGATTGGGGGTCCCAATGGAGGACCCCCCTTTAATTTACTGGTTTGGGGAGTGGTCTGGTGATCATGGGGGAACGTCGGCTTGGTGGGGTCGGTTCCCGTATTTGGTGGTTTAACCCTTCCCCCACATATTAGTTTTGGTGCTCCTGAGTTGGTGGTTGCGGCTGGGAGTAATGGGGTTTAGGGGGAAGGTAAGATCGGAGTATTGGGTGATCACCAGATTGTTTGAGCTTCGAGGACCACAACCCCCTTTTTTATAAATGTTATTGTAAGTTATATTTAAATAAAGGCTGCTGTGGCCATTTCAATCAGTTATGTGTCTGTGGTCATTTCAATAAAAGGTTAAACTATTGGGGGTGGTAGTATGATAGCAGTATAGGGGATCACCGGGACTCCACTATGCCAACGTCATGCTCTTATGTGGCGAAAAGGCAACTGAGAACCATCAACCATGAGGGCTACTTATCCAACAACGTTTAAGTCTAAACTCTGATTTCGGTTGCGGAGTAGGAGCATGCACTGTCCTATTCTATACAGATAGGATTTATAAATATTTAATATTACTGTATTATTGATACACCAGTATTAGCAAGCTGCAAATTACTGTATTACGATTATACTACCAGGGCTTATGATCCTTTTCCATAGATCTGTCCCATGTAAGCTAATGCTGAAGCATCTGTAGCCCTTGTCCTAGCATCTGCTCTTGGGAACAGAATCTCTACATAGAGTATATTGAAAAAACATGAGCACATTGTCTGCTGACGTTATCTGTAAGTCCTAGGGGACCCCTTTATGCACATATGGAAGGAGGTTTTACTCTACTGGCAGTATAAAAAAAAGTATTGGCCTTAATAAGTTCTCCAATTCTAGATGCCCGAAAGAACAGTTAGGTTTCATTCAGACGTTAGGTTTTTTTCCCCTCTGTGATAAAAGGACCAATTTCCATCTGTTTATTGCTGGAATAGATTTCATCCATGTGTCCATTTTTACTATGAATGATTTTTCACATATGCCAAAAATAATAAAAGATTGCAAAGCTTCTACTAGCCCTTTCAGTGTTGGAAATGGACAGTGCTTGGTGTATATATGGATGACATCCATGAGCGGGCCATGATATTCGCAGGTGAATTGATGTGTATGAATGATTTTAATCTGTTCAGATTGAAATGGTTAAGTGTTCGTGGGTTTTTCTTTTTTCTTTATTTATATATATTTTTTATTTTGCTGACCACTGTGTGTAAAAAAACAGAGATCATGACTCTGAAAATTGTAGATTCTCATTGAAGGCTCCAAAACTATGAATTAACACATGTGGAATTAAATACTTAACAAAAAGATGTGAAACAACTGAAAATATGTCTTATATTCTAGGTTGTTCAAAGTAGCCACCTTTTACTTTGATTACTGCTTTGCACACTCTTGGCATTCTCTTGATGAGCTTCAAGAGGTAGTCACCGGAAATGGTCTTCCAACAGTCTTGAAGGAGTTCCCAGAGATGCTTAGCACTTGTTGGCCCTTTTGCCTCCACTCTGCGATCCAGCTCACCCCAAACCATCTCGATTGGGTTCAGGTCTGGAGACTGCGGAGGCCAGGTCATCTGGCGTAGCGCCCTATCACTCTCCTTCTTAGTCAAATAGCCCTTACACAGCCTAGAGGTGTGTTTGGGGTCATTGCTCTGTTGAAAAATAAATGATGGTTCAACTAAACGCAAACCGGATGGAATAGCATGCCACTGCAAGATGCTGTGGTAGGCATGCTGGTTCAGTATGCCTTCAATTTTGAATAAATCCCCAACAGTGTCACCAGCAAAGCACCCCTACACCATCACACCTCCTCCTCCATGCTTCAGGGTGGGAACCAGGCATGTAGAGTCCATCCGTTCACCTTTTCTGCGTCGCACAGATCCAAAGATCTCAAATTTGGACTCATTAGACCTAAGCACAGATTTCCACTGGTCTAATGTCCATTACTTATGTTCTTTAGCCCAAACAAGTCTCTTCTGCTTGTTGCCTGTCCTTAGCAGTGGTTTCCTAGCAGCTATTTTACCATGAAGGCCTGCTGCACAAAGTCTGCTCTTAACAGTTGTTCTAGAGATGTGTCTGCTGCTAGAACTCTGTGTGGCATTGACCTGGTCTCTAATCTGAGCTGCTGTTAACCTGCGATTTCTGAGGCTGGTGACTCGGATAAACTTATCCTCCGCAGCAGAGGTGACTCTTGGTCTTCCTTTCCTGGGGCGGTCCTCATGTCAGCCAGTTTCTTTGTAGCATTTGATGTTTTTTTGCCACTGCACTTGGAGACACTTTCAAAGTTTTCCTAATTTTTCGAACTGACTGACCTTCATTTCTTAAAGTAAGGATGGCCACTCATTTTTCTTTACTTAGCTGCTTTTTTCTTGCCATAATACAAATTCTAACAGTCTATCCAGTAGGACTATCAGCTGTGTATCCACCAGACTTCTGCACAACACAACTGATGGTCCCAACCCCATTTATAAGGCAAGAAATCCCACTTATTAAACCTGACAGGGCACACCTGTGAAGTGAAGACCATTTCCGGTGACTACCTCTTGAAGCTCATCAAGAGAATGCCAAGCTTGTGCAAATCAGTAATCAAAGTCATGAAAATAAAGAAAACTCTCTGAATGAGGTGTGGCCAAACTTTTGATCTGTACTGTGTAAATGTATATCTGTGTGTGTATATTTTATATATAATATACATACACACACATACATTAATATATAGTGTGTGTATTTGTATACATTATGCACACGTGAACATGAAAAATGGATTTCTGAATGAGGCTAGTTAACCTTTGTCTTCATCAAGCTGAAACTACTTTTAGCTCTGGCTGAAGGAAGAGAACACATACATGAAAAATGGACATTTGGATGAAGCTAGTTGAAGGGAATCTGTCAGCAGGTTTTGCTACCTCATTTGAAAGCCGCATTATGTAGACAGAGATCCTGAATTCAACGCTGTATCACTTAGATTACTGGGTGAATCCGTTCTGACACACTGTTAATTTTTAGGTTTAGTCATGTAGCTGAGCCCAGGGAGCTGTCATGCCCCCACAGGCTTTCTATAGATATTGTACATTGACAATGAGGGGTCAGTCAGAGGAGGGGGACGATCTGACTTCTCTACACATGAGTTTCTAGTCTTGTAATAAAGGTCCTGCAGCTAAACTAACATAGCAAGTAAACAAGATCGGACTGTGGAAAAAACAGGAATGCCTGAACTTTGTGTCAATCCTTGCAGCATGCTGGCTTCAGCCTACATAGCAGAAACCTGCTGACAGATTCCCATTAAAACTAGTTTCAAACTGTTATAACTTGGCTACATTTAATGCCAAAGCACAGACTTTGGGTGGTCTATAGAAATCTAAGCTTGGATCACCATTGGGTCCCACAATCATCCGAGTTGGACTGAGTAAAACTACAGGGGATTTGGGTGCTACAACTATAGTAAAGACCCCAAAATGTGGGTGTGTAACAGCAGTCCAAAATATTGTGCCTTTTGTCGGCTTCTGACTAGAGATGAGCGAATCTACCACAATTCAAATTTGGTAGATTTAATCAAATTTGGCATGGAGATTTGATATGAATTGAATGAATTTGGATCAAATTTGCGGAGAAGACTTGTATATATGTGTGTGTATATAATATATGTTATAATATAATATATACACCCTCCTTTCCACTGTCTGACAAGGTGACAAGCTAGATACTGGGAAATAATAAGTGAATGGGGAACGGTACCCCTGTGTCTAGGGAACGGGGAGATGATGACCCCCTGACTAAATGTACTGCTGACCCCTGGCTTCCCTCACCACCCTAGATAGGTTCCGCACCTATACACCGAGCCGGATACCTGACCTTGGCTGACCCTGAAAAAAGGCACTAAGTAGGGAATGGATGGGATGAGTGGATGAGTGCTTAGTCAACCCCACTAAGCTCTAAAGAAGACAGAGAATACACACAGGGGAAAGTAGATGAATAACTTATCTCCAGAGGACTCGTTAGAGGAACTGGAACAATTACAAAGTTTCTCCAGATGAATACAAGCCGCCTGCTTGCACTGAAGATTTGTTAAGGGAATTATATGTTATCACCAGCACGGCGTAAGGGGGAATGAGGGTATTTAAACACCCTAAAGGAAGTGCTGAGGATTAACAGCTGAAAAGGTGAGGAAATCTGCAGGGTTTAAAAGAGAAAGGGATAAACCCCAAGCAGGGAAAAAGGGGAAGTCAGAGGGCAGCTTGTATAGCCAAATGCTGCGACCTTCTATAGCCAGAAACTACAGGACGGTATGTCAAGCGTAACATACAGGCAGAAAAGGTCCCCTGTGCAAGAAACGTGTACAGAGCCCCTTTGCAGCCCAATGGTTCATTATAATGCACAATTCCACCTGTTTTGAATGTGGAAATGGGCACCTTTACCTCTTGGGTTCCTGAGCGGTTGCACCAATGATGTGACAGCCCCTGCTCCTTTCCCACTAATTTTGCACCAAATGTTGCTTTCCTATTGTAAAGTTTTAGTAAAGTTGGCTGTTTCTCTGTCCTTTTTATACTGTGTATCTCAGGCAAATGAAACACTTTATGCAGAATATAAATGTGATGTTTGGCAATGCAAATCTAGGTTCTAAACTGCTAATAATGGAGCGTGAGGGCTTTCAGGCTGTCATGGTAACTTATGTTACTGGTTTGTAAAATGACATAGATTAGCTTTTAACTTCCTATGCCCGAGGCGCATAGCATGACTTTGCTGAGCTGGTAAAAAAGGCAAGTAACAGATGGGCCTAAGAGCAGGTATCCGATGTTTTGCAGTAGTCTGTAGAGTGAGGTGTCTTGATTGAATGCTTTTTATATATTTAACTTTTATAAGAAGAGGTACTAGACATTGTGTGGGCAGAAAATTTTGATTATTAGTGCATTGAGAATCGCAATATTAACGCAGAATGTTTCTCCTTGTGGACGGGTTCAAGCTTCGGCTGACCCAGTAGAGTACCAAAGGATTCGTTGGAGGGATCCAATGCTGTATCCATCGTGTGGATAGGAGGTGAATATATAATGGTGGCAGTCCAGCTGCTGGGATTCTTACTAATCATGAGAATGAGATTCCAAAAAGTTCAATGTGAATGAATGAGATCATTACTCCATTATCTAGCTTTAGGAAATTTTGGCAGTTAACAGAGTGGTGGGCACACAATACAACATTAGGCCTCTTTCACACGTACGCGCCTCCGGTACGTGTTTGGCAGTTTTCTCACATACCGGAGACACGTACACACGTAGTCCTAGGTATTCCTATGGTTTTGGACACGCGTAAGTATTTGCGCACGGAACGTGTGTCCGTTCCTTACTTACGTGTGTCCGTGTGTTTCTCACGCTGACGTGTCCGTTTTCTCTCCGGCATCACTAGTGTCACACGGAACGCAAACGTGTCACACGTAAGACAAATGGACCACACGGATGTGTTCCGTGTGACACGACCGGAGAGAAGACAAGTGTCTGTGAGAAAAAAAAAACACAAACCTTTCCTCACCTTCTCCAGCCCTGCAGTCTCTGCCGCTGCTGTCACTTGCTTCCGACCGCCGCTCATTATGCTAATTGAATATTCACTTCACTGCGGCCGGAAGCAGCAGCAGCGGGGAGTCGCCAGGACCGGAGACCGAAGATCAGCACCACGGACAGCGACGCCAGGGACAGGTGAGCAGAAAGTTCCCGTTCTCCGTGTGTTATCACGGATAACACACGGAGAACACATGTAGCGCATAAACACGGATCACGGAGGGCAAAACGCACCTCTGACACGTCCGTGAAAAACGTGCGTGGTTTTTCACGGACATGTGAGAGAGGCCTTAGGGTGAATGGAGATTTCAGCAACAATCATATCGATAGGAGATAAGCACAAAGTGTTTATTTTACGACAGTCATTGGCGTAAGTAGTGTATTATTCGCATCAGTGGCCTTCATAAAATAACAACTTTATACTTACAACCTAGATTGACGTTATTTTTATGATGCCGTCACTTGTAGCCCAGTCAACTGTGCACTGTAGCCCTTCAGTATTTTGTGAGATCCTAAGCCTGTTTTGCTGGAATAGTATCGTAAATTTTTTTTATACAATCAGTGGCCTGATTGACTGACTGCAGTGATGGTACACGCCTGTCCTGGATCAGGGCTTTGCACTACTCACCCCAGTTGGCTAAACTCTGCTTTGCTTCACATTGGGCTTTGCAGGTGGCCCGGCATGCTTTCAAGTGTCTTGTGTCTTTGGTATTAAGATTTTGTGTTCCGTCCGCTTGAGGCCTCCAGTGCTTCTTCTACCTCCTTCCTGGTCTCCTGTCTGCCTGTGGCCTCCAGTGCTTCTACTACCTGCTTCCTGATCTCCTGTCTGCCTGTGGCCTCCAGTGCTTCTACTGCCCAGTTCCCACATGCTTCACCTACCTGCTGCTCTGATCCCTGAGGCCTGTGTACTTACTCAAGTCATAGCCCTGGAATATCTATCTCACCAGGTGAGCCAAAACAGGTGGTTATGTGATAAGGCCACTAATTTGGTTGCAGACTTTACTATTGCAGAAGATTAGACTTCTAGTCTGATGGAATACTGAAGGGCCATAGTCAGCGGCTACTGATGAGCTGCAGTGTTCACATGCCACAATGTATTGTAACTGCTGGGGGACAAACCTCCTGGAGCAGTGCCATTGCTATGACATTAGTGTGCCGCCCCGTGCCCGGCAGCAGCCGAGCCGCTCGGATCCGAACCTTCAGTGGGTGGCTTGAGGGTCTCCGGACCCGGGGGTCCTGCGGTCACGTCGATCAAAAGGGGTTTGGGGATGCAGGTGTACGGCCGGAGCCGTGTTTGAGTTTGTGACGCCACCCACGGGATGTGGTGAAGGTGGACACCACTGCTACAGTTACGGGGCACCCGGGGAAGATGTTATGCAGCAAGTTGTTAACCCCTCCGTGGGCAGCTATGGTGGCCCCGGGACCCGTTGGGGGTGTTTGGCGGTGCAGGGAGATGGGCGGCCGGAGGGCACTGATGTACTCATTATTAGTAAACACACGAGTAAACCAAGGTGATGGTGGTCGGTGCCCGCAGCCGGCTGCAGTCTGGTCCCCCACCCGGTTGGTGGTCTCTGCCTTTCTCCTGCACCTGTTTGTGATGGTGGACTAACTGTGCTTGCAACTTCAGGAGTCCGCTCCCCGGCTTGTGGTTGCCAGAGGAGCCCTTTGCCCGCAGACGCTGGCCCATGGGATCTCTCTGCCATGGCGCTGGCTTTCTATCTTCCTCGTTGGGCTGTTGCCTTCAGTCGGGACTTTGGGTGGGACAGGACCTATAGTTCTGGCCGCAATCAGTTAATTAGCTAGCCCCCAGTAGCTTCTGGACCTAGCTTCAGGGTCTGGGGTCTGAGTACCCCCCTTTGTGCTCCGGTTTCCGAGTCGGTTGCCCGGGTCTGTACCGGCGGGCCACTACCCTGTCCCGGTCCACCTCGGTTCCACCGAGTCGTACTCCCAGCTCCTGCAGACAGAGGCCTCTGTCTGCCTCCTAGCCAAAGGTACCAGGGCTCCTACCCTGGCACCTGTCAGTTAGTTTCAGGCCTGACACACGGGCCTGCTTCCACCTAACTTCACCTCCACTAACAGACTCTCTACTTTGCCACCCCAGGCTGTCTGAGACTCCTAGGTGGGCATCTTCCAACTGCCTGGTTCCACCCCCTGGTGTGTCCATCAAGCACTGAGGGGGGTGACTAGGGTTTTAATGTTTGGCTGCTGTCACCTTGTTAGGGCCCCGCACTACACCAGTCCCCTATCTGTGACTACCTGGCTGGCCAGGGCGTCACATTAGAACTAAGCTTAAAGTGTTGTTTTTATTTTTCATGGGCGAGTTACGAAGGAGTTTTCCAGTATTGGACAACCCCTTTGAACATTGATCAAGAGACTGGGGCAAAGACGCATGATCATTAATGCCACTTTTCCTATAAAATCTTTGAAGCATCACCATGGGTCTACAAGGAGGTCAAGAGACTAGAACTGCAAGGCTAGGGAAAACTCATGGATAGGTGTAGTGTTCTCCTGCTTTGCTTTATGTTTGCTGAAAGCTCAGACTGTATTCTATCTTAAATTACCATATATACTAGAGTATAAGCCAACCCGACTACAAGCCGAGGGCCCCCATTGTACCACAAAAAAACTAGGAAAACTTATTGACTCCATTATAAGCATAGGGTGGGAAATGCAGCAGCTACTGGTAAATTTAAAAAATAAAAATAGATTACAATAAAATGTAATGTGCCCCATCCTTGTCCCACCTTGTAGTAATGTGCCACATCCTTGCCCCCCTTGTAGTAATGTGCCCATCCTTGTGCCCTGTAGTAATGTGCCCACATCCTTGTGCCCCCCACTTGTAGTAATGTGCCCCATTCTGGTCCCCTTGTAGTAATGTTCCCCATCCTGTAGTAATGTGCCCATCCTGTAGTAATATCCTCATACCGGTCACCTTCTTGTCCCTTATTATCACGTAAACACACAAAAATGTCACCTGTCCTCTGTTTCTGCGGTGTCCTCTTACCTGCTTTTTGCAGACTGCAGGCACATAGAGACTTCCATGATCGCATCCGATGCACAGGATGCTGCAGTCTACAGCCATCGCTTTACGATGGCTGTGCGCTGTTCTGTGGGCGGTGCTGGTGCTCGCTGCGAGTGGTGATGCAGGGGCCATACTGAAAATGTTGGCGGTGTGGGCTTGAAACAATAGTGCCCGGAGTCTGTGCATGCGCAGATGGAGCTCTCAGCTCAAGCTCATCTGCACACACGCCGCCTCCGGCCCATTCATCTCCCAGCAGCGGAATTAAAGGAAATGCCTCCTGGAGGTGGCGTGTGCGCAGGTGAGATCTCTGCTCATCATTTGAGTCAGTGAGCTAATAGCGCAATCTGTGCACGTGCTGACTCCGGGCGACATTTCTTTGAAGCCCACACCACTGACAGTTTCTGGATGTTCCTGCTTTACAGCACCCACAGCGAGCATCTGGGACAGCCGCGGATCCTCCTACTCATCCCCCCTGCCACATCGTCCTCCCATCATCCTACTCATCGACCTTGCCACATCGTCCTTCCATAGTCCTACTCATCGCCCCTGTCACATTGTCCTCCCATTGTCCTACTCATTGCCTCTGTCACATTGTCCTCCCATTGTCCTACTGATCACCCCTGCCACATCGTCCTCCCATTGTCCTACTCATTGCCCCTGCCACATCGTCCTCCCATTGTCCTACTTTTCACCCCTGCCACATTGTCCTCCATTTGTCCTACTCATCGCCCCTGCCACATTGTCCTCCCATTGTCCTATTCATTGCCCCTGCCACATTGTCCTCCCATTGTCCTACTCATCGCCCCTGCCACATTGTTCTCCCATTGTCCAACTCATTGCCCCTGCCACATTGTCCTCCCATTGTCCTACTCATCGCCTCTGCCACATTGTCCTCCCATTGTCCTACTCATCGCCCCTGCCACTCATCGTCCTACATTGTCCTCCCACTGCCTCTGCCTCCGGTGACCCTGCTCCATCACCGCTGCCACAACCGGTCAGACACCACTGGATTATAAGACGGACCCCATATACTGTGTCAATAAATAAATATATATATATATATATATATATATATATATATATATAATATATATATATATATATAATATATTATATTTTTTTTATTCTCTAACTTTGATTTGTCTAATAATCTGGTGTGTCTCATAAATCAAAAATTACGGTAATTATGGAAGGTCTATTTTAACTCCTCCTGTTATACACTGTTGGTAAATAATGCTACCACAATATACCCAAATCATAATTGCCCACTTAACACATAAATGCCTAAAAGATGTGTTATCTTTACACCGGATATTAGGTTTATGGGGGATATGGCATGATAAATGAGTGTTAAGAATTTTGTGTTAACTTGATATTTTTTAACACCTCTGAATTCTAGTGAAATCATAGACTACCGATATATATTTATAAATGAGGGCGAAAAAAAAAAGAAAGCAAAACGATCATTAGACGTCCGCACTTCTAGATATTCCAGGATCACAGTGTTTTCTGGGCACTGGCTGTAGGCTGCGGCTCATTATGAGGATAGCGCCTCGTGTCTAGCAGATCACAGATAAAAGTGCAGATTGCAGATGCAGGTCAGCAGATGTACGCCTCAGGTGCTGCGAGCGCCGTCAGAAGGGAGAATGCACAACACAACATATGACAGAGCTGCAATCACCGGCCAATTTAGCCCCGGCCAAGTTGTTTTAATATGCAGATGATATTTTAAAGGGATATGGTTAGACCTGCAGGACAGCATATGATACAGGGTTCTTTGATCTCTTTGACATATCCTGAAGGCAACATGCTGGGTTGTTATCCGCTCCTGCTGATCGCCTGTGTTGTACATTAATTTGTTAGTCCTTCGCATTATGCAGAGGAAAATCTCTGAGCGGCGTTTCTTATTTAGGCACCGACCTATAGAGGAGCCGAATCTTCTACAAAAATTCTTCCAGGCAGCTCTTTTATTGAGAGTTGCTCAAGAGAGGACAAAAAGTTTATCTTCAATTTTAGGATAATTGTATCGTGAGAATAGATTTATTGTCTGACTTTTCCTTTGTCTGTACAAGTCTGGCAATCTGGGTAGATGCCAAGTCCCATTGGGCACTGGCGAACATAGACAGAAAAGGACCCGTGTGCAGTATATGAGCCCTTTGCAGTCCAATAGCTCATCATACTGCACAATCCCACCTGTTTTGGAGTTGGATGTGGCCTCCTTACCTCTAAGGCCCTTGTGCGGCTGCAAAGGTTGCACTAATGATACGTTCGCCCCTACCATTGGGCTTTGAGGGCCCTTGATAATCCGTGTGTAGCCCCCCCCAAACCCATTAGGGCACTACAAGTTACTGCATGTGTCGCGGGCGGGGAGGACGCCGTCGCTGCTGCTGGTCGCTCGCTAACGCTCGGGTCCGGCGCTGCTGTGGCTGCTACTGATCGGTGTCTCGAGCGGTGGGCCGGATCCGGGGACTCGAGCGGCGCTCCTCGCCCGTGAGTGAAAGGGGAGGTTGGTTTGGGGGATTTAGTCCGTGACGCCACCCACGGGTCGTGGTGAAGATGGGCACCACCGCTGCTGTTGACGGGGATCCCGGGAGCGATGGTAGGGAGCAGCTGGGATGTTGTTTTCCCCCTCTGTGGGTAGGGGTCGGTGGTCCCGGGGCCCGGTGATGTGACGAGGAGGCTGGGTTGGTGAGTTGCAGGGTTGCAGGGACAGCGCGGTGCGGTGCCGGATGGCACGGGTGTACTCACTCAGTAAGAGATGCACAAAGTCCTCGGTAAACCAAACGGCTGGATGGACGGGTCCCGCAGCCGGCTGCAGTGTCTCTCCCCAGACAGGTGATGGCGGCTGTCTTTCCCTGCACCTTGATGTTCTTAGTTGACTACTATGGATCCCCAACGGTAGTCCACACCCCGGTGGATGGATGCCGGAGGCGCCCGTTTGCCCACAGGCGCTGACCCTTGGGTCTCCAGCCTTAGGCGGTAGCTGTATACCCTCACGGTGTGGGCGGTTGCCTTCTATCGGGTCTTTGGTTGTTAGGAAACCCCTGGGGTTCCGGTCACATTCGGATTTGACTATTGTCGGCGGCTCCAAGCCTGGTCGGGGTCCGATGGCCCTGCCTGTGTGTGCTGGCTTCACTTCACTCCCCGGTCGGTACCGGCGGGCCAACGCTCGACCCCGGTCCTACGGGTCCGCGTTGATTCACCACTCCTGCAGACGGCCACCACCGTCTGCCAACCTTGCTGTCAGTGCCTGGGCCACAACCCAGACACTCAAGTGTTTACTCCTCTCACTTCCACCTCCTGGACTAAACTCCTGAACTCGACTGACACTTTTCCCGCCTCCAGGCCTGTGAACTTCTCGGTGAGTGGGGCCAACCGCTTGGCTCCGCCCCACCTGGTGTGGACATCAGACACTGGAGGGAGGCAACAAGGGTTTTGTGTTTGGCTGGTGTCCCTGTCTAATGGGGGTGGGGGTGTTTGTGTGTTATCTGTGACGACCTGGCTAGTCCAGGGCACCACATTCCCCCTTGGTGAAATGCAGACCGTCTGCGGGCTGCCCGTCCATCACCGGTTTTATTTTTTTTTTTTCAAAACTGTAAAACATAAATAACATGAAAACATTTCAAACATATAAGCATTTTTGTTAGGACACTTAAACGTTGAACATATAAACAAAAACATTTTTAATACTGATGGATGGATGGATGTCTTCTGCTCTCCCACCCAAGCAACCTAGCCCTGATGCTACCCCTAAGAAGTGGGCAGCACCCCTTGACCCCAGTCCAGGTTCAGGCTCCCCGAGTGGGAACGGGTACGGTTACTCGCACCCGGCTGTCACTTCAGGGGACCCCACGTCCTTGGGGGACCCCTGACCCCCGGAGGATGGCCACCGGTCCTGGTGGTGGCCGGGCCCCAGCCTGCTCTGCTGCAGGCCTTTCCTCCAATCTGCCTGTCCGGAGGCGGCAACTGTTTCCATCCCATAGAACTATTTGCATGCCCACCAGTTCGTGGGTGGCCTGCCAGTTCTCGGCCATGTCCATGAGTAGTCTCTCATGCAGGTTGTAAATACAGAAAGTCCCTCCAGGGACAACTTGCCAGCAATGGCCGGAATAATCAGGTAGACAATCAGATGAAGATCACGGTTGATTAATGTCATTCATTTAAACTGATGAGGGTCCCAATGGGGGACAACTTGCTTGCAACGGCGGACCGCTGCCACTACTTGAGGTCATACTCCTCCAGGACCTCTTCTAGCGCCACATCCGAACGGCTTGGTGGAGGAGGAGGGGGCTGGGGCTGCATCTGCTCACCGCGGCTCTTCCTCTGCTTGACATCCAGGGCGAACCAGCCCCTCTCCCCGCAGTGGCGGGTGTAAGTCACCAGGTTGCCCGGCAACAGATCACGACCTGGATGGCCCGTGGGGAGGTGCGGATTGACATTGCGGCGGGCCACAAATACTTCAGCCTCCAGGCCCGGCTCATAGATGAAGCCGAACCCCCTCCGTTGGTCAAACTGCCGGACTTGGCCCTCGTACACCGGGCCCCGCACCCAAAAGGTGGCATGGCGGAGTGCATCCTTCTCTCTGATCACCCTCGCCATCACTTCTGCCCTCTGCTGCTCCCTGGCGGCAATCTCCCGGCCCAATGGGTTTGGTTCCCTGTCCCAATAAGGGGCGTTGGCAGACCCCTGTGCCCGGGTCGGGCCCCGCTGGACCGCGCCCACACCGGCCACTACCGGTTCTCTTTCGTGGGGGTCCTGCGGTGTCGTGGCCTGTACTGCTGCTTTGCAGTGGCGGCCCGGCGCAGCCTCAGCCGAGGCGGGGGATTCAGGGTCGGTTGTACTCACCAGTTGGGCCTTCAGGCCGGCAGCGGCCAGTTCTTCCACGGCCGGGCGGACAGCCGGAGCTGGGACGGTCTCGGGTGCGGCCATTTCCGGGGCCTTCCATGGTAGAGGGAGGGACACAGGCCGTTCCCGAACAACGCCCCCAGGCCAGTCCTCTAGGGCGGACGGGTTGGATTCCGCTACCGGTGTTGGGGGTAGCGGACCGAGCGGAGGGGCAACAGCAACCGGTACGGATGGCGGGGGAGGTAGGAGAGTGAGCGGGTGCAGGCTGGGCCCCTCAGCTGCAGCGGCCGGTCCTTCTCGGACACAGGGGCGTGGGTCGCTTACCCGCTCCTCCAACTCTTCCTCCACCTTGCGTCTCCGCACGGCCGCCGCCACTTCCTCCATCTTGGCCACCCAGCGCTCCATCAAGAACCGGACCTGGGCTTGAAGGCCGCAGCACATCTGTGCGGTCCGGAATTCCACCCACGCCGCTGTTCCTGGCGTGGGCTCGGGGATTTCTGCGGTGCCGGATGGGACATCGTTTGTGGCCGTGTTCCAGGAACCAATTGTTTGCAGAGTCCTGGCGTCCCCGCTTTTATAGCCTCGGTTACATTAGGCAGACACACACCCTTCCGTTTGTTGGGGGCGGGGACTCGCTTTCGCGCTTTCCCTGCTCGGAGAAGACGCTCGAGCGGGAGATTTTCGCACCAAGATGGCAGCGCTTCAAAATTTTCGGCCGGACACCGCTCGGGTCCGGCGCTGCTGCTCCTGCTCGATGGCTCGAGCGGTGGGCCGGATCCGGGGACTCGAGTGGTGCTCCTCGCCCGTGAGTGAAAGGGGTGGTTGGTTTTGGGGATTTAGTCCGTGACGCCACCCATGGGTCGTGGTGAAGATGGGCACCACCGCTGCTGGTGACTGGGATCCCGGGAGCGATGGTAGGGAGCAGCTGGGATGTTGTTTTCCCCCTCCGTGGGTAGGGGTCGGTGGTCCCGGGGCCCGGTGATGTGACGGGGAGGCTGGGTTGGTGAGTTGCAGGGTTGCAGGGACAGCGCGGCGCGGTGCCGGATGGCACGGGTGTACTCACTCAGTAAGAAATGCACAAAGTCCTCGGTAAACCAAACGGCTGGATGGACGGGTCCCGCAGTCGGCTGCAGTGTCTCTCCCCAGACAGGTGATGGCGGCTGTCTTTCCCTGCACCTTGATGTTCTTAGTTGACTACTATGGATCCCCAACGGTAGTCCGCTCCCCGGTGGATGGATGCCGGAGGAGCCCGTTTGCCCGCAGGCACTGGCCCTTGGGTCTCTAGCCTTAGGCGGTAGCTGTATAACCTCACGGTGTGGGCGGTTGCCTTCTATCGGGTCTTTGGTTGTTAGGAAACCCCTGGGGTTCCGGTCACATTCAGATTTGACTATTGTCGGCGGCTCCAAGCCTGGTCGGGGTCCGATGGCCCTGCCTGTGTGTGCTGGCTTCACTTCGCTCCCCGGTCGGTACCGGCGGGCCAACGCCCGACCCCGGTCCTATGGTTCCGCGTTGATTCACCACTCCTGCAGACGGCCACCACCGTCTGCCAACCTTGCTGTCAGTGCCTGGGCCACAACCCAGACACTCAAGTGTTTACTCCTCTCACTTCCACCTCCTGGACTAAACTCCTGAACTCGACTGACACTTTTCCCGCCTCCAGGCCTGTGAACTCCTCGGTGAGTGGGGCCAACCGCTTAGCTCCGCCCCACCTGATGTGGATATCAGACACTGGAGGGAGGCAACAAGGGTTTTGTGTTTGGCTGGTGTCCCTGTCTAATGGGGGTGGGGGTGTTTGTGTGTTATCTGTGACGACCTGGCTAGTCCAGGGCACCACACATGCAGCCAAAGATTCAGGGCCTACCCCCAGGGACCTGGAAGACCGGTGCCGATAACAGCAAAACACATTGTAATCACAGTTTGTCCAAATTCCCACAGACTGGCGGCAGACAAGAAATGGACCCAATGGCTGGCCACCCAGGGATGGAGCCGATCCAGTTCACTAGACAATTACCAGGTGGGAGGGGACAACAGTTGGACAGTTAGAGTTAGTAAGTGGAAGTGAGAGGAGACAGACATAACTGCTCTGACACAGGAGTGTAGCGGCGACCTGAGAGCCCAGGTGTGTGGTTGCCTGTGGAGTACTCCCAGAACAATAGCACAGGCGGGGCACAGACCCCTAGGTCAGGCAAATGCTTCAGGCAGACCTGATAAAAATCTACACAGTGAGGAGACCATCCAGGACCTCACTGACCTTAGAAGTCCGGGAACACCAGCAGTAACCGTAGAACCAGGGACCGGAATGGAACACTGCCCCCACAGGATTCACACTGTCCGCCGTACGGACCAGAGACTGAGAGACAAACAGGAAGGGACCCCAAGACACCCCAACTTGAGAAAGGTGCAGGGGAAAGAAGCTACCAGGTCACTAACCGGCACTGGGACTAAGGGAACCAGAGGTGAATACCAGCCTTCCTACGGGTACCACTTACCATCTACTATGAGTAAAGAGAACCAGTTACACAGCAACCCCTGGTGTGGCCTACCTTTCTTTCCACGCCTAACTCCATCACCTAACCCCTTGGGGCCCTGGCCCTACTTGCGGAGGGGCCAACATCCAGGCTGCTCTCACATCAGCCCCAGTGGAGAGACTGTGCAGAGACTGTTCCATCACCATAACCGCAACCCGCAAGTGGCATCACGACATAAACTTTATTAACTATCCCCTGTAAATAATACCCTTTTTAAAAGCGACCCCCAGGGCCACGGAACCGGGCAACGGCCACCCAGTGACACATCCCAGTACTACACCGCCCTGGACAGAGTACCCCATAGCCCTGGGCGGCACACATGCAACTATCTTCACTTGGCAAACTGAAGGTGGGGGAGACTCAGAGCCCAATGCGACTATTTCATCCAGGGACCACATAAGGCCGGGATCACACTGGTGTATAGCGTTCGTTGGGAGAGAATTGGATGCCATATGCTAGTGACAAACTGCTCAAACTCTGCTCGGAGTTAACTGATTCGCTCATATGCCAGATTTGGAGCAAAGCTGAGGAGAAGACGGAGTGATTAATTTCTCCATTGCCTGTCTCAGCATATATTGGACTTCACTAACATGACATACTGATGTTTCGCTTGCACATATAGACTTGTATGGGAGCGTGTGATCCGACATACGCTGCCAATCGCAGTATGCCGAATAGGCATGAGAAAGAAAAGCATCGGTTGGCACTGCCCGTAATATAACACTTGAGTGAGTGCTATCTATGAATTAAACATCCGGTAGCCCTCGTCCGTGTTATACGGTGGTGTGAGAGAGCCCTTAATCTAGAGCGGACGCTGTCTCTTTCCTGTGTCAATCTGCCATAAACTTTTTTTAGTCTTCTTTCTTACTTAAAACCCCGTCCCAATGTGACCAATTTCCATTCTTGAGTTTCCATTTTTCCTCTCCTTCTTCCAAGAGCTGTAACTTTTTATTTTTCGTTTTTCTGTCCACACATACATGAAGCCTTGTTTTTTCCAGGACTGGTTGTACTTTTCAATGCCACAATTAATTTTACCACATATGGTACTGTAAAGAGAGAGGGAATCCAAATGCCGTGAAATTGTGAAGGGGAGAAAAAAAAAACGAAAAAAAACCTGACATCGTTTTTTTGGAAATTTGTTGTTCTGGTGTATATTATGTGGTAAAACTTACCAATCAATATGTTTTTTTCTCGTTACTACAATTACGGTGATGCCAAAAATGTCCCTTTTTATATATATATATATATATATATATATATATATATATATATATATATATAGCTAAAATATATATATATATATATATATATAGCTAAAATATATATATATATATATATATATATATATATATATATATGTATAGATAGATAGATAGATATATATGTGTATATATATATATATATATATATATATATATATATATATATATATATATATATATGTATATATAGATATATTATTTATTTTAATGGTGAAAACAAAATCAGATTTTTTTCTTCAGAGACCTGTTGCGTTTTTCTTTTTTTCTTTTTTTCGAAAGTGAAGCTTTGTGTTTTCTTGTTGTGGAGCAAGATGATTTTATTTATACCATTTTTCATATCCTGTTACGGCATTTTTTGTGGTATTGCAGTTACCCCCGCCCCCCCCAAAACTAAACCATATATTTTTTTTGTTTTTCTCTTTAGTGTTTTCAAATCAGATTAATTATTATATTTTGATAAAGCAGATTTTTCTGAACGCGGCAATAAAACGTGTATATTTTTTATCTTTGCATTTAAAGCAGCACACCAGTGATTTTTTTTATTTATTTTTTTTTTTGCCAGCTCTGGAATAGTGCTTTAAATCTAAGCCCCCTGCCTCCGGACGTGTACTCACCTACCAGCATCTTCAGGTTTTTTCAGCATCGCTCCAGTCCCGCCGCACCGACTTATAACCATAACTTATTACCTTTCAGAAGTCAAGGAACGAGCTCTTGATACAAGTCTATGAGAGCTAGAACAACGCTCCCATAGACTTGAATTCAGTTGTGACCTCTGGTGCTGTCCATGAAAACACTGGAGCTGCCGACAGGCCACAAACTGGCAGAGACTAACCGAAGTGGAGGTGGAAAAAAATCAAGATGCCAGAGTGTAAGACTAGGGTCAAGGGATTTAGATGTAGGCCACGTTCACATGTTCAGTATTTAGTCATTATTTTTTACCCTTAGTATTTGTTCCACTGCTGGTTTTGGATTACTATCAGAGTAAAAGTAGAACAGAAACACGGGCACCACTTCTTCTACATTTTTTTACCTACTCCTAGTTTTGTCTTACAAATACTGATGTACAATACTGACCAAATAATCAACGAGTGAACATGGCCTTGAAGCACCATTCTAGCGGTGAAAAACAAACGCTGGTGTGGTGCTTTAATGGCGGAAATGTGGGGAGATTTGAAATTTCTTTTTTTCACATTTTTCAATTCTTAGATTATATCATTAGTAGTGATGAGCAAGCAGAACCATGCTCAGTACTCATAACGGGCAGTTGGATGCTGGCATGGGTGCAACTCATATACAGAGTATAATGGAAGTCAATGGAGTATTCATGCATTTTTGTGGGAAATCTTCCAAAAAAAACTTGTTCCCAATTGTCTTCCATTATCCTCGATACTCAAGACGCACCCATCTCAGCATCCAACTGCTCGTTACGAGTACCGAGCACTCGAGCATGGTAGTGCTTGCTCATCACTAGTTACAAGTACTGAACACCTGAGCATGGAAGTACTCGCTCATCAGTAATCATTAGGGAACAGAACTGCTAAAATATCACTCAGCTTCTTTTTAATAGATTATCTCACGAGTCTGTTTTCATTGTCGGAGAAAAGCAGTATTTGAATGCTTTTACTCCTTCATTTTAGTGTTCTTGGATGGTTTGATTAGATGTGGAAATGTGGTGCCCCTGAGGCTTCAGTAGCCACACAGGGTACTGCATCTCACTTAAGGTGCAGTACTCATCCCGGATAAGGAAGAGGTTAATCGCTGGTGTTTCTCACATTCACAAACCACACATAGGTGTTTTCCTACCACGGTTGGCCTAGGGTAGATAGGGGGGTGGCAATAACAAGGCATGGGACTTTCCCGGTCACTAGGACAACCACCTGGGGGACGGGTACCACTGGGTGAACAGGAAGGAGCATCTTCACACATTGAGCAGTTACCCCCAGGCACAGCTCGTGGTGAGGAGCACAGTTAGGACCTCGGTCCAGGCATCACCTTACACTCCTGGGAGCACTACAAGATCCGTGGCTTGGAGCAGGCAGCTCAGCCCGGGCTCTACACAGCTACAGGGGATTCCAGGGTCTGCTGAGAGTGCAGGAAACACCCGCAGTCCATTCCACATTCCATCCACTGGATTTGACGGACCCCGACCAGAAAGGACACACAGTGGGAACACCGGCGGTGACCTCCGAATTATCCAGAATTGGCTGGGGCCCATCACGTCAGAGACCAGCACTCCAAGGGTGACAAACTAGACTGTGAGTAAAAGACCTTGAACCGCAACCACTGAGTCAGCTCTTCATTACCGGTGCTGTCGGCGCCAACTGCAACTACCGCCCCCATCATCCTCCATGGAGCCTAGCTCTACCTGTGGGGAGCCAAACCATTTCGGCTGCGACACCATTCGCCCCAGAGGACAGCACCTGCAGCGGCGGCTAATCCCACAGGTGGCGTCACGACACAACTACAACTCCCAACATCGTCAACCCTTTCATCCTCCTCATCTCTCCACCATCTTTCCATCCTCTATCCCTTCGTGGACACCTCGTGGTCATGAAACCGGGCAGGGCCACTCGTGACATCCCCTGACCCTCACCGGCCCAGTGACAAGTATTCCCCAGGCCCCGTGGGGTGCACCACCAGCATAATACACTTTAAGGGTTCACAAGTATCAATAAGATATAATAGGTTATATAACAGCAATGTGTTCAATAGAAAGAAGATAAGATGACTGGGCTCTTAAAATTGCCTTATCTGGACCTTTGGGAGCCCAGTCTAACTATCTGTATAGAATTTCTCCAGTGCTCAAATAGTTAAGGGTGCTTTACACGCTGCGATATCGGTAACGATCTATCGTCGGGGTCACGTCGGTAGTGACGGACGTCCAGTGCCGTTACCGACATCGCAGCGTGTAACACAAATGAGCAATGATCAACGAGCACAAAAACGTGAAAAATCGTTGCTCGTTGACACGTTGCTCATTTCCTTAATATCGCTACAGCGACAGGTACGATGTTGTTCGTCGTTCCTGTGGCATCACACATCGTTATGTGTGACACCGCAGGAGCGACAAACATCTCCTTACCTGCCTCCACCGGCAATGCGTAAGGAAGGAGGTGGGCGGCATGTTCCGGCCGCTCATCTCCGCCCCCCCACTTCTATTGGCCGGCCGCTCTGTGACGCTGCAGTGACGTCGCTATGACGCTGAACGCACCTCCCCCTTGAGCGAGGGATTGTTTGGCGGTCACAGCGACGTCGCTGACAAGGTATGTGCGTGTGACGCTGCCGTAGCGATAATGTTCGCTACGGCAGCGATCACCAGATATCGTGCCACCGACGGGGGCGGTGCTATCGGTCGCAACGTGTAAAGCACCCTTTACTCTCAGAGGATGTTTGACATTTTAATATAATTTCAAAATATTTTGTATAAATTGGAACCGAGGAGCGGGCACAGACAGAAGATCTCTATGCCACAAAATATATGGGCCCTTTTCAGTCCAATAGATCATCATAATTCACAATTACACCTGCTTAGAAGGTAAAAATGGAACCTCTTACCACTTGGCCCCTTGTGCTGCACAGGTTGCACCAATGTAGATGTCCGCCCTTCGTGAAACAAGTTGAAAATGTCGCAGGCGGCGGGGCGCTGCGCTCGCCAACGCTCGGGTCCAGCGCTGCTGCTGCCTGCTGCAGGGTGCTCGGTGGCTCAAGCCGTGGGCCGGATCCGGGGACTCGAGCGGCGCTCCTCGCCCGTGAGTGAAAGGGGTGGTTTTGGGTTTGGGGAGTTGGTCCGTGACGCCACCCACAGTGTGTGGTGAGGTTGGGACACCACCGCTGCTCTGGACGGGAATTCTGGGAGCGATGACAGGGAGCAGCCGAGATGTTTATCTCCCCTCCGTGGGTAGGTGGGGTTGGTGGTCCCGGGGCCTAGTGAGGTGTGACGGGGAGGCAGGGTTGGCAAGGTGCAGGGTCGCGGGGGCAGCGCGGTAACAGATGGCACGGTGGTACTCACTCAGCCAAGAATGGACTCAGAGTCTCCGGTAAAACAAACTGCTGGAGGGATGGGTCCCGCAGCTGGCTGCTGTGGTTACTCCCGGTAGGTTGGTGGTGGCTGCCTTTCCCTGCACCTGTTGTGTATCTTCGGTCCCGATGGCTTCCCACCGGTAACCCGCTCCCCAGCTTGGATATGTGCCGGAGGAGCCCCTTTTGCCCGCAGGCTCTGGCCCTGGGAATCCTAGCTGTGGCGGTAGCTGTATTTCCCTTTCTCGGTTTGGACGGTTGCCTTCAGTCGGGTCTTTGTTGCTAGGAAACCCCGGAGGTTCTGGTCGCTAACTGATCGGTTTAACGGCGACTCCAAGCCTGGTCGGGGTCCGTAAGCCCTGCCGGTTTGTGCTGGCTTCTCTATGCTCCCCGGTTCGGTACCGACGGGCCACCGCCCGTCCCCGGTCCTACGGTTCTACGTCGATCGGCCTCTCCTGCAGACGGCCACCACCGTCTGCCAACCTTGCTCTCGGTGCCCGGGCCACGTACCCGGACACGGTCAGTCTGCTCCTCTCTTGCCACTTCACTCCTTCTCCTTCACTCTCTGAACTACTCTCTCTGACTTCCTTTCCCACCTCCAGGACTGTGAACTCCTCAGTGGGTGGAGCCAACCGCCTGGCTCCACCCCACCTGGTATGGACATCAGCCCCTGGAGGGAGGCAACAAGGATCTGTGTGTGACTGGTGTGCCTATCTCGGGGTGTGGGGTGTGTTGTTGCAGTACCTGTGACGACCTGGCTAGTCCAGGGCGCCACAAAAAGAAGAGTTCTTTTGATATCTGCTAAAGGAAATTTGGCATTGTTAAAAAATGATGTACTCTGTTACCCTATATATTATGTATACTGTACTAGTGGCCATAATCTTTGCAAAAATCGCCCCTCTAAATTACATCTGTTTCAATGCAGTTTTGGATAGTCGACTTAGAAAGGCTCAGAAACCAAGAAAATGGAAATCTGGGAGTCCAAAAATAGATATTTGACGGAAGTTAATTTACCTCTATCTGTATGTGCCTGAAAATGATGTCCTGCCTTAGGGCACCTTCTAGCCATTTAACACAGCGGTAATTTACAGTATACTAAGTAATTTAAAGAATGGTTTACTTTTATCTGTGGCCATTTTTTTTTTTCATTGAAGACACTGAAATTCAATTTGTCTATTTAAAAGCTAAATTTCACAAAATGTCTGTGCCTTCATTGGGAATCGTCCCTAGTAAAATTCCGAATACATATTTATTTGTCTGATGAATAATTCAGGATGCCGCATTTCTGATCTGCTTGTCTGACAGTAAATTTATTTGTACAGTACAGGGAAGGTTTTATATCAGTTGTTTAATTTAATCAGCAGGAGAATGATGGAATGAGTTCAAGGTCTCTAAACTGTTTAGTGAGAACAAATATAATTATATATTAAACTTCATATCTAGACCTTTCTTCCTCCCTTCCTCCCCTCCCTTCCCTTCTTTCTCTTTTTTTTTTCCTTCGTTACTTCCTTCCTTTTTTCTTCCTTCTTTCTTCCTATTTTTCTCCCTCCCTTCCTTTTTTTCTTCCTTCCTCCTTTTTTTTACTTTCTTTTTTCTTCCTCCCTTCCATCCTCTTTTTCTTCCTTCTTTCCTTTTTTTTACGTCCTTCCTTTTTTCTTCCTTCTTCCTTCCTTCCTTTTTCCTACCTTCCTTCCTTCCTCCTTTTCCTTCCTTTTTTTCTTTTTTTGTTCCTTTCTTTTTTCTTTCTTCCTTCCTTCCATCCTCTTTTTCTTCCTTCTTTTCCATTTTTTTTCCAAGGATCCTTTTTTCTTCTTTTTTCCTTCTATCCTTCCTTCCTCTTTTCCTTCCTTTTTTTTTCTTTTTTTCTTCCTTCCTTTCTTTTTTCTTCCTTCTTCCTTCCTTCCTCTTTTTCTTCCTTCTTTCCTTTTTTTTACTTCCTTTTTTTTCCTTTTTTTCTTCCTTCTTCCTTCCTCTTTTCCTTCCATCCTTCTTTCCTTCCTCTTCTCCTTCCTTTTTTTTCTTTTTTTCTTCCTTCCTTTCTTTTTTCTTTCTTCCTTCCTTCCATCCTCTTTTTCTTCCTTCTTTCCATTTTTTTTTTTATTTCCTTACTTTTTTCTTCTTTTTTCCTTCTATCCTTCCTCTTTTCCTTCCTTTTTTTTCTTTTTTTTTTTCCTTCCTTTTTTTTTCTTCCTTCTTCCTTCCTCTTTTTCTTCCTTCTTTCCTTTTTTTACTTCCTTTTTTCCCCTTTTTTTCTTCCTTTTTTTCTTCCTTCTTCCTTCCTCTTTTCCTTCCATCCTTCTTTCCTTCCTCTTTTCCTTCATTTTTTTTCTTTTTTTCTTCCTTACTTTCTTTTTTCTTTCTTCTTTCCTTCCTTCCTTCCTCTTTTTCTTCCTTCTTTCCTCTTTTTTTTTCTTCCTTCCTTTTTCCTTCTTTCCTCTTTTCTCTCCTTTTTTTTTCTTCCATCTTTCCTTCCTTTTTTCTTCCATCCTTCCTTCCTTTTTTTTCCCCTATCCTTTGTTTTGTTTTTTTTCAGGTCCATAACTGTTTTTGCATTTATGGAACTTTTTGGCTTTGGATAAAACTTATACTATCCCTTGTTTTATATCTGTTGTGTTGGAAATTTTGGAACCTACTCTAGTTTCAGTGTTGAGGGCTTTGGAAGCTGAGAGAAATTTTTGATTCAAAGTTCTGACTATCTTGAATTTCCCTTCATGTAAGAAAGTTATGCCTTTTTTTTTCAACACAAAACTTTTTTTTTCTGAAAGGTTATAAAGTGATGGCATATTGCTGGAAACCAACTGAGAATAAGGTGCCACAGCATAGGTGTGGTGCTGCATCCTTCTCAAAAGATGGCCATCAGCCAACTAGGTACTTGGCTGACAGTTATCTATATTGACTTTGCCATACATTAGGATGCTCGGCTGAGTGTTTGTTTTCTCTATGGGGAGAGTGAAGTAAGGCTTGGCCAAATTCCGCTGGCAGGAAGTTATCTGCCTACACAATTAAAGTCTAAAGGGGAAGCTATTCTCCTTATGGAGACTAACACACTATTTTAGCATGTCAGTGGGGAGATTATTAAGCCACAATGCTCCTCTGGGAAATATTCAAATTGTCTCTTCAGGGAGGAAGAAGATGACTAACTCTGGTGCCACCTGTTAGAGGTAGCCAGATTAGACCTCATACTTTGCACTGACGAGGGACAACCATCCTCAAACGCCCTGTCTGCAAATTGAGGTTCTGTTATGGCATAAATCCTAAGTCATACGACTATGCTTGTTGGAGGGTCACTTTGACTTCTAGGATTGCTACCTCCAATAGGTGGCACTGGAGTTAGTCGTCTTCCTCCCTAAAGAGACAATTTATACAATTAAATGAATTGGGGGGGGGGGGAATAAACCGGATTGTCATCTCAATGGACATTCGGAGGTCCCAATAAACATTACATCATTTGCTGTTCCAGGTTTGTACAGTGGGGCCTTAATTCCTCTTTGAACTGCAGCCAGCCCTATTTCCCAAAACTCATTACAACAGCACTGGTTCCATTTATTCCTCAACATCATTAAAGTTCTTATCCCTTTCTGAAATGCAGAAAACTATTCTCAAGCTGTATCTGCTTTGGACAATGACTTTCATGGGGATGTGTTTATCTGTGTCTAGGTCTACTGTTGGCACCATGCAAACTTTGGCTTGCTAGGTTTGGGGGAACCAT
The DNA here is from genome assembly GCF_048569485.1 of Anomaloglossus baeobatrachus. NCBI lineage: Eukaryota > Metazoa > Chordata > Amphibia > Anura > Aromobatidae > Anomaloglossus > Anomaloglossus baeobatrachus. The sequence continues at coordinate 61,708,983 of NC_134357.1, read as the reverse complement.
GCCAAGTTGGATAAATATGCTTTTAATTTTGTCAAGTTAATAGTGTAAGCCTAACTTTGTACAATGCATCCCTACACCTGGAAAGGCTTGTCTCAAAGTGAGGCACAAAAAATATTAATTTCACTGTAGCCATAGCCTCTTAAGGTCACAAGCATTCTCATGTCGCTCCCATAACCCCTCTGCAAGAGAAACGTTTTTGCTCCTATTGAAAAGGGTTTGGCTGAGAGGTTTCTCAAATGTTTCTGGAGTCTTCCAGGTTTTTCGTTTTTCTAGGAGTGTCTCGATGTTCTGGTATAATTTCGCAAGTATGGTGTAAACTTTGTTGATCAAGAGACAATAAACCTGTGGAGCTGGTCCTTATCTAATCCTAACTAATCTAAACGTCATCAGGAAAACTTTCTGTTGGATGAAAAGGGTCACTCTCGGGAAAAAGGGTCACTCTCGGGAAAAAGGGTCACTCTCGGGAAAAAGGATCACTCTCGGGAAAAAGGGTCACTCTCAGGAAAAAGGGTCACTCTCGGGGAAAAAGGGTCACTCTCGGGGAAAGGGTCACTCTCGGAGAAAGGGTCACTCTCGGAGAAAGGGTCACTCTCGGGGAAAGGGTCACTAACACAGTTTAAGGTTGGCGGTCACTATTGCAAGAGTGGAGATTGCCAGCTAATTATTCCATTTTGATTCCAATTGCACATGTTCAAAAAATGGTTATAAAGAGGTGCCCTGTGCAATTTTTGATGCACTAGTTTTCTACCATTTATATCTGCAGATATATTTATTGGTAAAAGCAGGCAGAAAAAAATGTTCTGCACAAATAAGCGATGTTTTTCTTTTCTGTCTCGGAAGAGGTCCATTTGTGTCCTACTTGTTGTGATCGTATGACCTTTTGTCAAGAACCGCTCCATCTTGTCGGTCACCCTCCCAATTCGCTTGTCATGAAACCTTTTCACGACCTGCAGAAATTGAAAATCTAACCTTCCCTAAATAACAGATGAGGGATTCTACAAGCTGACATTTTGTATACGATTCTCTCTACATTCAGTCTTGACCTGAAGCACTGAAACATCTCACCAACCGCTCAGTCTGCACCTGCAGTTCTCGTGAAGGATCTGCAATCTAGCACAAGTTAAAATATAAAACGCTGCCTTCCCAATTAGCGCTGAGCTTGTTATTAGTGCAGAAAATCTATTTCTCCGTGTACTCGTGCCAGTCATGTGTGATATCAAATTATCTGCAGTTTTTAGGATAGTTATCTTACTAGAGACTAAAAATATCATTTTGGGTGGAATATTTTAACTAATGTCTGATCCCCACTGATTTCTTGCCATGGTCTGCCTACTTCCCATCTACACATACAATATTTTTATAGATCTTTGCCCAACTAATTAAATAAATCCAAAAGATCATTTATATGGAAAACGTTATAAGAATACTATCTCTCATAAAAAATTATCTTGCGCATATCTTATCACAAGGTATCGTGTAAATGTCATCAGTTGGTGGGATGCGAGTGTCGCCTAGAAAAATCTTTTGTATTTCGTAATATAGAGGAGATCTTAAAGTCTTCTTTCGGATTCACAAAGTACCTATCACTAGTCTGCAGATGGCTTGTTTATTTATGAAAACATTGGGCAGCCATAGTTTGAGGATTTTTCTAAATTAGCAAAAATGCGTTGACTTAATTAGGCTAAAAAACTGAGTCTAAACTTTTTTGGGTTGTGAGATTTCCCACTTTCCCATTGGCCCCTTCACTGTGAAATGGCAAGATTTTTTTTTTACTTTTATTGCGAGATCTCACATTTTGTACTAAACCAAATTGTTTACTCAGCAGGTACTGATCGGCAACAGCTCGTTTCGTGAAAAACGCAACACTTAATGACAAAAATATGGCAGCCACTGAACATAGCAGATGCAGTCATCATCCGACTGCATCTTCTACACCAGTGTTCCCCCAACTCCAGTCCTCAAATGCCACCGAGAGTGCTTGTTTTCAGGGTTTCCTTAGTGGAAATTAAATCACCTGCACTGGTGATGATTCCACCACCTGTGCAATACTAAGCAAATCCTGAAAACATGCATTGTTGGTGGCTTTAACGATTGGAGTTGGGGAAACATTGTCTTACACTGTGGCTGCCTCCAGGTGGGAACTGAGTACAACCCTTGGCCTGTTCAAGTCTCATCTATAGGGAGAGCCTAAGGCTCTGTGCGCACTAGTGCGTTTTACCCGCGGATTTACCAGCGGATTTGCCGCGGAAATTTCTTGAGAAATGTCTGCAATCTTTGTGCAGACATTTCCCAGCAAATTATATGAGAAAAAAAAATAGCTGTGCGCACTGTGCGGATTTTTCTCAAGAAATTTCCTTGAGAAGAATTTCTCGAGAAAATTTCTTGAGAAAATGAGCATGTCAATTCTTTTCCGCAGGTACCCTGCGGATTTCGGCAGTACAGCCTGCAAAATACGCAGGGAACCACCCGCGGGAAAATCGCGGCAAATTCGCGGCTAATCCACGGCAAATCCGCATGCGGATTTGGTGCGGATTTTTCCCGGAGGTCCGGAAATCTTTCACTCCCAGAAGTTTCTCAAGAAATTTTCTTGAGAAACTTCACATTTCTAGTGCGCACATAGCCTTAGGGGTGTCTCCAGGTTCCTTTCCATTCCAAGTGAGACTTCTCAGTATATCTGTGTGCACAATAGACATGTAAGTGCAATCCTTGAATAAGGTTTTACTAGCTGAAACATGTCGGATTTCTCTTAATGTGTCCCCTCTCACTGTTTTCATGATCGATGGATCTTTTTTAATAGAACCTCAATAAACATTTTTAACCTTCTTTGAAGTGCTGGAGATCATACTCTAGTTTGCTTGTCTGTGTTCTGCCTGAGGCCAGGGCAGCTCCGTGCACCAACACCGATCCTGATCTGGTCTTTAGGAAGGTTGGGCTGAACTACTTTTTCTATTTTCTTCATCTATAGGGAGAGCCAGCTGCCATTTTGTTGTAGCTCACACCTGCGTTGTGGCTCCAATTTTCCCCTACCCCTCAGTGTTCATCGTTGACAGGTGTTGCCGGGATTCGTCGAACATTGATCGGCACCTGGACCTTTGTTAATACAGTCACATTACCGCACTGTTCTCATTCTTGGAGAAGTCAATGTCACGGGGCTGCCCTGAGTGGTGAGAGCACTAAATGGTAAACACTTCAACCAGCATTGAGATCAGCTCATTAGATAGGGGTTAGAAGTACAATGTCAGGCTACTGACTACCACTTAGTGCCACTGTTAGCCGTCAGTGTTCATAGCTCAGAAGTGTAATCCTCCCACTGCTGTGCTCACTGACTGAGCTCTGTTATGTCAGTATAAGCCTCATTCAGGTGTTTCTGCATTAGACATCTGAAGGAGGCGCAGCACTGACCTAGCAGACCTGCATATCTAATACCAGTCATACAGTGAGATACACCTAGCAGTGCCAAGTATCTAATCTCCACCATGTGTGATGCAGCCTGCAGAGCCAAGTAGCTAATACCTTTCATGTGTGATGCAGCCTGCAGAGCCAAGTAGCTAATACCTTTCATGTGTGATGCAGCCCATAGAGCCTCGTATCTAATCTTTCTCATGTGTGATACAGCTCACAGAGCAGTGTATCTAATCCTTATGTGAGATACTGCTCGCAAAACCACAAATCTAATCCTCATCTCATGTTTCCTCCTTTTCCATAGCCTCTTTTCTCTGCCATATACATACAGTATATTCAGTGTACCAGAGTGATAGTGGCAACTTGTGATTTGGAAATGACCACAGTGGATTATGGCCAATATTTACATTAATTAGAAAATCTAAATAAACCGAGAAATAAACTGGTCAAACTTTTTAGTAATTTTAGCAAATATTATATTAAATTTTGGCTTTCCTAACTGGTTAGATGATCCAACATAAGGTTTCCAGTGCCCCGAGGAAACTAATATCCTTTGAACCCTCTATTTCCTAAATGCTTTGAGCGCGGAAAGGGTTCTGGCTGAGATGAATGCAAACAAAGTAATTTCTGGCTCAACAGATGAATGTGACATGTTTTACTTTAATAATTCATTAATACTCCATTATAAATAGTTGATGCAGATCATGATTATAAATGCAAATGTCGGTTTTATATTTTATCTATGCAAAATAGCTTTTATTTACTTGCAAATGGCTGATGAGGATGAAAAACAAACATTTGGAAAGTTAATCAGCATTTATACCTATATATGAATTGTTCATTTATTTTACATTATGGTATATAAATTAGGAGAGCTGAAGCGGCCAACTTTTTTTTTTTTTTAGTTCTACAACAACACTTTTTATGGTGATCTGAGTCTGGAAAGTGATGTCCAGAACAACCTCTGGTCTTTGACCAATATTCAACAGGTTCAGTAGTGTATGATGTCAGGAGGAGACCCATAGCTCGTCTGGACATCGCGGCCAGTACTTGATCTGTGAACGACTGATGTGTGAAACCGGAAACCGGCCTTAGGGGTACTTTGCACGCTGCGACATCGCAAGCCAATGCTGCGATGTCGAGCGCAATAGTCCCCGCCCCCATCGCAACAGCGATATCTTGTGATTGCTGGCGTAGTGAACATTATCGCTACGCCAGCTTCACATGCACTCACCTGTCCTGCGACATCGCTCTGGCCGGCGATCCGCCTCCTTCCTAAGGGGGCGGGTCATGCGGCGTCACAGCAACGTCACACAGCAGGCGGCCAATAGTAGCGGAGGGGCAGAGATGAGCAGGATGTAAACATCCCGCCCACCTTCTTCCTTCCGCATTGCAGCTGGGACGCAGGTAGGAGATGCTGCAGGAACGAGAAACAACATCGTACCTGTCGCTGCACCGGTATTATGGAAATGTCGGACCCTACACTGATGATACGATAACGACGCTTTTGCTCTCGTTAATCGTATCAAAAAGGATTTGCACACTACGATATCGCCTGCGATGCCGGATGTGCGTCACTTTCAATTTGACCCCACCGACATCGCACCTGCGATGTCGTAGTGTGCAAAGCCCACCTTAGGGTGAGTTTACACATAACTGCCACAACTCAAGCCAGGTGAGCCCAAGTTATTGCAGGTTTAATGGTAACGTTCTTGATAAAGGAAGGTCTCAAGCTTGAAGACCCCTTACCCTTCTACTTATCATATGAAAAGGCATGCACAATGTTTCCTCCAGAATCTTGTATCTTGTGTGAGTCTCTCATCACATCACCCGGCATGGCTTGATGCTCTCTGGACATGAGCGTCTCAGCTGCCTAGAAATGCATGCAGTCGACCTGCTTCTGTCAGAGTGTGTGGTCATGCTAAGTGATGCAATGCAAGATGCACATAAGACTTCGGCCTAAAGCGGGCTTTACACACAGCTAACAATGTCGCTGGTGAAAGAACCCACCCCCGTCTGTTGTGTGTCATGGGCAAATCGCTGCCTGTGGCGCACAACATCGTTATTCCCCGTCACACATACTTACCTGCCTAGCGATGTCGCTGTGGCCGGCAAACCACCTCCTTTCTAAGGGGGCAGTTCGTTCAGCATCACAGAGGCATCACTAAGCGGCCGCCCAATAGAAGCGGAGGGGCGGAGATGAGCATGCTGAACATCCCGCCCACCTCCTTCCTTCCTCATTGAGGGCGGCCGCAGGTACGATGTTGTTCCTCGTTCCTGTGGTGTCACACATAGCGATAGCAACGATAATCGGGATAGGATCGACTGGACAATGATCAACAATTTGGTAAGTAATTTTGATCATTAACAGGTCGTTCCTGCGTTTCACACGCAGCGACGTTGCTAATGAGTCCGGATGTGCGTCACAAATTCCGTGACCCCATGACATCTCGTTAGCGATATCGTTGCGTGTAAAGCCTGCTTTTTTTTTTTCTCATGGACCCCACAACAAATACATTCACTGCCTCTATGATGGCTACAGTGTTCTGTGTAAGAAGTTGAATCCACCTTTTGGGTGAAACTTTATTTGATCTTTAAATAGAAGTATTTTTGGCTAAAATAGTTTTTGTTATTGGGGGCTTTTGTTAAAAAATGTGCTGCCTGCAGAATGGGTTAACTGAAAACAGTGTTGGACTCGGATGCCAAGGGCCCGCGAGTAACGTTGACTCTGGGTGCCCACTGTTTGGCTACATGCAAATAGTACATTACTGTAACTTACAAATGTACCTGTGCTTCTATAGCATAATAAGTTTAGTAGTTTATTGAATGAATGATAAGATGCTGCTTTTGTCTGTATGGAACGTGGCGAGGAGTGGTAGTCGTAGGTGAGGTAATCGTCTGCTGCACCCCGGCACTCTACAACTCTACATAAAAATGGGGGTCCTGGCTGGGTGTGTGGTGCATGACAGTAGCGATACGTCCTTGTAGGTCGCATATTGCCAATAGTTCGGTCGGCCAGGACCAGATGGTACTTTGCTCCAGAGAGGAGACCACAGCTTCTTTATAAACACAGTCTTTACTGAACAATTGATGACTGATAACTGCATACACACGGAAGCGGGCACATTGCTTTTCGGACATTTCACACACATTAAGGAGTAGCTTCAGACATAGTCTTGCAGCATGGTCCATCTTATTCTTCCATGTTCTTATCCTTCCCCATGAATCCTGAGCCCCTCCTCACCACCCAGCCTGACCTGATATCCCAGCGCTCTAAAGTCACTGTCTTTTTACTGCGGCTCTGCATCATATTATTCTCCCTTAGGGATTGTGCTAATATGGCCAGACCAGGCTGTCAGCATCCTGATGCTTTTGGAACTTCTTTTTTTTTTATCTTTTGTCTTTTTTTCCCCCTCCTTTATCAGTCTCCTCTCACCTGATTTATAACCACAGACCACATCAAAGTTGAATGGCTTTTATAGTTTCTCTGCACAAACTATGCAAAATGCTTAACAAAACCCAATTGCAAAAATTATTGTAAGCCCCAAAAAATAATAAATTGTGCCTATCCTCTGACAAGCAATGTCTGTGGTCCTGGTAGAAGAAGCCAAACTTTGTAAACTTGCAGGTGCCTATGTTGACTTTTACACAATTTACACATAACTGGATTTGAGAACTGCACCTATTTCCTAACATGACTGCAGAGTTCCCTCTGGAAATGTACGAGACACATTTTTTTGCATAAGCGGAGATGTGTGAAGGTGTGGGCTGTAAGTGTTTGTCTCCAAGTTGCTTGTATGGGACTGTCAGGTAGAATTTAGCAGAATAAAACCTGTCCGCCTCTTCCTCCCTAGTTGTCAGGTACACTTGGTATACAGCGTCCTGATGAGACATGAGGTCAGGAGGTATCACCTATTTTTGAGTCCGACGTACAAAACGATCTGGAATGTTACAGCTGGAGTACTTAACAGCACTTCACCGAGACTGTAAGAGGCAAAAATATTATTACTCTGTACGTCATTGCTGGATGTACACAGATCCCAGCTCCGGCATTCAGGGCTCAGAGGTCTCCGTTCTAAAGTAATGATTTAGCTAAAGTAGTTCTTGTTCAGCTAGTCTATTGAACCCTGATACAATGGAGACACATACTTCTGTAAAGACCTAATATAAATATCGCAGATTGAAAATAAAATGCACATCTTGAATATACAATTGACATTGTAAAAATCTACTTTTGAAACTGTATAAAATCTCACTTGGAAATTTTAGATAAAAATTTAATAAAATCACCCCCCCTTTCCCCAAGAAAAGTTAAATGGCTTCTGATGGATTAAAGTAACCGTCCACCCATTAATCTAAATATCTGATTACACTTCCCGTGAGTGGTTGTGATACCTAGTGCCCTTTGGTCTACAGTCGCTGCCTCCTTATGTAAGTTGGGTAGCTCTTCTTCTTTTTCCCAATTGGGGAGCACTTTGAAATGTCTCTCCTGCTTTTTAGTTGGTACTATGTCCATACCTTGGCAGCAAACAGATAGGGGATGTGTGGTGGGTTCAGGCTTTTCACATTGATCTCCAGGCTTCTTTGGTGGTCAAAGAGAAAGCACCGCCTAATTGACAGTCCACAGGATGCGCTATATTGGTAGGATTCTCTTACGAATCTCTTCAATTTATAAAGTCAATAGTTTAGTGAAAAACAGAACATCCTCAAACACACGATGCAACTCAGGATGTATTCAAATGAACGAGGTCTGTGAAAAGCCAGTTTCTCACCTAAGGGTCACACGACTATTTTTCTCTCATCCGAGAAAATTGGTCCAAATTGTGCAAATCACTCACTGATCGAACTTTGATCAGTGTGTGATCCAATTTTCTCAGATGAGGAGAATAAAAAAAATTCCCCATCTTCAATATTCTCTCAATTTGTTAAAATCAATCAGTACTTAGACGCTGCTCCAATTATAGATCCTGACTAGTGATGAGCGAGCATGCTTGTTACTACTCGGTACTCGCACGAGTATCACTGTACTCGGGCTACTCGGCGGGTACCGAGTAATTTTGCAATACTCGTGCTTTACTCGTGGTCTTCATCCCTGCATGTTGGCGCTCTTTTGAGAGCCAGCCCTCATGCAGGGATTGGCTGGCAGACCACTGCAATGCCACAGCCCTGTTAGTTGTGGAATTGCAGTGATTGGCCGGCCCGCACAGCGTGACCGAGCCTTTATACCGGCGGGCGCGCTGTGCTCTGTACACAGCCATCTCATATTCCCTGCTTTCCACGCCCACAGGCGCCTATGATTGGTTGCAGTGAGACACGCCCCCACGCTGAGTGACAGGTGTCACACTGCACCCAATCACAGCAGCCGGTGGGCGGGTCTATACTGTGCAGTAAAATAAATAAATAAATAATTTTAAAAAACGGCGTGCGGTCCCCCCAATTTTAATACCAGCCAGATAAAGCCATACAGCTGAAGGCTGGTATTCTCAGGATGGGGAGCTCCACGTTATGGGGAGCCCCCCACCCTAACAATATCAGTCAGCAGCTGCCCAGAATTGCCGCATACATTATATGCGACAGTTCTGGGGCTGTACCCGGCTCTTCCCGATTTACCCTAGTGCGTTGGCAAATCGGGGTAATAAGGAGTTAATGGCAGCCCATAGCTGCCACTAAATCCTAGATTAATCATGTCAGGCGTCTCCCCGAGATTCCTTCCATGATTAATCTGTAAATTACAGTTACAAAACACACACACACGAAAAATCCTTTATTAGAAATAAAAAACACTAACAAAGTCCCTCATTACCAATTTATTAACCCCGACAAACCCTCCATGTCCGGCGTACTCCACGGACTCCGGCGTCGCGTCCAGCTCTGCTGCATGGAAGTGACAGGAGCTGCAGAAGACACCGCCGCTCCGGTCACCTCCACGCAGCTAATGAAGGGAATAGCGCGATCAGCTGCTGTCAGTCAGGTAACTCCCGGCCACCGCTGGATCCAGCGGTGGCCGCGATTAACCTCAGTGACAGCAGCTGATCGCGCTACTCACCTCAGTTGCTGCATGGAGCTGACCGGAGCGGCGGTGAGTAGCGCGATCAGCTGAGCTGTCACTGAGGTTACCCGCGGCCACCGCTGCATCCACCGCTGGATCCAGGTAACCTCAGTGACAGCTCAGCTGATCGCTATACTCATCTCATTAGCTGCGTGGAGGTGACCGGAGCGGCGGTGTATTCTGCAGCTCCTGTCACTTCCATGCAGCAGAGCTGGACGCGACGCTGGAGGACTGTGGAGTACGCTGGACATGGAGGGTTTGTCGGGGTTAATAAATTGGTAATGAGGGACTTTGTTAGTGTTTTTTATTTCTAATAAAGGATTTTTCGGGTGTGTGTGTTTTTTAACTGTAATTTACAGATTAATCATGGAAGGAATCTCGGGGAGACACCTGACATGATTAATCTAGGATTTAGTGGCAGCTATGGGCTGCCATTAACTCCTTATTACCCCGATTTGCCAACGCACCAGGGTAAATCGGGAAGAGCCGGGTACAGCCCCAGAACTGTCGCATATAATGTATGCGGCAATTCTGGGCAGCTGCTGACTGATATTGTTAGGGTGGGGGGCTCCCCATAACGTGGAGCTCCCCATCCTGAGAATACCAGCCTTCAGCCGTATGGCTTTATCTGGCTGGTATTAAAATTGGGGGGACCGCACGCCGTTTTTTTTAATTATTTAATTATTTATTTCACTGCACAGTATACACACACACACCGGCTGCTGTGATTGGGTGCAGTGAGACAGCTGTCACTCAGTGTGGGAGCGTGTCTCACTGCAACCAATCATAGGCGCCGAAAAGCAGGAAAGCAGAGAATACGAGATTGATTAATGAGCAGCCGGCTTTTTCAAAAGAGGAAAAGCCACCGGAGTTTGAACAGCTGTGCAGCGCCGCGCCGGTGATCGGGGAACGGTAAGTAAGAGAGAGGGGGGGGGGAACTGACCGACAGACTGTGAGAGGGGGACAGACAAGACAGAGCGAGACCGACCGACGGGAGATAGAATGAAAAAAAAAATGACCGACATCGTTAGTAAAAAGCACAAAACGTGCGTTTTGGACATCGGAGTGCCACACAAGGTTTTCATGTAAAATCTTTCATGTATTAATCTCAAAAAGTAACATACACCAGCTCTATCTCACTATTGGGTATGTGCCCTTAACATTTCCGCCATGAAAATTCATTTTGGTGTCATTTTGGAAGGTTTTCTGGTGAGTCCGTAAAAATGGTGTAAAACTCGGACAAAATTGTTCACAGCTGTGACTTTTGAGTGATAAATGCTTCAAGGGGTCTTCCCCATGCTGATGCCATGTCATTTGAGCACTCTTCTGAGACTTTTGTGACATTTTTAGGGTTTCTACATGCTGCCGGGGGGTCATTTCACAAAAATACTCGGGTCTCCCATAGGATAACATTGGGCTCGGTGCTCGGGCCGAGTACACGAGTATCTTGGGAGGCTCGGCCCGAGCTTCGAGCACCCGAGCTTTTTAGTACTCGCTCATCACTAATCCTGACCCTTCACCCTGTGGTTTCTCTGGTGTTTCTGTGCTATATAGGAAGGTTTGGGCATCAACCAGCTGTGGGCTCATTCATGGTCAGGCTAGCAAGAGTTAACTTCTTCTAGCCTGCTTGTTACTTCTGGTATCCCATGTTGTTGGAAGCCTATTACATTGGTTGCCTTCCTATTTAAGATGGTGTAATCTGCTCTCTCATTCCGACTATAGTTTATTGTTGTGTTGGTCTGTGTCCTGGTGTGTTCCAGTCCTCCTGGTGATTATACTGCGTGGTGCTTGGAGTTGTTGTGGAGCTTCCACATTGTCTTGTTTCCTCCTTGTTCTGATTTTCCTCCTAAGCTCTTATTGTCTTATACACGTGTGTGTGTGTCATAGTTTTTTGGCTTGTTTGTCCATTTCTGTTGGCTTAATCGCTCCTGCCCTGTCCTTCCCTTTGATCTAGGAGAGGTGGTTATTAGATCAGGACTGGGCAGGGCCAGGGAGGCAGCTCAGACATCCTCACTTTCAGAGGTAACTTTGAGGTCAGGGTTAGCTAGGGTTCCCTAACCTGAGGGCCAGTCTAGGAGCTCCTGTCATTTTGCTTTCTCTGTATTCACCGTGACAGGAACTATATAATTTAAGAAGGTGTTAATCTGATCTGACTCTACAATAAACAGACCACCCAAAAGAGTATAGACCTAAAATAAATACAGACCCCTAAATTCATTTTAGATAACACCCCAAAAATACAGACTGGAGAATGAATACAGTTCCTAAATGAGACCCCAAGAATCAATACAAATTTCAGATCAGACGGAAGAATGTATACAGATTCCCTCTCGGATCTCACAGTGATCACCGATCTTGGATCAAACCCAAGAATAAATACAGATCTTAAAATAAATCCACACGTATCTCTGACAAAAGTATCTTGCTGTTACAGTTCGTCCTTTTGTCAGCTGTCCGTGATTTTTGGGTAAGTTGTCTAAAGAAAAAACTAAAAACTGGAAGTTGGCATCCATTTATGGTCACCTTGGAAAGCCATTATGAAACGTTACGATGAAAAGTGCAAGATACTGATACGAGCAAAGAGCAGCATTTACTCTAAACTGTAACCTTATTATAATTATCACAATGGTCTAATTTATCCAGCTTAAAAAAAATTGATAATAAACAATAAATTGTCCATCCCTGTCGTTCATCCCTACGTTTTTCATTCTGGCTGTAGGACATGGTTCTTAGAATTAGTGTCTTTAAGAATAATGATGGCGATTTGTGACGCAAATTGCAGCAAAGTAGTGACAAGATGCAAATGTCCTACTAGCGTAAGGAATGATATGGGATGATTTTACGACTGAACCTGTAAATTGCGGACTTTCAATACTTGGATACTTTTGCAGCCAATAACCATACAAAAAGTTTTCCAACCAAAGCTCCGTGTGTTCTCCTGCAGTGTCTGCGCCTGAACCTGTTTCTGCATCTTAAATAGCTGCTGTCTCCGAGTTTATCTTCTTGATTGACAGACAGAAAAGTTGAGGAAAATTTTATGTGAGGTGGAAAAACAGACTTTCCTTCTTGAACGTAAGAGGGTTTGACAGGTGATGACCGGCTCCTACTCAATAAAACAAGGCAGCAGTGGCCACATTTTTTCCAAAGGCCAAGGAAGAAATTGATCCCATCAGTGTCGACTGTATTTTATTTTTTTTTCCTGTAAAGTACCCCAAAAGTTATATATTCTGGAATTTAAAGTTTTGTCTCCCAATGCTAAATTTGTAAGTCCCAAATATCATGTGTGGATTATAGCACTGTTCATCAAACGGGCAGTGGATGAGCGATTCTGCTGAAATTGGAATTTGGCCAGGAACTCCGATTTGCATCTAATTTATCCAATACGAATCATATGTCTTACTAGGCTTTGGGTTCTCTGTATAATAAATGTAAGGTGAAAAACATTACAAAAACCTTAACTCTCATCTTCCCAGCTCTCAACCTTCAGCACAGTCCCCTGCTCCCGGTCTTTATTCACAAGACACTGGTCTTCATGTCAAGGGTCCTGTCAGATCTTTGGTGCCTCTTGTGCCCACTAAGCCACGAGACATCACAGCAAAATACATGTCCTGATGTCCCGTCAAGCCTAGACTGACAGATGTCCAAAGCCTAGTAGGTACAGGAGACCCAGTGGGACTCGTGGTGTGAAGACGACCGGTGGGCTTCGAATAAGGACTGTACCAGAATGATAAAGTAGGGAGCTACGTGGACAAGGTGATTATCTGAAAGAGGTTAGTGTAATTATTTTTTTACCTAGTTATCCCCATTTTGGATCTAAAGTCATTTTAATTGCAAAATAAAATCTGATTCTGTGAAAGATGAACCTTTTACAGTTTTTGTATCTTTAGCCCTCTAGGCACCCCTTTTGTGCTGGTATAATAAATCTAGGCATGCAGAAAGAAGTTTTCTTAGCGGTGGATTCTATTTTGATGACATTTTTCATATATTAACAGGTTACATTTTCCTGTTCCTGCTACATACAGGGTGGGCGCCAGCTGAGTTGTACTGCCAGCACTTGCCTCTAACTGCAGCATTTGGATTACAGCACTAATTTTTACTGTTTTACCATTTTTAGATAATTTTTTTTTTTGTTTTGCCACTTTCTGATTTAACAAAGTTTTACTTTTTTTTTTTTTCTTAATCACCAACATATAAAAGTCTTTGCAATTGTATTTTCTGGTTTTTTGGTTAGTCCAGTTACAACAATGCCATTTTTTATTTTTTTTTTATTTTTTTTACCCCAATGGAAATGTATTCTGCACATTTAAAACTAAGGAAAAGTGATCAAGCTTCACGAGTAAAAATTCCTTTTTATTTTAGATAAATTTAAAAGTCCAAGAAGGATTACAAAGATTAAAATCTGTTAATGCCCATGGCACTGATCCTGCGAAAACAAGCCCTCCTACGGCTACGTTTATGGAAAAAAATAAGTTATTTCTCTTTGAAAGAAGGGGAGGGAAAAAACAAACAAAAAAGCAAAACTGAAAATTTGCCCGGTCGGGAAGCATTTATCAGTGACACTGTAAAAAGTCTGATTGTAGCCAAGCACTAAATCCTCCACTATATTTTGGTCTATAATTTCTTGCTGTGTGACTATCGCAATCCATTTTAGCTGGGAAATCTCTTGACATTTACTTAGACTAAGGGATTTGAGATAAGCAATCTAATTGCCAGCTGCTCATTAACGCATCAAGTCTTCCCAAAATTATGGTAATCAATAACACTTTTGGAATGAAGAAATGTCTTATATTAGACTTTTTTTTTATTACTTGGCAATCAGTCACCTTCTACTAAATAATTAGGAGCCGGCCAACAGTCTCATTTATATAATTAACTTTTTTGTCTGACTGTGACACCTCTCGAAACGTACAAGGTGGTCAGCAGTCCACTGAAGACATTGAAATCTCTGTCTCCAAGAACCAAATTCTGGCATCCTTTTTAGCTATGCTTTTATCTCATGGTGTTTGGTTCTAAACTCGACAAGTGTCATGGCAGCATCAGATTCTGTTCAGACTACAAACTGACACTCCACACTATGCTCTCTTTGGGGCTTCTTAGGCTGGTGTCCCACTTGCGATTGCCTCGCGTATATCTCGCGCGAGTTTCGCGGTGCATCACTCGTCACGGACTCATACTCTGCTCACAGGAGCGGGTCGGTTGTATGCATCTCTATGCAGCCGAACCACTCCTGTGAGCAGTGTGAGTCCGTGACAGGTGATGCACCGTAAAACTCGCACGAGATATACGTGAAGCAATCGCAAGTGGGACACCGGCCTCAGTTGCATAGGCAGATTCGGGCATCAACCAGCTGTAGGCTCATTAGTGATCAGACTAGCAGAAATTACCATAATTTCTGCAAACTTGCTGGTTACCTGTTTAAGATGGAGGAATCTGTCTTCCCATGCTGACTATAGCTTTCTTTAACCTGGTCCGTGTGCTATTGTGCTCCTGTTGCTGCTGATTTAATCTGTGCTGCCCGCTGAGCCTCCGTGTGCTGCCCGCTATGCCTCCTTGTGCTGCCCGCTGAGCCTCCGCACACTGTGCTCTGAGAATCTGCGTGCTGCCCGCTGAGACTCCGCGTGCTGCCCGCTGAGACTCCGCGGTCTGCCCGCTGAGCCTTTGTAGGTATAACACTTGGATGCATGGAGTCAAAACTTTTGAACTCTTTCCAATTGTAATGCTAATCTTGCATATTTTTAGCTTAGCATATTTGTGTTTCCTGTTGTGAGAATCCATATATTCTATCAGTAGTTTTGGGTATTTAATGAACAGTGAAAATAATTCTAAAAATACTTTATTTTCATTCAGTTTTACGAATATTTACACATTTTTTGCTCGTACACAACATTTTTCTCTCCATTTGAGAAAAACAGCCTGATTATACTAATTAGAGTGGGATGAATTTATCTCTGAGATGGAGAGGGGAAAAAAAAGTTATTTTTCACAATCTCCATTATGTCAGTCCGCAAAAATTGGATCGCACTTGGATGTCATCCAATCGAGGTCGGCTGTTTTCTACCGACCCATAGGTTTGCATTGCCGATTTTGATCCAACACTTCGATAAAAATCTGACATCACTAATTTTATATATATTTTTTTTTTCCTTGGACCAATTAGTCTGCGGTAAACAATTGGACATGTGCACAGCCCCATAACATATCATAGATCCGAGTGCTATCTGTAAAAACTAAGGATAGCACTTTGATGAGGAAATCACTCATGTGCACAAGCCTTTACTTCTTCACTAGTTTTGATTACTTGCGCCATGCAAGAATTTGTATTTGGCATCTGATACAGTGAGGAGACCTCAGTATCTTGGTTGGCTTGGAGGGATTTTCTTGCTTAAAAAAAAAACAAAAACAAAACAAAAAAAAAAGCATGGTCTAGTTACATTAATAAATTCTCATCTTAGATGAGCACTAATCTTCTGCATGTTTCGGTATGGCTCATGGTGGATCCTCTTGTGCTGTGTGTCACTCAGGACATCGTTTTACATTGGCTTGTGACTTGGGTTGTATCTCAAGAGGTCTTGCTGACTATCTTATTTCAATAACGTTGCCAGCCCCCTTCTATCTATACATTATGTGACGCCCCAAAGCTATGGGGTACTTGGTCCCGGGCGTGCAGTGCGCAGTGGGGAACAGTCGTGGTCATGGCCGAGGCCCGGTCCCATGACCCTGGGGGTCGGTCCGAATAAAAAGGGGAAATATAAAAGAAAAGGGAGAGATAAAAATAAAGAGTTCTCAGACTACACCACTTACAGTGTGCGGCCAGGTTATTAGGGCTGCCGCTGCAGGGTCTTGCTGGGGCTGATGGAATAGTGCAACTTGGGTGTTTTGGGCCCTTTGCAAGCAGGGCTAAGCCCCAGCAGTGGATGATGATTATTGTAGTGGGGGCCGGTCTGTGTAAGTGTACGGAGGCGATAAGGAAATAGTCCACTTCAAAATTGCAGTTTTAATTTGCCTTGTCTTTACTTGGTTTCAGTGCTTGGACCCGCTGGTGCCGGTTCCAGGTGTTCCCGCTCCCCTTGTTCTCCATGCCAGCTGTGCCCTGGGTTAGCTGTCCTCCGTGCACTCTCATTTGTATTGGGCTCCAGTGGCCTAGAGCTTCTTGGGAACCCTTCCGTTTCTGTCTTGTTCCCATTGCAGGCAGCCTGGACTACTTAGGGGGGTCAATCCCCGGTCCCCTCTTTGCTGCTGATGATTCAGACTCTTTGATTGGCGATGGAGATCCACTCACCTGGCAGATTTAACAGTTGACCATAAATTGTCCCGCTGTCCTAGGATCTGCTCCCCGCCTTGTGATGAATACTGTGAGACTTGGTGCTAGAGTTCCACAGGCGTCCCGCGGTTCCTGGAGTATTACACTTCCACAGGTAACCCACGGTGCCTGGAGTCCTGGTTCCGTACTCCACAGTCCCTCACTCCTGTTACTGCTTTCCGTTGTTACTTACTTCAGGTCTTTTCCTTTCTTTCTGTACTTTCACTCTCAGCTCTCCTCTTCCACCTCTCCGTGACTTAACTGACCACTTTCTCCCGCCAACTTCCCAACTAACCAATGGCCCCTCCCCCTCGCTGGGTCTCTCCCTTCAGATTGGGTAGCAACTATCCAATCAGTACCCATCCCTTTTTACCTGTTGCTAGACCGTCTCCCAGTCTGGTGAGAGTGGTCAATGCCTCTGCTAACAACAAAAAGTTTTGGACTGCCCTTTTAGGGTTTGTTCATATCTTCGTATAAGAAAATCAGTCTGATATGCATCCAGGAACATTAGAGGAGTGTCATGTGTATGTCATTCTGCATGTCATGCAAGTGCGGTGAGAGTGTGTGATTTATTTTTTTACTTATTTTCTTTCTCTTCTAGCATCTTTACGAAATTAATTTTATTTTTTCCTCAACTATTATCACACAATCATTTTACTTGACCATTTACAGAATACTAATGTATCTGTAAAAATTAGCCGGCATACACATGGTCCTTGTGACGTCCGATTCTTTTCTTGCACTCAGTCTTGCATTGGCGAGTCTTTGCCGTTTTGCATGATCATATGCAACATGCTGCAAATTTTTCCTCCAGCTAAATACGGTTGAGGAAAAAATTGCAGATCATCACTGTCTCATTGAATAAGAATGGTCCAAGTGCAATTTCGTTTTTTTTTAACACATTGCACTTGTCTGTTTTGTACGCAAATGTGAGCGAACCCTTAAAGGCACACTGTCAGCATAGAATGACTGTTCAACCAGGTACAGGCACTTGATGCATCATGGTAGGACCAAACATTGTTTTCCCATCTGTCCTTAACACTCCCCTTCTTTGATGTGAAGGTGCACTAATGATTGTCTATACCATGGGTGCACCAAGACACTGTATGAAGGTCCATTAATGATTGTCTAAATATATGGATGCACCAAGAGACTGTATGAAGGTCCACTAATGATTGTTTACACCATGGGTGCACCAAGAGACTGTATGAAGGTCCACTAATGATTGTCCACACCATGGGTGCACCAAGAGACTGTATGAAGGTCCACTAATGATTGTCGACACCATGGGTGCACCAAGACACTGTATGAAGGTCCACTAATGATTGTCTTCACCATGAGTGCACCAATACACTGTATAAAGGTCCACTAATGATTGTCCACACCATGGGTGCATTAACAGACCTTATGAAGGTCTACTAATGATTGTCCGCACCATGAGGTCACCAAGAGACTCTATGAAGGTCACTAATTGTCCACACCATGGGTGCACCGAGACTGTATGAAGGTGCACTAATGATTGTCCACACAATGGGCGCACCAAGAGACTGTATTTGTTTTCAGAATCTTTTGTTAAAGGGAATCGGTCAGCACAAAATGAATATTGAAACAGTTTGAATGTTTTATAAAATAAGTTTTACACAATTTCATATTCTGATATATTTTTTTCTTTATATATTCCAACAGATGCATCCAGACACTTTTTGCGGTTCCCTTCGATTTGTTTCTCCCAGTTCTGTAGAGTGGATGAACTCTCCGGTCAATCTTTGCATCTCCTGGAAGTGACATCTCCTCGCTCTACATGGCCGTACACTTGGTCTCCGTTTTCCTCTTGCTGACCCAGTGTCAGGCGGCTCCTTTTGACTACCCGCCTCCTACAAATAATTCTCTCTTTGAGGCTCTTCAGATGGATGTGGGGGAAATCAACACCACAAGTGAGCCATACTCCTTCTCTACTCAGCCTCCGGGTACAACTCGGCGAAGACCACAGACTATTATTATCGGAGTCCGGAAAGGGGGGACCAGAGCTTTGCTGGAGATGTTAGACATTCACCCCAACATTGCAGTAGCTGCAACTGAAGTACATTTCTTTGACTGGGATGAGAATTACATCAAAGGGATTGAGTGGTACCGGAGTCTTATGCCATACTCATTTGAAAATCAAATTACTATTGAGAAAACGCCAGGCTATTTCACATCTCTGCAGGCACCGGAAAGGATTCATAGCATGAACAGCTCAATTAAATTGCTTCTCATTCTGAGAGATCCAACCGAGAGGGTCATATCGGATTATACCCAAGTATACTACAACAGACTCGAAAATCACAAGCCCGTACAACCCTTTGAGGGCATAGTGATTAAAAATGGTGCACTTAATACCAAATATAAGGCAATCCAAAGGAGCTTGTATGATGTTCATATGGAGAGGTGGCTGAAATACTTTAATTTGAATCAGATTCATATAGTGGATGGTAATACTCTAATAAAAACACCTCTGACCGAGTTACAGAAGGTAGAAAGGTTTCTCAACCTCCCGCCTCGAATCGTATCTTCAAATTTTTACTTTAACCAAACCAAGGGTTTCTACTGCATTCGAAGTGATGGGAGAGAGAGGTGTTTACACGAGTCCAAAGGGCGTCCCCATCCGGTCGTCAACGAGACTGTCCTGGATCAGCTTTATTCTTACTTTAGAGAACACAATGACAGGTTCTACCAAATGGTTAATCAGTCTTTCGACTGGCACTAACACAGTATTACGTTAGGACTTCAGAAACTTGAGAAAATACTAAACTGTGAAAAAAATGCACCACCAATAAGGTTTTTTCAAAAAATTCAATGAAAAACTAAATGGGATGTAAAGCGAAACCCCACGTTCTTTGTGATCAATAAGGCACTAACCCAGAAAGATACATTTTGTTTACAAAATACGGAAATCGAAGTGATTTGTGTTGTACATACAGATCTATGAATGAATTATTCTTTTTTTTTTTGGCCAATCTTTTTTTGTTTTCTATGTGTGTAGATAAATATATATAGGCCTTGTGCAGTAGAAATTGTTTGCAAAAAAAAACAACAAAAAATTTGATAAATAACTAACCTTTGCTATGGTAATAAAAATGTTTCCTATAATGTGTTTAAATGGTAAAGTAACTAATTTTGTATAATAACTATATGATTGTCTTTAAAATTTTCGGTTTTATTTTATTTTTTTATATAAAAAAACTCTTGATACAGGTTTTATGGTATAGTAATGGAATGTGAAGCACTTTGGTTAGTAGTTGGAATGATAGCTGTTAATTTTTGTAACACAAGTTAAACATACAGACAGACCTTAAAGGGAATATGGCACCAAATGTTTCCCTTATAACTTGTGGCCACCACCATTGATCCCTTATATACAGCATTCTAGAATACTGTATATAGGAGCCCAGGCCGCTCTATAGAATATAAAAAAACACCTTTATTATACTCCCCTAGGGGGCGGTCTGGAACGATGGGCATTGCTGCTCTTGGTGCGGCGCCTCCTCCATCTTGTGTAGTCGCTATCCTCCTTCAGAGCTCTATGTGGATGACGCAACTGATGTCATCCACACAGAGTCCTCTATTGTGCTCCTATGCATGTGCACTTTGATCTGCCCGGCTGAAGGCAGATCAAAGTATTGTAGTGCGCATGCATGGGTGGTGTTTGACCTTTTCTTGCGCCTGCGCAATACAGTACATTGCTCTGCCCTCAGAAGGGCAGATCAAACTGTTTGTGCACAGGAGCACAATGGAGGCCACTGTGTGGATGACTTAGGACACGCCATCCACATGGGGCTGGGAAAGAGAACAGCGACTGCACAAGATGGAGGAGGTGCTATACAGAGAGCATCAGATTGGGCCACCACCTTAGCGGGTATTTATAAAAGGTCTTTTTTACATTATACAGAGCGGCCTGGGCTCTTATATACAGCATTCCTGAAATCTGTATATAAGAGCTCAATGGTGGTGGTTGCAACTTATAAGGGAAAACCGGTTCCCTTTAAAGGGAATCTTCAGGTTAATAGCATTTGGGGACATGACCAATTCCCTTTAAAAGGGAACTGTCCTTTTTAACAGACTTTACATAAATCAGTAGAACAGGTGAAAAGAAGCTTTGTAATATATCGCTTATGAGACACTTTTCCCTACCATCTAAACTTGTCATTCAATGTGAAAAACCAGCTCAACTCCATCCTGTTCAGACAAGACTGATGGACAGCTCACTGTGGTGTCATCTAGCACAGCTCATTCATTTCAATTGAAGGGAAAGGGGAGAGAGGAGTAGAAGGAGACAGAGATCGGGAGGAGCATTCTAACAAGTCTTTTACCTAACTCCAGAGCTGTGTAAACATGCCTGCACCTCCATACTGATGTATATTGACTTCCATGCTGTTTCTCTCTTTGTGCTTAAAAAAAGTGTTGTAAGGGATCCCAGTCTGTTCTGAGGTGTATATTAGATAAGAAAGCGACAAGCGCAACTAGGGTCTTATCTATGAAGATAGCGGAGAAAGAAAACAGGGCAAATTGCCTGCTCACCTGGAAGGGTTGTGTGAGACGCAACCACTATTGAAGCGAATAATGTTTTTGTTTTTTACTTTTATATTGGTGACATGATTTTTGCTAGTAATGGTGTAAGATCGTGTAAATTTGAATAGCCTTGTGGCTTTGAAGGAAAGCTCTAGGATTTCCAGCAATATCATGTGGCTGATTAATAATAAGCTATTTGTCAACATGGCTGTGATTTGATCCATAGGTGGCTGTCAGAAATCGTGAAGGTAGCCTGAAAGGGTTGTTACTGGATTAGGATGGGTTTAATGGGTTTATACAAGTGTATTTTATGGCTAGTCTAAAAACTGCAGTGTCTGGATTGACCGCCTTGCTGACTTAGACATATATATTTTGCGTGAGGAGCAGGAGTGTAATGATCGTGGTTGCAGAGGTCCTGACCGTGACTGGGGGTACAGGGGCCAGCCAATCACCGTGCATGCTTCAGCTGTATGTGCATCCGAGGGTACACATCCAGTTGAAATGCATTGCAGCACAGCGACCTGTCAGGTTACTGCGCTGCAATACATGCTGTCAGGTAACAGTGATACTGTGACTGGGGAAGCATGACAGTGACTCCATGCGCCATGGCGCAAATTCCAATATCAGCTGCCAGCCACCGTGCGGTGTGGAGGGAGGAGAGTACAGTTGTTTTGAGGTTTTTTAAGCAGTAAAAACAATGGGGTCTGTATATACCAGGAAGGGGCCCCAGGGTGAAGGAATATATACCAGGATGGGCCCAGAATGTGGACATATATACCAGGAGGTGGGACATGTATACCTGAATGGGGCCTAAGATAGAAGACATATATGCCAGGATGGGGGACGTATATGCCAGGATGGGGGGGGGGCATATTTCCTAGGAAGAAGAAGTGTATACCAGGATACGGAAAAATATACTAGGATGGGGAACATATTTCCCAAGATGGGGGACATCACTACATATTGAAGTATTGAAGGGGTGGCAAGTCCTATGTCTTTATAGGATTTAGAATGCTACAATGGCCCATACATCTGACCAACGTGCGAGGGGCCATGCCCAAACCTTAGGTCAGACTATAGTTACGCCAATGGTCGGGAGACTCGTTGAAGGACCAGATATTTCAGTCCATATATAGACTAAGAAATACACCCATTTGAACCTGAGCCCAGCAAAACTTGCCCCATTTTTTTTTTTGCAAATGCAGCATTACCCATGTCTACAAATTGGTGAAGCAGATGAACTGAGTTTTACTAAAATAGTGCCATACTTGTTCATCCCAATAGAAATCTGTTTGCTGCCCAAAAACCTCTTCAATTTCCAGGTCTTTGACACTGATTTTTAATTGCAAACATTTCTGAAACAAAATCTGTCGAATGTGAATTTACCCAAATGGAGGCATGTCCACGTTTCGAGGAGACCGGCTTATGCTCCGGCTCATTTCTTTGATTTTCCCACAGCAGAGCAGGTCTTTTTGCTCTTGAGGACCTCTCTTGTCCACATATTTTTCACTACTGGAGTGTAGTCCTGGTCTGATGTGTTTGGATCATATTCTAAGGTGGATCTGAGAACATTCTACAATACAAATAACACACATTATAACATAGATCTCGGACTCGTCTATTTACTGTGAAAAACCCATTGACTGGTTATAAATTCCTTTTTATTAAATAGATCTTTTGCCGTCTCGTCCTTTTCAGCAGTATTTTTTTAATGTATGACATTATTGCTGTGACAGATTTACTATCACTCTCCAGTAGGAAATCTCATGTTCATTCTTCATAAAAAGTATGAATGTTCCCCTTTGCACGTATGAATCTGCATTACAAGTCTGATCATTTCTTGCCTTTAACCTGAATTTAATGTGTCAAGGGAGGCAAATAAAAATGTATATACATACCTCCCGGACTGGTGCTGCACCAGCATCCCCCTCCTCCCCCACTGGTTAGCTGGGATTTAACATCTGGCGGGGCATCAAATGTAAGCTGCAGGCAATTATCAGCCGCTGTTAGGCTGCAACATTTACAACGGATGGCGGATGCAGCACCAGTCTGGGAGGTATTTTTTTTTCATTGTTTCCCCTTCCTGGACCCTTGAAAAGGGGGTTTGTCAGTGGAGGGTGACTCTTTTTTAAATTCTCTAACATTCATTCTCCTGTCGATCTCAAAAGGCACCATACAATAATCCTATATGCTAAACGAGAGGGGATATCGCTTACTCTGTACATTGTCAATTGAAAAAAAAAAAGAGTAACCTTTCGACTGCGAGTTGGTGATTTCTTGATGCCAAATAGGCTTTATATCTCTCATTATACAGTCATATGAAAAAGTTTGGGCACCCCTATTAATGTTAACCTTTTTTCTTAAAAATACAAAATATTAATGTCACTTTTATGTTGAGGTGCCTATACTTTTGCACCGGTCAAATTTTGTTTAAATGCGGATTGCACATTTTCTGTTAGTACAATAAACCTCATTTCAATCCAGAAATATTACTCAGTCCATCAGTTATTAGATATATGAAACTGAAATAGCTGCTGCAAAAACCCAAATTGTTATACAGAAAAAAGGTTAACATTAATAGGGGTGCCCAAACTTTTTCATATGACTGTATCTAAAATATAATTTTATGGAAAACATATGTTTATAAAAGTGGATCTTCCATCAGATTTTATAGAATAAATTGTGCACTCTATTCAATAGATTTGTTAATCCTGAGGAGGCTGGTGTACTTACTTTGAAAATGTCATGTGAGAATAGCACTATTATGCTGATAATGAAATTTAAAAGCTAAAACTGAGCTAATAAAATATTTATTTGAATATCAGGATTATACAGTCATTCCGACATGGATTTTCAAGAATGTATACTTATCCACTGGCTACAGGATGACGTGCAACTTTGTAAAAGATATTGTGTGCACAGGGGCAGACATATCATTGGTGTAGTCTGTGCAGCCGTACAGGGGCCCAAGAAGTTGGGGGCATCTCTAGGACCTGAAGAGGCAGGTGTGGTTACTTGGAAAACCAATGTCAGAATGTCTGTATTATGCTTTGTGAAGGTTTTCATTTGTAATACTAAAACGAGCATTTTCTGAGTCCATATCTTAGCCGGATACATGAATCAAAAGAGGCGATGTGCAATATGGGCTTCTCTGTGGGCTGATAATGCTTGCAGGGATTTGTTCACCTGATCAGGTTGTGTGAGGCACAATCACTGGAAAAATCATAGACACGGCTGCTGTAGACCAAGGTATAAACAGCTAGCAATGAAGGATAAGGGTAAACTACCTACGCCGCCGTGTGGTGTAATGACAGAGTCTGAAATGCATTGAATAAAACATTCAGGATAGTCTCAATGAGGACAATCACACTTATGAAATGACCATAATGTAGAATGTGATTAATTCAATGTGTTTCGGAGTGAGACCCCTTCATCAGGACAATCACAACTATAAAATGACCGTATCATAGAATGTGATTTATTTAATGCATTTCAGATTGAGACTCCTTCATCAGGACAATCACAATTACCTGGTAATTGTTCTGATGAAGTCTCACTCCAAAATACGTTGAATAAATCACATTCTTGTATATGGTCCTTTCATAATTGTAGTTGTCCTGATAAAATGAGTCGCACTCCGAAACGCGTTGAATTAATCACATTCTAAAACACTGTTGTTTCATTACTCCATACGGCAGCGTGGCGGTTGACGCTCATCCTCCATTGTTAACCAGATTCATAAAATACTCATTTTAATTGGAGGACTGTACAGTCATTCGGGCATGTATTTTCAAAATGACTACACCAGCCTCATCAGGTCTAAGCATTTTTTTTTTCAATGATCTATGTCGTTAAATATGGTGATAGAGCTGCTTTAAGTTTTTTTTTTTTTTGCGGGCATGGCAGCGCGGACGGTTTACCCTCATCCTCCATTGTAAACCAGATTCATAAAATACTCATTTTAATTGGAGGACTGTACAGTCATTAGGACATGTATTTTCAAAATGATTACACCAGCCTCATCAGGTCTAAGCAATCTTTTCAATGATCGATGTCATTAAATGTGGCGACAGAACTGCTTTGTTTTCTTTTGCGGGCACCGCAGCGCGAACAGTTAACCTTCATTCTCCATTGTAAACCAGATTCATAAAATACTCATTTTAATTGAAGGACTGTATAATCTTTAACACATACACCTGATGAGGCTGGTGTAATCATTTTGAAAATCTATGTGCTAATGACTATACAGTCCTTCAATTAAAATGAGTATTTTATGAATCTGGTTAACAATGGAGGATGAAGGTAAACCGTCCGCGCTGTCGTACCTGCAAAAGAAAACTTACAGCAGCTCTGTCGCCTTATTTAATGGCATAGAACACTTAGATTTTCAAAATGATTACACCAGCCTCATCAGGTCTAAGCAATTTTTTTCAAAGATCTATGCCCTTAATTGTGGCGACAGAGCAGTTTGAAGTTTTCTTTTGCAGGTACGGCAGCGCCGACAGTTTACCCTCATTCTCCATTGTTAACCAGATTCATAAAATACACATTTTAATTGGAGGACTGTATGGTCATTAACACATAAACCTTATGAGGCTGGTGTAATCATTTTGAAAATATATGTGCTAATGACTATACAGTCCTCCAATTAAAATGAGTATTTTATGAATCTGGCTAACGACGGAGGATGAGGGTCAACCGTCCGTGCTGCCGTGTCCGAAAAAGACAACTTGAAGCAGCTCTGTCGCCACATTTAATGGCATAGATCATTGAAAAAATTGCTTAGACCTGATGAGGCTGGTGTAATCATTTTGAAAATCTAAGTGTTCTGTGCCGTTAAATAAGGCGACAGAGCTGCTTTAAGTTTTCTTTTGCGGGCACGGCAGCGCGGACAGTTTACCCTCATCCTCCATTGTTAGCCGGATTCATAAAATACTTTCTTTAATTGAAGGACTGTATAGTCATTAACACATAAACCTTATGAGGCTGGTGTAATCATTTTGAAAATATATGTGCTATACAGTCCTCCAATTAAAAGGAATATTTTATGAATCCGGCTAACAATGGAGGATGAGGGAAAACTGTCCGCGCTGCCGTGCCCGCAAAAGAAAACTTAAAGCAGCTCTGTCGGCACATTTAATGGCACAGAACACTTAAGGGTGCTTTACACATCGCTAGCGATAGCAGCTGCCCCCGTCGTTCGTGCGACATGTGGTGATCGCTGCCATAGCAAACAATATCGCTACGGCAGCATCACACGCACATACCTGTTCAGTGACGTCACTGTTGCTGCCGAACAATCCCTCCTTCAAGGGGAAGGTGCGTTCGGCGTCACAGCGATGTCACTAAGCGTCCGCCCAATAGCAGAGGAGGGGCGGAGAGGAGCGGCCGGAACATGCCGCCCACCTCCTTCCTTCCTCATTGCCGGTGGATGCAGGTAAGGAGATGTTCGTTGTTCCTGCGGTGTCACACACAGCGATGTGTGCTGCCGCAGGAACGATGAACAACCAGCGGTATGCACCACCAACGATATTATGAAAAGGAGCGACGTGTCAACGATCAACGACGTTTTTGAGCTCGTTGATCGTCGCTCCTTTGTCACACACAACGATGTCGCTAACGGCGCTGGATGTGCGTCACGAACACCGTGACCCCGACGATATATCGTTAGCGACATTGTTGTGTGTAAAGCCCACTTTAGACCTGATGAGGCTGGTGTAATCCTTTTGAAAATGTAAGTGTTCTGTGCCGTTAAATGTGGCAACAGAGCTACTTTAAGTTTTCTTTCTGGGGGTTACAAATCCAATATATTGGTGGCTCCGGGGATAACGCACACTTGTACTTTTGCACGTTAGAATTTACATAACCTCATTTCCGCTGTAAATTAGTCTTCTCAAGCTTTAAATTAAAATATGAAACCGAGGTTGTGTGAAGTTGCAATGTTGTTTTTTTTTCTTTTTCCTCCAGCACAAACCTATCCGTTCCCTCCGTGCACCCTCCCGCCGTCTCTGCCTCCACCCGGCTATACGCCACTATTCATTTACTTGTTCTTTGCCTTCATCTCTGGCACGCAGCATAAAAGGCATTGCACAATGGTGACTTCTTGCAGCTGAATAAAGCACAGGTTTATTTTTTTTCCCCCCGTCATTACACGTAAGCGGCCCACTGCGTGGTTTATGCACCTTGTTCAATTACTGCTTTCTTCTGTAAATGGAACCATTAAAGAAAATAATATTATTGATTGTTGACTTGAAATGACCATGTTTGTAACCAGTGTAATTATTATATACAATGTCCTTATGCAATAATGAAATAAGTCATGGCAATGGTTTCTTCTTTAATTGAATACAAAAGAACATTTCTTTAAAAAGTCTTGTGTTTGTCCTTCTTGCGTCAATATGGATGCTCGGCGTCTCCCGGCTGCTACGTCTTATTTGTACTCCCCTGTTTGGTTTTCATACAGCGATGTGAGTAATGGCTTTAATAGAAAACTGACACAGATAATTACAGCAATCCACAGTCTACAATGCAGCTTGGAGGGAAATCTGTTCATTTCAAGCGTTTTTCTAACAAAGCTAAAACTCTGCTTCAGAATCACTGGTAAAATATATCTCCTTTCATGTCTCTCCGCTCTACATGCCTCCTTACTCAATATTTTCATGCCAGGAAAATAAATCCGTAAAAAGAACAGATAGTGGGGGATGTGCATTAATAAAACATGGCTTCTCGTTACATATATATATAAAGTGATTGTCTTTATTTTTAATAATTAATCATGGAGGATAATGGGTTTAATTGAAATCTATAATTCTTCCAAAATAATAATAAGCAGGAGCCAAAACATTAAAAGTTTTATATGGAAGCGTTCTGATTTTCTGTTTCCTGTTTATGTATTACTGGATTTTCTTCAAGGTGATAAAATAGCTGCCAACTACTGGACATTGAGGTCCCGTTAAGGGAGTTCTACTAATTTCCTAGTTAGCAGAGAAAGTCTTCTGTTCGAGATCATCTGTTAGTGGCTCTGGAGGACTCTACATCATGTAACGCCATGGCAGGTGAAAAGGCTGAGGTCCCTGCACTCACCCTCACACCTGAAGGTACCCATGAAGGCAGGGTGGTCTGGGCCCCAAACCTGACCCTATCTCCTGTCCTTGTCCCTGATGGCAAGACACCCCCCCCCCTCCACAACCCAACACCCAGGAAGAAGGGGCAAGAACAGAAGTCAACAAGCCCACCAACAAATAAGGAGTAACAGGGGTAAAGACAACAGCTCGCACACACGGCACCCACACACAAAGGAGCCACTAAACGTGCACAAGGGGAAAACAACATAAAAGGGGCAAAAGAAAACTGCCTACTGGTGAACATCCATTCTATTCAACCAGCACATTACAAACTGCTGCAGCCTGCACCAATGCTGAAGCCCACAGAGAAAGTTACTAAACTCTGCAACAGAGAAAAGACCATGATGGTTTAATCTGTCCTGTGTTGGTGCTGTTAGACATTAGAACACTTGCTGCCAGATTCTTCTACCTACTGCAGCTGAGTGCTAAAAAGCCCAGCAAACAGGACTGTTTTGAATGTTGTCTGTGTGTGTGCTGTTTTGGAGCTCCCTTTGGTGTCCAGGAATGGTAGTGGAGCTGAGTCTGAGTCTGTGACTCAGACAGGTGTCGGCGTTAATTGGAAATTAAGGAAGTCCTATTGCAGACAAGCCTGGTGTATATAGGAGAGCACTTTTTGCCTTGCTGGTGCCGGTTATAGTTGAATTTCCTCAATTTATGAACCTGGCTTGGAGTTCTGTCCTTCCCTGTTTCTCTGTGGAAGACTTCTGCAGATAGGATTGCTAGTTTTTTCCTTGCTTCCTGGTTTACACCTTACGGTATTTGGCTTTTCTTTTGTATATGCTTTCTTGCAGGTGAAGTTATTTCTCATTGGGGTGAGCATGGGGGTTCCCCTGTTGTTAGCTCTTCTGCAAGAAAAGTGAGTTTCTCCCTGTTTAACTTGATTATTTGCACTTTTGCAGTTTTGTGCTCTTTTTGGTATTTTCTCTCTCCCATTATTTACAAGAGTATCTGATATATTGGGGGGTGAGGTCGTTCGACCTCAATGGCCATTTTACTATCAGGAGATTGGTATTTTTCTGCAGGGTTTTTCTACTGACCACAATCTGTTTCCTTTCCTTTGTATCTAGTTAGTCAGACTTCGCCTTTGGTAAATCTATTTTTCTTATATGTGTATCGTTTATATGTCGGGGGCAGTCTACTCCTTTGGGGAGTTCTCTGAGGCAAGGTAGATTTCCTCATTTCTATCTGTGAGGCGTAGCTAGTTTTTCAGGCTGTGACGAGGCGTCTAGGTGTTTAGGAACGCTCCACGGCTACTTCTAGTGTGGTCTGATAGTTAGGGGATTTCAGTCAGCTTAGGTTTCAACTACTCTTGTGTTTCTTGGTATTTTTCCACTAATGGGAGTTTTTTGTAATCTTCATGGTTACCGAATCATAACACAGTACATTGTTATCAGCGTTGTGTTTGGAATAGGATACTTTGGGTGAGCAGAGTTTGTCACGCTAGTGACTAGGATGTGACTAGATAGGGACTCCTAAGCTGGCCCTAAGACTAGGTAGCACCCTGAGCTAACCCTCAACCAGAGGTACACTAGATTGTACTGAGGTCTGAGCCTCCAGCATGTCCCTATCTCCTGTCCAGGGCCCTGATATAACACCATCCACACCCAACACCCAAGGGACAGGCCAGGACAGTAGTCACACAAAACCTCATCTACAAACAACACAGACAGGTATGACAGCAAAACTCAATCGCTCCAAAAACAAACACCAGGGGAACTATAGGAAGGTGTATATGAAGTAAATAAGGTAAGGAGAAGATAACTAAACAACAGGGTAACTTCCTCACCAAACAATAGAAGACAGCAGCAGTGAATACCTCGTTCATGTACCAGACCAAGCTACACAATGAATTCTGAATAACCGGCACCTCTGTTGTTAACAGAGGGTATTTATTCAGGTTAGGAGTGGTTATCAGCGGAAACACCTGAGCATAGGTAATGAGCCTGCTGGTGACAAGGAAACCCATGTATGCCAAAAGTAAAAAACACATTTAATGTGTATAGTT
The DNA here is from genome assembly GCF_048569485.1 of Anomaloglossus baeobatrachus. Classification (NCBI taxonomy): domain Eukaryota; kingdom Metazoa; phylum Chordata; class Amphibia; order Anura; family Aromobatidae; genus Anomaloglossus; species Anomaloglossus baeobatrachus. The sequence goes on along the minus strand of NC_134357.1, from coordinate 61,678,555 downwards.
GCAGGTGGTATAACAGAAACTCCCAACCTGAGCATATCACTAAACTCCAAGGAAGATGACTGTGACAGTTTACTAGTATGGAGGGGCATATGATAAAATTCTACCAAAGGGGCGTTGCTCACTGGGAAAAAGTGTGGAACAGCTGCAAGACATGCCCCCAAGGAATCCTGGAAGCCAAACTCCCTTGGAAAGATAAAAAAAACAAGCGCCAAATAAAAAAGCCCATATCTCTGGAACCATATGGCAGATAAAAATATTACTTGTTCCTTTATAGATCCTTTCCTCTTCAAACAAACGTGACAAGACCAGGAACTGTAGATATTTCTTCAAACTTGCCACCCCTCTTACCCAAGACCATCCAGACACCTAATAAGGTGGCAAATATCCCGAGCCATAAATCTTAGGGAACGTAAAAAGTCCCTTTTGTCTTCTATAATAGCATTAGTCTTTTAAAGACTTGCAATAATTTGGCGTCTTGTTGGAGCTTTTGCATTGGGGCCCGAGATCTTGATGTTACACCACTGATCCTCAGCAATGCCAAGCCTCCTGGAAAGCAGCAGTCTCTGAAGATTTCATATGTGTGCCTCAGATTTTCTCTGGAGAGTATGTGCATATTCATGATGATGTCTAAATATTGACAAGTATGTCTTTCCTTACAGAGGACCTGTTACCAGGTGTAACTTAAGGGCCATTTACACGCTGCGACATCACTAACAGTATATCGTCGGGGTCACGGTGTTTGTGACGCACATCCGGCGTCGATAGCGACATTGCAGCGTGTGACAGGCTGGAGCGACCTTAAACGATCGCAAAAGAGACAAAAATCGTTGGTATATGAGAGATCGTTCATTTACCAAAAATCGTTGTCTGGTCAGTAGCGATGTTGTTCTATGTTCCTGCGGCAGCACAAATAGCTATATGTGAGACCGCAGGAGCGAGGAACATCTCCTTACCTGCCTCCACCGGCAATGCGGAAGGAAGGAGGTAGGCGGCATGTTCCGGCCGCTCATCTCCGCCCCTCCTCTGCTATTGAACGGCTGCCGTGTGACATCGCTGTGACGCCGCATGAACAGCCCCCTTAGAAAGGAGGCGGATTGCTGGCCAGAGCGACGTCGCAGGGAAGGTAAATACGTGTGACGGGTGTTAGCGATGTTGTGCGCCACGGGCAGCGATTTGCTTGTGAAGCACAACCGACAGGGGCAGATACGCTCGTTCAAGTGCAAGAAATGTGTTATATACTGTATAAACTAACACACATTTAATCTATAGATATACACAATGTATAGATTCCCTTGGGAGAATTGAAGCTGTGATCTTCCGATCGCTTGGGCTGTACAGAGCAATGCTTCAGCTGATCTTAACAATCTATCGGCATCCCGTGATCACGTCATGGAGCCACCAATGAGTACAGGGAATGAGGCGTTCCCTGCCGACGCGCCTTGATTCAAGCTGTCAGAGATTGACTGTTGGATTGAACTAGTTAACAAGCGTGGGCAGATCTTTAATCCACCTGCGGCTGTTAGAGGCACATGATGGCCGAGCAGATGAGCCGACATACAGGGAAAGGCTGGACTCACAAGAGCGTATGGCTTCCGATGCGACCACATCAAATGCGATGTGCTAATGATCCCCGGCTCAGGCTCTGCTGCGAGCGTGAGTCGAGTGTCATGCGACTGTGACCCGATCCTGCAATCAGGTCACAGCTGCGAAGCTGAGGCGAGTGCTGCGGAGGACAGGGAGGCGTTAATTCCCCCCCTATCCCCTCCATTGTCAGCCTGTGCGTATATTGCACTGCACTTGGATGTCATCCGAGTGCAGCCCGATGTTTCTCTCGCACCCATACACTTGAATGGGTGAGAGAGATACGGCTCTCACAGAAAATCGTAGCATGCTGCTATTTTTCTCGCATCCAGAATCTGGATGCGAGAAAAGCAGCCCAACTTTTCTCCCTCATTGTCTAACATTGGTCAGAGTGCAATGCGAGATCTTCTCACATTGCACTCATTCGATTTCAACGCTCGTGTGAGCATGCCCAAAGATGGAGTCTCAGCATGTGAGCCCGCATAAAATTCAGGGAGTCAACATGAAACGTACCGTAAGTCAGAGGTCGATAAAGGGTTGAATATCAATCGTATGGTTCCACAGAAATGGACTTTTTTATGTAGTGCTAGTTTTGATTATCCTTACCAAGTGGGCGTGGCTCAAAATCCTCTGGGACGCGTCTTTAGGCTGCTTTATATTAGGACTCCTTGGTAAAGACTAAACATTGGCACCAATTAAAAAGGACCATATTTCTGTAACTGTACAGTGAATATGAAATAAAAAAATACAGTATACTCAGCAGATCAGCGGGAATAAGACCAAAAACTGGTCACTTTTCACTTGGTAAGAAGTGATCAATTGTAAGTTGGTTAAAGCCACTTTTTACAGCTTAAAATATATCCGGACAGTATCTGTAATTCAACTATAAAATATGAAACACAATACAGTGTTTATGGGGCTACTTTTACTGCTTTTTTCAAAGTAAGAAGTGATTGTCTAGGATTTTTTTTTTCCCCCCAAAATAGAACAAACGCTAGATAAAGTGTTTTCTCATGGCATTTACCCATATGCTTGTCTACAGGAATAAACATGTGAGAAAGAAACACCGATGTAAATGCGTAAACATAAAAAAGCATAAGATTTCTGTTTTTTAGAAACGAAAAAAGTCCACAAAGTATCTAACTAAGGGCTAAGACAGACTGACATACAGGTGCATCTCAATAAATTAGAATATCATCAAAAAGTTAATTTATTTCAGTAATTCAATACAAAAAGGGAAACACAGATATTATATAGAGTCATTACACACAGAGGGATCTATTCCTATATATTATATAGAGTCATTACACACAGAGGGATCTATTCCTATATATTATATAGAGTCACTACACACAGAGGGATCTATTCCTAAATATTATATAGAGTCATTACACACAGAGGGATCTATTCCTATATATTATATAGAGTCATTACACACAGAGGGATCTATTCCTATATATTATATAGAGTTATTACACACAGAGGGATCTATTCCTATATATATTATATAGAGTCATTACACACAGAGGGATCTATTCCTATATATTATATAGAGTCATTACACACAGAGGGATCTATTCCTATATATTATATAGAGTCATTACACACAGAGGGATCTATTCCTATATATTATATAGAGTCACTACACACAGAGGGATCTATTCCTAAATATTATATAGAGTCATTACACACAGAGGGATCTATTCCTATATATTATATAGAGTCATTACACACAGAGGGATCTATTCCTATATATTATATAGAGTTATTACACACAGAGGGATCTATTCCTATATATATTATATAGAGTCATTACACACAGAGGGATCTATTCCTATATATTATATAGAGTCACTACACACAGAGGGATCTATTCCTAAATATTATATAGAGTCATTACACACAGAGGGATCTATTCCTATATATTATATAGAGTCATTACACACAGAGGGATCTATTCCTATATATTATATAGAGTTATTACACACAGAGGGATCTATTCCTATATATATTATATAGAGTCATTACACACAGAGGGATCTATTCCTTTCCTATATATTATAAAGAGTCATTACACACAGAGGGATCTATTTCAAGTGTTTATTTCTGTTAATGTTGATGATTATGGCTTACAGCCAATGAAAACTCAAAAGTTAGTATCTCTGAAAATTAAAATAATTACCACAAAATAGCTGCAAAAGCTTCCTAAAGCCCGCTACACACGCTTCAATATATCTCACAATCCGTCGTTGGGGTCAAGTTGTAAGTGACGCACATCCGGCATCGTTTGTGAGGTATCTGCGTGTGACAGCTACATGCGATCAGGATTGAACGCAAAACCGTTGATCGCAAACACATCGTATCATTCTCTAGAATTGAGCGTTTTGTTGCACGAACCTAGTCAATTGTAACGTGTGACATCCCTCATACGATTTTGATGTCTGATGCTATGTGCGCAGGCGTGCGCTCTGCACCGCAGCTTAAAAAAGGTCTGCTTCAGAGCGCAGCTGAAAAGCTGCGTTCTGAAGCGCCTCACAATGTCTGTCATGCACTAATCTCTGTCAGTCCGTCACTATCTCTGTCCCTCACTCTCAGTCCATGTCAGTCTATCCCCCTCTCTCATACTCACCGATCCCCGATCCCCGGCGCTGCACGGCATTCACACTGCTCCGGCGGCTTTTACTGTTTTGAAAAAGCCGGCCGCCCATTAAACAATCTCGTATTCCCTGCTTACCCCGCCCACCAGCGCCTATGATTGGTTACAGTGAGACACGCCCCCACTCTGAGTGACAGGTGTCACACTGCACCCAATCACAGCAGCCGGTGGGCGTGTCTATACTGTGTAGTGAAATAAATAATTAAATAATTAAAAAAAACGGCGTGCGGTTCCCCCCATTTTTAAAACCAGCCAGATAAAGCCATACGGCTGAAGGCTGGTATTCTCAGGATGGGGAGCTCCACGTTATGGGGAGCCCCCCACCCTAACAATATCAGCCAACAGCCGCCCAGAATTTCCACATACATTATATGCGACAGTTCTGGGACTGTACCCGGCTCTTCCCGATTTGCCCTGGTGCGTTGGCAAATCGGGGTAATAAGGAGTTATTGGCAGCCCATAGCTGCCAATAAGTCCTAGATTAATCATGTCAGGCGTCTATGAGACACCCTCCATGATTAATCTGTAAGTTACAGTAAATAAACACACACACCCGAAAAATCCTTTATTAGAAATAAAAACACACACATATACCCTGGTTCACCACTTTAATCAGCCCCAAAAAGCCCTCCTTGTCCGGCGTAATCCAGGATGATCCAGCGTCGCATCCAGCGCTGCTGCATGGAGGTGACCGGAGCTGCAGCACACACCGCTGCTCCGGTCACCTCCACGCAGGTAATGAAGACAGCCGCGCGATCAGCTGCTGTCACTGAGGTTACCCGCGGCCACCGGTGGATCCAGCGGTGGCCGCGGGTAACCTCAGTGACAGGTCAGCTGATCGCCGGCTGTGTTCATTTGCTGTGTGGAGGTGACAGGAGCGGCGGTGTATTCTGCAGCTCCGGTCACCTCCATGCAGCAGAGCTGGATGCGACGCTGGATCATCCTGGATTACGCCGGACAAGGAGGGCTTTTTGGGGCTGATTAAAGTGGTGAACCAGGGTATATGTGTGTGTTTTTATTTCTAATAAAGGATTTTTCGGGTGTGTGTGTTTATTTACTGTAACTTACAGATTAATCATGGAGGGTGTCTCATAGACGCCTGACATGATTAATCTATGACTTATTGGCAGCTATGGGCTGCCAATAACTCCTTATTACCCCGATTTGCCAACGCACCAGGGCAAATCGGGAAGAGCCGGGTACAGTCCCAGAACTGTCGCATATAATGTATGCGGCAATTCTGGGCGGCTGTTGGCTGATATTGTTAGGGTGGGGGGCTCCCCATAACGTGGAGCTCCCCATCCTGAGAATACCAGCCTTCAGCCGTATGGCTTTATCTGGCTGGTTTTAAAAATGGGGGGAACCGCACGCCGTTTTTTTTAATTATTTAATTATTTATTTCACTACACAGTATAGACACGCCCACCGGCTGCTGTGATTGGGTGCAGTGTGACACCTGTCACTCAGAGTGGGGGCGTGTCTCACTGTAACCAATCATAGGCGCTGGTGGGCGGGGAAAGCAGGGAATACGAAATTGTTTAATGGGCGGCCGGCTTTTTCAAAACAGTAAAAGCCGCCGGAGCAGTGAGAAAGCCGTGCAGCGCCGCGCCGGGGATCGGGGATTGGTGAGTATGAGAGAGGGCTGCTAACTTCAGTTACTCAGGAGATTAGCGGTCACCGGTGAGTCTTCACTGGTGACCGCTAATCAGGGCGCGACACAGACAGAGCCGCAGCATGACCATGAAGTCGGGTGAAGTTCACCCGAGTTCATTCTGACAGTGCGGCTCTGTCTGTGTCTGCTGTCATCTGCCGTTCAGCTCTGCTACATGGCTGTCTGTGTCTGCTGTCATCTGCCGTTCAGCTCTGCTACATGGCTGTCTGTGTCTGCTGTCTGTGGCGGCCATGTAGCAGAGCTGAATGGCAGATGACATAGTAAAAACGCATCCCTACACATTACACATGCTTGTCAAGTCAATAAATAAAAAAAAAAAAGGTGCCCAATGCATACGTCACAGAGCACATGATCTAAAGGATCGCACATAACATTGATCAATTTAACATAGACTACTAACGCTCGTGTGACAGCAAATGAACGACCAACGTGAAATCTCATAGATCCCGTATGCAACCTGGGCGTGTCACATCGCAAATGCGATTGTACAACTAATTGCAACGTGTAAAGTGGGCTTTAGTGTTTAAAATGGTCCATTAGTCTGGTTCAGTAGGCTATACAATCATAGGGAAGACTGTTGACTTGACAGATGTCCAGAAGGCACTCATTGACACACTTATTGGTAAGGAGGGTAAGCCACAAAAGGTCATTGCTAAAGAAGCTCGCTGTTCACAGAGTGCTGTATCCAAGTATATTAATGGGCTGTTGAGTGGAAGGAAAAAGTGTTTTAAAAAAAGGTGCACAAGCAACCGGGATAACCGCAGCCTTGATAGAATTGTTAAGAAAAGGCCATTCAAAAATTTTGGGGAGATTCACAAGCAGTGGACTGCTGCTGGAGTCAGTGCTTCAAGAGCCACCACACACAGACGTATCCAGGGCATGGGCTACAAGTGTCATATTCTTTGTGTGAAGCCACTCATGACCAATAGACAACACCCGAAGTGTCTTACCTTAGAAAAAGAACTGGACTGTTGCTCAGAGGTCCAAGGAGTTGTTTTCAGATGAAAGTAAATTTTGCATTTCATTTGGAAACCAATATTCCAGAGTCTGGAGGAAGAGTGGAGAGGCCACAATCCAAGCTGCTCAGGTCTAGTGTGAAGTTTCCACAATCAGTGATGGTTTGGGGAGCCATGTCATCTGCTGGTGTAGCTCCACTGTGTTTTATCAGCTGTCTACCAGGAAATGTTAGAGCACTTCATGCTTCCCTATGCCGACAAGCTTTTTAGAGATGGAAATTTCATTTTCCAGCAGGACTTGGAACCTGTCCACACTGGCAAGAGTACCAATACCTGGTTTAATAACCACAGTATCACAGTGCTTGATTGGCCAGCAAACTCGACTGACCTAAACCCCATAGAGAATCTATAGGATATTGTCAAGAGGAAGATGAGAGACACCGGACCCAACAATGCAGACGAGCTGAAGGCTGCTATTAAAGCAACCTGGGCTTCCATAACACCTCAGCAGTGCCACAGGCTGATCGCCTCCATGCCACGCTGTATTGATGCAGTAATTCATGCAAAAGGAGCCCTGACCAAGTATTGAAGCATTTACTGTACAGACTTTTCAGTAGGTGCCAACATTTCTGAGTTTGAAATCATTTTTTATTCTGATCTTATATAATATTCTAATTTTCCTAAATAATGACTTTTGGGTTTTCATTTGCTGTAAGCCATAATCATCAACATTAACAGAAATAAACACATGAAATAGATCCCGCTGTGTGTAATGACTCTATATAATATATAGGAATCGATCCCTCTGTGTGTAATGACTCTATATAATATATAGAAATCGATCCCTCTGTGTGTAATAACTCTATATAATATATAGGAATAGATCCCTCTGTGTGTAATGACTCTATATAATATATAGGAATAGATCACTCTGTATGTAATGACTCTATATAATATATAGGAATAGATCACTCTGTGTGAAATAACTCTATATAATATATAGGAATAGATCACTCTGTGTGTAATGACTCTATATAATATATAGGAATAGATTCCTCTGTGTGTAATGACTCTATATAATATATAGGAATAGATCCCTCTGTGTGTAATGACTCTATATAATATATAGGAATGGATCCCTCTGTGTGTAATGACTATATAATATATAGGAATAGATCCCTCTGTGTGTAATGACTCTATATAATATATAGGAATAGATCCCTCTGTGTGTAATGACTCTATATAATATATAGGAATAGATCCCTCTGTGTGTAATGACTCTATATAATATATAGGAATAGATCCCTCTGTGTGTAATGACTCTATATAATATATAGGAATGGATCCCTCTGTGTGTAATGACTATATAATATATAGGAATAGATCCCTCTGTGTGTAATGACTCTATATAATATATAGGAATAGATCCCTCTGTGTGTAATGACTCTATATAATATATAGGAATAGATCCCTCTGTGTGTAATGACTCTATATAATATATAGGAATAGATCCCTCTGTGTGTAATGACTCTATATAATATATAGGAATGGATCCCTCTGTGTGTAATGACTATATAATATATAGGAATAGATCCCTCTGTGTGTAATGACTCTATATAATATATAGGAATAGATCCCTCTGTGTGTAATGACTCTATATAATATATAGGAATGGATCCCTCTGTGTGTAATGACTATATAATATATAGGAATAGATCCCTCTGTGTGTAATGACTCTATATAATATATGCATTTCCCTTTTTGTATTGAATTACTGAAATAAATTAACTTTTTGATGATATTCTAATTTATTAAGAAGCACTTGTATATACAAAATTAACAAAGGTGAGAAACGACTACAGTAATCTCCAGAAAGAAAGGGCAATATAGTTTGAATTTTAACCTCAGAATTATCAATATCCAGAGATGCTTTAATACAGACGTCTGTGAAAAGTTCTGCAGGAATTGGATGACAATTATCTATGATTTGCGTCTGTATTATGGGAACAAGTCACAGTTCAACTACAGATTAAAGGACCAATCGCGTCATAGATACCTATGAAGTTGTCAGTTCAGGCTCTTGGACTTGCGATTGATCCAGTGCTTTCATCTGTAGTACAAATGCACAAATGCATGACGCATCTATAAGGGATAAGCAGGTTATCCTGCAGAAACACCTCCCCGTACTATATCTCCCTAAATAAAGACGAGAACCACGACTTTATTGCAGGAATGGCCACAGTTTTATTTTACCGTATATATGTATACCAAAACTCGTGGCCCAACATGCCACTCAATTGTTCAACTTAACCTTATACATATATACCCGTATAACCAGAAACACCGATAGATCCGTCCGAGAGGCAAACCATCATTCCTAACCCCCCGGCCGTAACCTCCAAACCGGCCCAGAGGACCACCTCGGCCGTGATCACCCGGCCCAAGGTGAGGGGTAACAACGTTCCATCGTTAATTACCCCTACCCAGAACCTGCGGGACCTCTGCCCACAAGTTCCCATCCACTCCGAAGCCACTCCCCTTGAGCGACTTCGTACCAAACAACCGACTGTCGGTACTCCCAACCTCTCAGACGGACCTATCACCCCGCCACAGGCCGGCCAAGTGACACCCTTACTTGGCCCGAGCCCCCCACACCCCCAGTGCTTGCTCTAGGCCATCCCTCAAACCAAACATCCATAAATCCAGACCCACATCAGTCAGATGAACCCCATCTCTCCTCAGATACTGCTCCGTGGACTCCTCCAATTCTCTATGCCGCACCACCAACCCCCCATTTCTCGCCACAAACCTGCCAATAGCCCGGTTCAGCTTGCTCCGGGCCCTATTAATACGGTCTACCGACCTCCCAAAACGCCACTGCGCCCGAGCTATAATGTCTGACCAAACGATAACTATGCCCGGGAACGCCCTCCACAAATGCAACAGGTCCAGCTTAATATCCCTTTTCAATTCCCTCGCCGACCTCACTCCCAAATCGTTCCCCCCCACATGCAAAATTAACACATCAGGGACCCGATCCATCCGGCTATAATAAGCCACCTCAGGGCGCACTCTACCCCAGGTCATGCCCCGAATACCGAGCCACTTTACTCGAGCTTCCGACACCGACACTCCAAGCTGCCGACCGTCACGTCGCACATCCGCCCGTAACGCTCCCCAATACACATAGGAGTGCCCGAGGATCCACACAAGACATGGACCTAAAATACAAAGACCACGAATAAAAACAGCAACAGAACAAGAAATTGCCCCACAAAACCGGCATCAAACACCAACCTTGAATCCCCCACCCCTGACCATCACCTGACCAAGTGAGGCCTAATGTACAAACGGAACCTGGAAGACTCCCACCTCCCAATCCGCCGGATACAGTCCTCACTCAAACCCCACCTGGCGGCCTCCGTTGCCGTCCCAATCCGGAAAGAGTGAGACCCGTACTCACGTGGCTCCTCCCCCACCCTTGCTAGAGCCATCTTCAGCACCGCATTGAATTGATACCGCGACAAAGCCAATCCGTCCGCATGTCTAAGAAAAACACCAGGGTAACCGCCGCGCACTTTTAAAAACTCTGACACATGTAACACTGGGCACAACTGGTGCCCCGGTAATGCGAACAACACTACTAAGCGCCCCCGGCCCCTCTGATCCGTCTTAGAAAAGCGAAGCCGACATTCCACTCTATCCTCCCCCAGCATTACATCACCCAACAGCAAACCACCCATCGCTTGCTTAGTCGGGCTGACCAATTCGCCAATACGAAAGGCCCCAAAAAACGCCAGTACAAAAGCTACCGAAAACAACACCCGCTCATAAGGAGACGAACATAACTCCCCTAAACACTCCACTAAACGCACCAACAATGGCAATGACACCGGCCGCCTAGAGTCACGCGACTGAGCCCCTTTCCGAAAACCCTTCATTGCCTGTCGCACCAGAAAATCCTTAGTTGCGTCCCGAACCCCTTGCATCTGGAACAAAAAGGCCAACGCCGCCAACTTGCAACCAATCACCGAAACCGACCTGCCTTCCGAAAAATCCCCACTTATTAACATCAGTACCCCCAATACTCGACCCTTGTAACCCGACTCCATGAACTCCCTACTTTCCAACTCTGCCCATTCCTTCCACACCGCCTGATATCGGCACCAAGTAGCCTCAGACACCGATCTCCGAATTCCCTCAAATGCTATACCGATGCCAGGTCCCACAGCCAGTTCGGGCAAGGTTCTCCCTCTGCGTCCGCTTCCGGCACCAGCTTCCTGAACCTGCAAAACTGAAACCGTGATAGCGCATCAGCCACCTCGTTGTGAATCCCAGGCACATGCCGAGCCACCACGCAAATGTTTAACTCCAAGCAACGCAACACGAGATGCCTTAAATACCCCACAACCGGCGGGGATTTTGCCGACAGTGCGTTGATGGAATGCACCACCGCCATGTTGTCACAATGCATGCAAACCCTTCTTCCAGCAAAAACAGGGCCCCACAACTCCACCGCCACAATAATGGGAAACAATTCCAACAGCGCCAAATTCCTCACCAAACCTGTTTCCACCCAACGCTGCGGCCACTTTCCCACGCACCAGCGTGTTTGAAAAATTGCTCCAAAACCCGTCGCCCCAGCAGCATCAGTGTACAATTCCAGCTGGCTATTGGACACTGCCTCGCTCATCCAAAGGGTCCGACCGTTGTACCGGTCCAAGAACTCCTCCCACACCAACAAATCCCCTTTCATCATTTTTGTCACTCGGACAAAGTGATTTGGAGCTTTTACCCCCGCGGTTGCGCCCGCCAGTCTCCTATTAAATATCCGCCCCATCGGCATAATGCGACAAGCGAAATTCAATTTTCCGAGCACTGACTGCAACTCGCACAACCGCACCTTCTTGGCCTGAGACAAAAACCGCACCGACGCCTTCAAATCCAACAGCTTCCCCTCCGGCAACCGGCATTCCATTGCCAGTGTATCAATTTCGATACCTAAGAAACATAAAACCGTCACCGGCCCTTCTGTTTTGTCTTTTGCCAACGGAATACCCAGGCTCCGCGCGATCCACTCTAACGTAAACAACAACAAGGAGCAAACCGAAGAGCCCGCCGGACCCACGCAAAAGAAGTCATCCAAATAGTGAATCACCGAATGGACTCCTGCCACCTCCTTGACTACCCATTCCACAAACGTACTGAATGCCTCAAAATAAGCACACGAAATGGAACAGCCCATCGGCAAACAACGATCCACATAGTATTCACCATCCCACATACACCCCAAGAGATGAAAGCTCTCTGGATGCACCGGGAGTAAACGAAAAGCTGCTTCCACATCCGCCTTTGCCATCAGGGCCCCCCGCCCCGCTACCCTTACCAGCTCCAAGGCCCTATCGAACGATACATAACATACCGCCGACAATTCCGGTGATATCCCATCATTCACCGACAATCCCGCCGGATAAGATAAATGATGAATGAGCCGAAATTTGTTCGGCTCCTTCTTAGGAACCACCCCAAGGGGGGAAATCCGTAAATTGGAGAATGGCGGGTCCTGGAATGGGCCCGCCATCCTTCCCAACTCCACCTCCTTCTGCAGCTTTTCCTTCACCACCGCCGGATGTTCTTTTGCGGACCTCAGGTTTCCCGGGCGAAACACCGGCACCTCAGATTCAAACGGAATCCGAAAGCCCTCCGTAAAACCCCGTTCCAACAACTCCGCCGCCCGAACATCCGGGTATCTACTTAAATAGGGAAGCATCGCCTCGACCCTCACTGGCGTCCTCCCTTTTTCCAGATCCATCCCCCGCCTTTCCTTTCCCTTTCTTGAAGCACCTGGCCAGAGGGTGGGACCCTCCACATCCGGAACACTCGTGTTTAAACCGACAAGAGGCCCCGAACTTACACTGTCCCTCGTTATACTGCCAACAAGCTCCCTTTTTCTGTCCAGCCGAGGACCCGCCGCTCGCACCCGGGCTCCCGGCACCCCCTCGAAAGGGCTGAACCGGCGCCGTCATTAACCGCATCCACAAAGAAATATCCTTGTGGCCCCACTGGACTCCCGGCCGCAGAGCCTTCCGTTGCCGGAACTGCTCATCATATCTCAACCACCCTAAACCGCCGTATACTCTATACGCTTCCCCTATCGCATCCATATATCCAAATAGGGCGGAACAATGCTCCGGCTCCTTTTCCCCGATCACGCTGGCTAAGATCGCAAAGGCCTGTAGCCAGTTAGTAAACGTCCTCGGGATCAACCTATACCTCCGTTTTTCCTCATCCTCCTTCTCCTTTTTTGTATCACTGGGCTTTACCTTATCCAAATTAAACTTTTACAAGGGAAGCAGGGAAAAAATTTCCACATACTCCCCTTTCCAAATCTTTTCCCTCACCTCCTTTTTCAAATGAACCCCTAACTGACCTTCAAAACACACATAAATTTCACTCCTCGCCCTATCATCCAAGCGCACAACCTCATCCTCCTTTTCTTTTTCCTTTTCCGCCTCCTTACTTGCGCCCCCGGAAGCCGCCCCACCTGCCTCCTGTCCCGTACCTGCCGCCGAGGTCGGGTCCCCCGACGCAACCTCGCGCACCGGCGCCTCTGTCCGCACCACCTCCGTGGGGCCCACCCACGCCCCCACCGGAGCCCCAGGCCCAGTCCGACTAACCCGTTCCGCAGACAACCCCTGCAACACCCCCATAAGCTGCCCCCAAAACTCCGGACCCGGTAAACCAGACTGCCCTACCGCACTCGCCCCCAGCGCAACGCGTCCCGCGACGGAACCCCCGCCCCCGCTCGCGCTACCCACAGCATGAAACATTTCTGTTGTCTGCTCACCAGGCTGCCGTTGCGCCGACCCCGGAACAGCCGTGCCACGATCTTCCTGCTGCCGCTCTGTCCGACCCGCCGCTGCTCCTTCTTCCTCGCTGGAGTCAGATGCGCTGCCGAAATCCTCAGGGGGGACCAGCGAGGGGACAGCCCGCACCTGGCGGCCGTCGACCCCCACGGTCACCGCACCCTGCTCGTCCGGGCGACTCCTGCTTGACCTCTTCCGTTTCTCCCGCCGTGGCGCCCTGCCGCCGTCTTTCCTCGCTGTAGTCATGCCATCCTGCTGCACCGCCACTTCTCCTGCCGTCCTCAGAGGGCTCTCTCCCTGCCGACTGCAGGAAGGCCGTGCCGAGCTTGCTCCTCGCCGGGACCCTCCCCCAGCACGCTCCTCGCCGGGGGGGACCGTGACTACCGATCTCCTCTGTGCCTGCGGGCCACCGTACCCCTCCTCCGATCTCCTGACCTCGCCGCGCGCATCCGCTCCCGTCCTCCGTCCTGTAGCTCTCCCCTGCGGCCTGCAGGGAGTCTCCTCCGGCAATCCGGCACGCCGAGCGCCACCCCCAGCCGGCACATCACTGGGGGCTGCCGTCATCCATGCTCCGGTCCGATGCTGCGCAGGCCGCGGACTGGAAGTGGGCCTCGCCGAGGCTCCGCCCACCCCCGACCCACGGGATCTCCGACGCGGATTCCTCCCGGTGGCCGGCTGCTCCCCTAGGTGAGTGGAAGGGCTCCGCCGCTGCTCCGGAGGGTCCCCGCAGGGGCTCCTTGATCGTATTCTCCCCCTCCAGCTGGGGGAGTAGCGCTCCGGCGGTCGCGCCCGCCGAGCACATAGCATCGGCCCGGGCGCTGGAACAGCAGGCGGCGCCGCTCCAGCCCCACAGACCGCTGCCAGCTGCTGCCTCAGGGCATCCACTCCTAATACCTCGGAGGCCCCCCGCACCATCTCCAGCAGTTCAGCAAGGGCAGCCATGGCAGGAGGCAGCAGTACGTCCTGGGACACAGAGATCAAGCGACGAAAGGGGAGGTGATCAGTACACCCCCCTCTCTTATACCTCTCACAACACCCCACCCCATCCTTGCTCCCCCCCAATCCCCTTACAGCTCCCTTCTACCAATCCTGTACTCCCACATATCCCCCATCCCATGCAAACCCCATTAACCCTTTCCTAACCTTGCACCCTCCCGATCGTCATGGGGTCCATTCACCCCTATGGGGCTCATTGCCCTTCTTCCATGATGCAATCGTCTGAAAGAGTCTTATGCTAGAAGATACAAGACCTTGTCATCCCAAGCTTCTCCAGCACCACTGCAATTAATGTGAAATAAGGTTAAATAAGTAAATTTGTAAAACTAAATAAATAAATATATAGTAGTGTGCAAATGTTTTAGGCTGGTGTGGAAAAATCTTGCAAAGTAAAAATGCTTTAGAAAATAGAAGTGTTAATTGTTTATTTTTATCAAGTAAAAAAAAGTAAAGTCAATAATCAAAAGAGAAATGTAAATTAAATCAATATTTGGTGCAATCGTCCGTTACAGTCAAAACTGCTTCAATTCCTTTAGTTACATTACAGTTGAAACCAGAAGTTTACATACACCACCTAAGGCCCCTTTCACACGTCAGTGATTCTGGGACGTTTGTGCTTTTTTTTAAACGTACCAGAATCACGGACATACGCAGACCCATTATAATGAATGGGTCTGCTCACACATCAGTGATTTTTCACTGCACGTGTCTCCGTGCGGCGTACCCGCGTGTGCGTGATTGCTGCACGGAGACATGTCCATTTTTTTCTGGCATCACTGATGTTCCACGGACCACGCAGTGGTGTGGTCCGTGAAACACGTGCCAGAAAAAAACGTGCTTTTAAAATAATAAACATTTTTACTCACCCGGCGTCCAGCGATGTCCTCTGCAGCCCGTTCTCCCTGCTCCTTCTGTGCCGGCTGATTACTGTCGTGCATATTCATTATGCGCGACACAGCCGACCCGGAAGCAGCTGCTGCGGGGGTCACCGCCGGCCGGATGCTGCGTCACGGGAGCGATCAGCACCATGGACAGCGGGAGCGGGCGCAGGTGAGTGAATCTCTAAGTGCAATCACGGGCCACGGAGAACGGAGCGCGGATTGCACTTAGACAACCCACGTGTGCCGTGATTTTTGGCACACGCAGGAACATGTGCGTGTTTTACACGCCAGTGAAAAACGTCTGTGTTTTTCACTGACGTGTGAAACGGGCCTAACAAAGACACATCTGCATGTTTTTCTCACTATCTGACATGAAATCAGAATAAACCTTTCCCGTTTTAGATCAATTAGGAACCAAAATTATTAATATTTCCCAAATACCAGAATAATGAGAGAGAATGTTTTAAGGCATTTTTATTACTTTCTGCAAAGTCAAAAGTTTACATACGCTGAGAGTACTATGCCTTTAAACAATATGGGACAGCCCATATAATGATGTCATGTTTTTTGAAACTTCTGATAGGTTTATCTGCAACATTTGAGTTAATTAGAGACACACCTGTGGGTGTATTTTAATGCACACCTGAAACATACTGCTTTTTGTGTAGCATCATGCAAAAGTCAGCCAAGATCTTTGGAAGATAATTGTGGACTTGCACATGTATGATTAATCCTTGGGTGCAATTTCCAGGTGCCTCATTCATTTATACAAACAATTATATGCAAGTACAAACAAGATGGGAATGTCCAGCTATCATACTGGTCAGGAAGGAGATGGGTTGTGAGTACCAGAGATGAACTTGCTTTGGTCAGACATGTACATATCAATCCAAGAACAAAAGCAAAAGACCTTGTGAAGATGCCGGCGGAAGCTGGTAAGATTGTTTCATTATAGACAGTGCAATAAGTACTGTATCAACATGGGCTGAAAGGCCACTCTGCCAGGAAGAAGCCATTACTCCAAAAGATACATAAAAACCCCAGAATGTTGTTTGCAAATGCACACAGGAACACAGACCTTAATTTTTGGAGACATGTCCTGTGGTCTGGCGAAACTAAAATTGAACTGTTTGGCCAGAATGACCATCGTTACATTTGAAGGAAAAAGGGAGAATCTTTGAAGTCTAAAAACACCATCCCAACCATGACACACATGGGTGGAAGCATTATGTTGTGGGGATCTTTTGCTGCAGGAGGGACTGGCGCACTTTACAAAATAGATGTCATCATGAGGAAACAAGATTATGTGGCAATACTGAAGCAAAATCCCAAGACATCAGGTTGGAACTTAAAACTTAGACAAAAATGGGTCTTCCGAATGGACAATGACCTGAAGCATACTGCCAAACTGGTTACAAAGTGGCTTAAGGATAACAAAGTCAATATTTTGGAGTGGCCATCACAAAACCCTGATCTCAATCCTTTTAAAAATGTATAAACAAAGCTGAAACCGGTGCGAGCAAGAGACCTACAAACATGGCTGTTACACCAGTTCTGTCAGGAGAAATGGGCCCAAATTTCCACCAACTATTGTGCGAAGCTTGTGGAAGGAGATCCAAAACATTTGACCCAAGTCATACAGTGTAAGGGCAATGGTGTTACACGTCGTGGCTCTCTTGTTGGAAGGAATGAGGTGGTCCCCCATTCCTTGTCGGCCACGAGCCCTACTGCTCAGCAGCACCAAAGGTCTGGGAGACTGCAGGAGTTGCCTTCTCAGAGACACAGCAGAAGGGTGACACCTAGTGGTTCTCCCCTTGCAGGGAATGGAGCGGTCTCCCATCCCTTGCCTGCCACAAGCTCTCCTGCTCAGCATCATGGAGGCTCTGGGAAGTTGCGCAGTGTGCAAAGAATAGATGCTCAGGGAAGCAGCAAGACTTCCCATGTCTCTGCACATTGTGAAACCGGGGATCCCGCCTTTATGACCCAGAGGCAGGAGGATGAGCATGTGCTCCACGTGACGTCTTCTGATTCGCTCACTGATATCACACGGCCCCATGACGAGGCTGGTGATGTGCTGAATCCTGACTGGCTGGGCCAGGACGTCACGAACCCTGATTGAGTCACGCCCGTCTCGCGCCCGCCCTTGGGTGGAGCTACACCTCCTTAAAAGCTCCCCCTGCCATCATGGCGGTGCGCGACCGTCCTTCTATGTTTGGATGTCTGGCAGCGTGCTGCCACGCCACTGTACAGACGTCATTGTCTTTCGTGGGCTTTGCCCTTGCTGCTCAGGCAGCACCTGGTTTGCAGGCCGTGTTCCTGCCTTGCTGCTCCGGCAGTATCTCCTTCAACAGGCCGTGTTCCTGTCCCAGGTGAGCTCCTCGAGTCTCCACCGGACTCACCTGGTTATTGAAAGCACACGTGCGTGGGCACCTCTGTGCTACCCTCGTGCCATATCCTGTGACTTCCGCTGGCACACGTGCGTAGGCACCTCTGTGCGTCCCCGTGCAACAGGTACACCGTACGAGAAGCCCCGAGCCATACAACCCTCATGGGTTAGGGCGGACCGGTGTACATAGATCGTCTGTGACGTTCCAGACGATCACTAGTAGCAACCCGCTCACTCTTTCCTGACCATAGCAGCGGTCCCTTACACCGCACAGTGGACCTTGACCGGCGGAAGCTGTCCATTTCCCATCTTGGCACGCTTCCCCGGGTCCCCCTCGTAACATTATGGTACCAAATACTAATGACATGTATGTAAACTGTTAATTTT
Organism: Anomaloglossus baeobatrachus; assembly: GCF_048569485.1. Lineage (NCBI taxonomy): Eukaryota > Metazoa > Chordata > Amphibia > Anura > Aromobatidae > Anomaloglossus > Anomaloglossus baeobatrachus. The sequence continues at coordinate 61,660,174 of NC_134357.1, read as the reverse complement.
GCAGAAAGTAATAAAAATGCCTTAAAACATTCTCTCTCGCTCATTATTCTGGCATTTAGCAAATATAAATAAATTTGGTTCCTAATTGACCTAAAACGGGAAAGGTTTATTCGGATTTCATGACAGATAGTGAGAAAAACATGTTGTGGCCTATACGAGGTTAGAACAAAAGCAGAGGATGGCGGGCACATGCGCCGCCCTCGTATAGGCAACAAAACAATAAGGTGATGTCACACGGTCTTCACAAAGATGGCAGTGGAGATAAGCATTCTGCACAGATGCCAACTCTGACGCCATCTTATTGAAGAGATTTAGTAAATCTGTGATCTATTGTAATTAGCATAAATAACAGAGATAGGGGGAGGAAAGACAGTCAGGTAGACAGGGGTGGGAATAACTAGCCAAACCCGACCCACCTATTAGATATTCTGTTGCACCTCTCATCAAATAACAGTGTATTGCACAAACTTTATTTGCCTGTATTTCAGAAAATATACATCCGATCTCACAACTAAAGGCATGTATAGAATCAGCATGATAGCACCAGTATAGCACTGGCTTTAGTTTATATATGAAAATCATGGTGGTTAGTCCTCTTTAAGACTGGCATGCACCATACCATTCTTAATGAATCTGCCCCATAATGCCCCCTTGCTTTCTTTTGAAATTAGAAGACCTTCTGCAGTTCTATAATTTCAGGACTTTGTAAACCGTGAGACTCAGATAGGTCCATCTACTGTTCTGAGACGTCTGGCCACAAGAGGTCTTGAGGGAAAAATTGGGGTCAAAAATCATCCTGTCAACATGGAAATAAGGTCAAGTGACTCAACTTCACACCAAAACATAGGAACTTGGGTTGCGGAAAAGTGGCAGCAGGTGCTCTGGGATGATGAGTCCAAATGAGAAAAAATTGAATACGAAGGCAGTTTGTTCACTGGATGGTTGGAGGGCAGCAAAATAATGACCAATGAAGCAGACTGGAGGTTCACTGCAAGTTTGAGGCTGCATTTCAGCAAATGGAGTGTGGGATTTGGTCAAGATTAATCCCTTCACCCTCGGCGATTTTCCGTTGATTTTTTTTTTTGCTCCCCTTCTTCCAAGAGCCGTAACGTTTTTATTTTTCAGTCAATCTTGCCACATGAGGGCATGTTTTTTGCAGGACTAGTTGTACTTTTCAAGGAAACCATAAGTTTTACCACAGAGTATACTGAAAAATGGCAACAAAATTTCAAGTGTGGAAAAAGTGCAAACAAGTGCAATTGCATGATTGGTTTTGGGATATTTTATTAACCGTGGTCACTACATAGTAAAACTGATGAATCAATGTGATACCTCAGGTTGGTATGAGTTTGTAGACACCAAATATGTATAGGTTTTCTTTTATCTAAGAGGTTAAAAAAATTCAGAAGTTTATCCAAAAAAAGTGGCGCACTGTTTGCTCCATTTTCCGCGACCTGTAGCATTCTCATTTTTTGGAATATGGAGCTCAGTGATGGCTTATTTTTTGTATCTCAAGCTGAAATTTGTAATGGTACTATTTTTGCACAGATGGTACATTTTGATCGCCTGTTATTGCGTTTTGTGCAAAATTTGCACTGACCAAAAACCGTACTTTTGGACTTTGTAATTTTTTTGCCGCTATGCCATTTACCGATCAGGTTAAATGATTTCATATTTTGATAGATCGGGCATTTCTGAACGCGGCGATACCAAATGTGTGTATATTTTTTCATTTTTTTAACCCTTTAAGTTTCAATGAGACGACTGGGGGGGTGATATGAACCTTTAGGTTTTTTATTTTTTTAAAACTTTTTTTTATTTTACTAGTACTCTAAGGGGCTATAAGGGTCAGCAGTCTGATTGCTCATTAATTTCTCCCGATCAGAGATACACTGCTCAGAGCAGGAGAAATGCTCATTTCTTGTAACAGTCAGCTCTCTGCCGGAAGTTACAGGAAGTGAGTCATAATAGCACAAGAGTCACCACATGACTCTGTGCTACCATGCAACCATCAGTTCCCTGTGATCATATCACGGGGCTTTCGATGGCAGCGGATAAGTGCTTGTTACCTGCTCTGGGCATTTAAATTGCGATGTCACATTTTGATAGCACGATTTAAGGGGTTAACAGGCGCAGGTGGATCGTGGATCCACCTACGCCTGTGAGGCAGGCTCATTACAACAGCCAACAGTGATCACCCCATCATGATTTAGGACGTACGGGTACATCCTTTGTCGTGAAGGGGTTAAGTGTCCTCATTGCTGAGAAATACAGATACTTATCCAGTATGTACAATACAATCAGGGAGGCGTCTGATTGTCTCCAAATGTACTCTGCATCAGAAAAATGCATAAGAACAAGTAAAAAAGAACAAGAAGTCTTGGAAGTGATGATATGTTCCAAACAGCCTTAGCACACTACGACATCGCAAGCCGATGCTGCGATGCCGTGCGTGATAGTCCCCGCCCCCGTCGCAGCAGCAATATCATGGTGATAGCTGCCGTAGCGAACATTATCACTACGGCAGCTTCACATGCACTCACCTGCCCTGCGACGTCGCTCTGGCTGGCGAACTGCCTCCTTATTAAGGGGGCGGGTCTTGCGGCGTCATAGCGACGTCACACGGCAGGCGGACAATAGAAGCGGAGGGGCGGAGATGAGCAGGACGTAAACATCCCGCCCACCTCCTTCCTTCCGCATAGCCGGCGTGAGCCGCAGGACGCGGGTAGGAGATGTTCCTCGCTCCTGCGGCTTCATACACAGCGATGTGTGCTGCCGCAGGAACGAGGAACAACATCGTAACATCGGTATTTCCCAATTCATGGAAATGCCGGACCCTACACCGATGATACAATAACGACGCTTTTGCGCTCGTTAATCGTATCAAAAAGGATTTACACACTACGATATCGACTGCGACGCCGGATGTGCGTCACTTTCGATTTGACCCCACCGACATCGCAGCTGCGATGTCGTAGTGGGCAAAGTGCCCCTTAATCTCAGCATTGAATTGGTATTGCATTAAGAAACAGGATTTTCACAAGGTTAAATCCACAGAAGATCTGTGGTTAGTTCTCCAAGATGTTTGGAACAGCCTCCCTGCCGAGCTCCTCTAAAAACTGTGTATAAGTACCTAGAAGAATTGCTGCCGTTTTAAAGGCAAAGATTGGTCACACCAAATATTGATTTGATTTAATGTTCTCTGTTGTTAATTTACTTTGTTAATTAATAAATACAAACTATTAAAGGAAACCTGTCACCAGACTTTTCCTTATTAAACTAGAAGAATCCCCTTCTGCAGCTCCTGGGCTGCATTCTATGAAGGTGCACCATGGCCCTGACTCCCCTTCCAGACCCCAAAAATAGCTTTATAAAACTTGGCCGTTAGGTATGCTAATTGCCTTGGTTGGGCAGATGGGCGGGCTCATTTTCTACTCCTTTCCCCCCTCCTGCCTCTGATCGCCGTCCCCCTTTCTTGATTGACGGGATGACGCCCTCTGTCATCCTCCTTGTCGCATTTTCAAATCTCCCTTTAACACTTTTATTTTTCAAAGCATTCCAACTTGCCAGCATTTTTTTCACACCTGCCTAAAACTTTTGCGCAGCACTGTAAAAATATCCTCCTCCTAACCCTTCTAATAATATATCCATAGCATCGGAAATATGTTACCCATACCAACACAAATAAGTAACTGTTAATGGTAAAGGCGAAACCATGATAAAGCTGCAAAGCAATTAGGATTATTTATGCACATATGATACAGTCACTTTATAAAATGTAAACTGTTCTTTCACATTGATAGTCATCAATATAAATACTGCTCCCCCTCCTGTATAATCCACATATCCTGTAATTAGCGCATCAATTATTCAGAATAGTTTAATACAACCCAATTAGGCAATGCTGCCATCTCCTGCCCTCTCCTGGTAGTGCCCTGTATTCATTGCTATTGTCTTACACTATGCCAGTCTATTTACTAAATGCAACTTTTACATAAAAATGAATATAAAATAAAATACTTAAAAAACAACAATATAATGTGAAAAAGAGTTTAATAAATGATCAATATATGCTGCAAACTTTACTAAATGTTTACTATACCGTAATCTTTTAGTATATATTACAGCGTAAACAAAAAGCAAAAAAATTGCAGTTTCCGAGCCCCATGTTTGCTTTTTTTCCTGAATGAGTGTGCATAACGCTAGTACAAATCTGCACTTATGATTAAGGACTTCTCTGGTTTTATATATTCAGTCCGAAACGCGTAACGTTTACCCTGTCAGTCACTCCTGTACTGTGCGTATTTGGATGGAATTTTAAGAAAATATTTTTTCAATAAAGGACCAAAGATTTTTTTATGGAATTAGTGCCGAGTTCAAATTTGTTCCTCTCTCAGAAAACTGAATCTCCCATGTCACATATTGTTAGGGCCAGGTGGACGGGCAGACCCAGGAGGTGGATCCACTGGGCCGAACACCTTACTGAGGCAAGGGGTCCGGTAGCCGGAGCACTACGGGTAGCAGGACAGTCCGTGCAAAAGAGTGGAATGGAGAAGTCCCTGGGACCACGGAGTCACTGATGGTAGTCCAGGTGACGGAGCTCAGGTTCGGAAACCGAGATGTTGTCAGGCAGAGTCCGGAACCGATGGAGCGAGAGGACGGGTCACCACAGGGATCAGAGATGGTACGGACTGACGGGATGGCAGATAGTTAGCGTTCGGGGTTCGGGAATCGGCAGGACCGGATGGCGAGGCAGGAGCGGCTCTAGAAGAGAGACAGGTAAGTATATCACAGAGACACAAGGAGACCTGACTCCTAGCTTAGGAAACACGAAGAACAGGCCCCGCCCACTTGGACATTAAACCCATTTATACCCTGTACCTGTGTGTTCAATTTCCTGTCAGTGGACGCTGGCCCTTTAAGAGAGGGTCAATGACCGCGCGCGCGCCCTAATGCGTATGCGCGAGGCCCGTGTGCCAGAAGCCAGGGCAGGGAGCGGTGTATAGGAAGCAGGGGAGCCGGCCTGGAGCAGGGCTGCCGACGGGCGCCGGGAGCGGGGACCGGGCTGCCTGGGGACCGCAGGTGATGGAGGCTGGAGACTGTGGAGCGGGGGACGCCTGACAGAGGAGCCGGGGAGCGAAGCAGGGAAGCCGGGGAGCGTGGCAGGTGAGCCGGGAAGCAGAGCAGGGGACCCGGAGAGCGTGACACATATCTACATAAGGATATTTTCACTCGCAGCTGATTTATTGTATCCCAGTGTTTGAAAAGGTTTTGCAGAAATCCACATGCTGCAGAAATAACCCGTCACATGTTTGCATCTGATTTCAGTTGCAGAACTTTCTCTAAGGCCTCAGTTCCACTTGTGTTTTGCACAGACGAGTGCTCTCTGAAAAAACATCGGATCGCTCTCCTGCTAGTGCAAAACTATGGGGCAGTGTCCATCTGCGATTGATTTTTCCCACCATAGCGGCATTCGGAATGAATCGCAGCATGCTGCGTTTGGCAGCAAGTCTCGGCTCACGCACCCCAATACAAGTCTATGGGAGCGTGTGAAACATCGCACTGCACTCGCATGTCATCTGACCATAGTGCGATGTACAGCGAGATAGACAGCGGAGGAGACTGGGAGAAAGTACTCCCTTCCTTCTCCATAGCTGTAATGCGATCGCAAGATCGCATCAATTTCACATGACCCTTGGCTGACGTTCGCAGCAGAGCGTCATTAGCATATCGCCTCCGATGGTCTCGCATCACAAGCTGTGTGCAAGTGGAACCGTACCCTAACAATAGCGCTGTGTGCGAACTTAGTCTTAAAGTACAGCCACATGGGACACAGTATCAACATCCACACTAAATTTTACAAATATCGCATTGGCTTCAGTAGGGGCCTATGGCCAGATTGCCGCCTTTATAACCTTTTTTACACCGCCATCGGCAATACATACTCACCTTGTTCCTTTTCCCCTGGTGCACATCTTCAGGCAGGAAGCTTTCCTGAAGCTTCCACAACCTCTCCTGTCACAAGCAGGCAAGATGACATCATAAGTCAACGCAATGATGTCACGCCAACATGTATGAGCTGGCATCAAGAAGAAGTGGAGCCTGGAGGACCGGTGTCTTCTGTGTGGCCTGTATCCGACTCGCCGGTATGCCGGCTTTATGCATGGAATGAAATATAGATGAATTTTTATGCTATGGTGAGTGCCACTCTTTTTCTTCTATTTTTTGGACTTAATACTTGGCTAGTTCTCCCAAAGTGAGCATCACCATTCAGCGTGTTTCAGCACTCAGGAGAATCCAACCTTACCTTCCTACCCACGTTGCAGGAACAGTAAATAATGGTGCTGCTGAATCTGTTTGTCTAATATATGTTATTAAAGAGATTCTCTACGAATTAGATAAAATGGCATCCGTAATATAGTTCAATCTGCAGCCCTTACTAGTTACGGGTCAGTATGGGCTACAGACTGAAGACATACAGCTCCTGACAGCTCCTCCAAGAGCTGTATCACTCAAAAATCACTCCACCAGGAGCAGGACTGTGATATGTTAAGAAATAAATAGTGCCTTGCAAAAATACTCCCTACTTATGTTCAAATATTTTTGTAATATGATTTGTATGTGATGCATCACTAAATAGTCTAATTGTGGAAGTGAAATGAGAAAAATACAGGCAAAATTTTAATTTATGGGATAAATTAACTAAAAATTGCCATGTGCATATGTATTCACCCCTTTTGCTATGAAGCCCCTAATAATTTCTGTTGCAATCAATTACCCTCATAAGTCACATGCTTAGTGATGGGAAGTCCAACTGTGTGCAATCTAAGGGGTACTTTTTACATTGCGACATCGCTACTGTGATATCGTCGGGGTCAAATCGAAAGTGACGCACATCCGGCGCCGGTAACGACGTCGCAACGTGTAAAGCCTAGATGCTCCGAAAAACGTTGAAAATCGGTGATCTGTGTAGCGTCGGTCATTTTCATAATGTCGCACCAATAGGAGATACAATGTTGTTCCTCGTTCCTGCGGCAGCACACATCGCTGTGTATGAAGCCGCAGAAGCGAGGAACATCTCCTTACCTGTCTCCACCGGCTATGCGGAAGGAAGGAGGTAAGCGGGATGTTTACGTCCCGCTCATCTCCGCCCCTCTGCTTCTATTGGCCGCCTGCCGTGTGACATCGCTGTGACGCGGCACGACCCGCCCCCTTAGGAAGGAGGCGGGTCGCCGGCCAGAGCGACGTCGCAGGGCAGGTAGGTGCGTGTGAAGCTGCCGTAGCAATAATGTTTGCTATGCCAGCTATCACCATGATATCGCATGTGCGACAGGGGCGGGTACTATTGTGCTCGGCATCGCTAGCATCGGCTAGCAATGTCACAACGTGCAAAGTACCCATTAGTGTTACCTGGTCTGAATACACACCTTTTCTGAAAGGCCCCAGAGGCTGCAACACCATTAAAGGGGCTGTCCACTACTTGGACAACCTGTACTCATTCACCTTGTTCGCTCCCGTAAAAATAAATAAGCCTATACTCACCTCCGGTGCAGCTCCAGTTCCAGTGATGTCTGAAGTTGCATTCCCAGGGCCCATTTCTCATTGTTATGACACGCAAGCCCCGCGATCAATCAACGCATGCTATCTGTTTCCCCACCTTCGGACGCTTGAGCAGGATATGAGCGTTGCACTGACTTCCTGGTCAAATGTTTCGAAAGCGGGGTGAAGGAGGCCGGCACTGATTGAACGCGGTGCTCACATCTCATAACAATGGCAAATGGGCCCTGGGAATGCGGCTTCAGACAGAGTTGGAACCCCAGCCACACCGGAGTATAGTCCTATTATTACGGGGGTTAATAAGGGGAATGAGAAAGGGTTATCCAAGTAGTGGACATCAGCTTTAAGCAAGAGGCACCACTAACCAAGCAACCAAAACTCAGCTAGGAGAAGGAGGGCATTAATAAAAGAGGCAGGCCAGAGACCAAAGGTAGCCCAGAAGGAGCTGTAAATGATGACGATAAGTCGTATATTCCATAGAGCTGATCTTTATTTAAGAGTAGCCAGAAAAAAACTTTACTTACAGCCAAAAATTGGAAGGCTCATTTTGAGTTTGCCAAAAGAGACTCCCCAAATGTATGGAGGAAGGTGCTGTGATCAGATGAAACGATATATGAACATTTTGGCCACCAAGGTAAACGCTATGTCTAGCGCTAAACCAGCACAGCTCATCCCTTCAAGAACACCATACACACAGTGAAACATGGTGGTGGCAGCATCATGCTTGTGGGGATGTTTTTCTGCAGACGGGACAGGGAAAATGGTCCAAGTTGATGGGCAGATGGATGGTGTGAAATACATATTCTTGAACAAAACCTCTTTCAGTCTGTCAATTATTTGAGATTGGGATGAAGGTTCATCTTCCAATAAGACAATGACCCCAAAGCTACTGCTAGAGCAACACTTGAGTGGTATAAGGGGAACCATGTAAATGTATTGGAGTGGCCTAGTCAAAGCCCAGACCTTAATACAACTAAGAATCTGTGAGCAGGCTTAAAGATCCTTGTTCACCAGAAACCCAGAAAAAACTATTTCTCTTGAAGGAGGATCTGGAGCAGTTTTATCTTGAGGTATTGGCAAAAATCCCAGTGTCAAGATGTAGAAAACTCATAGAGACTAAAGGCCTCATTACACACAACGACATCGCTAACGAGATATCGCTGGGGTCACGGAATTCGTGACGCACATCTGGCGTTGTTAGCGACGTCGTTGCATGTGACACCTACGAGCGACCGCTAACGATCCGAAAAATGGCCAAAATCGTTGATTGTTGACACGTCATTCCTTTCCCAAATAATGTTGCTCATTTAGAACACAGGTTGTTCGTCATTCCGGAGGCAGCACACATCGCTACGTGTGACACCCCGGGAACGATGAACAACAGTGTTCCTGCGTCCTCCGGCAACGAAATGGGAGTTAATGCAGGTGCTCTCCGCCCCTCCGCTTCTATTGGTGACCCGCTGTGTAACGTCGCTGTGACGCCGCACGAACCTCCCCCTTAAACAAGAAAGTTCGCCGGCCACAGCGACGTCGTTAGGAAGGTAAGTCCGTGTGACACGTACTAGCGATATTGTTCACCACGGGCAGCGATTTGCCCATGACGCACACACGACGGGAGCGGGTGCGATCGCTAGTGACATCGCTAGCGATGTAGCTGTGTGTAAAGCGGCCTTTATCCAAAGCAACTTGCAGGCTGTAAGTGTCGCAAAAGGAGGCTCTAAAAAGTACTGACATTAGAGGGGTGAATAGTTATGCACACTGAAGCAAACAGTCATTTTGTCCAATTTGTTGTTTGCTTCTTTAAAAAGGAAACCAAATTTTCACAATTGTATGCATGTCCATTTCATGAACTGATCCAAACCTTAAAAAAAAAATGTGAAATTTCAGGTTGTGAGGTAGCAAAATGAAAAATGCCAAGGGGGTGAATACTTTCGCAAGACACTGTATCTTATATTCCATCATTCTGACAGCTTTATTACACTGCCCAAAGACTTGACTGGGAAAAAAAATTTGGATGCAATTTTATCTCATTTTTCGAAAACCCCTTTAATGGTGTCAGGGGGTGAAGCGACTACCAGATTTCTATAGCAGTTTATCGAAATCTAACATGATGGATCCTACTTTTGCCCATCATCCGCCGTAAGGGGAGAGCTGGGAAACCCCATGGGCAAGTTATGTGGAGTTGTTAGAAAACTGACTGCAGAAGGAGCTTCTCCCCACTACTCTGTGTGCATTACATTCATAACCCAATATCAATGATCCACCTTCTACAACACTTTACCGATTATGAGCGGATACAAATTACCGCCTGTATTCTCTGTCGACTGTCTCTTCTACATGCAGATTATGCAAACTGACAATTAGTGGAGGAGCTCCATTTCTTTTATTTCATCTACTTCTTGGTTTAGTGAATGTTCATTAATTTGAGGAGCAAAAAATATCTGTAGCATATTGATTCACGAATCCTCTGTGCAGAGTATCTTGCACAGGAGATGCTCTGCTGTGTCTTTCTGGACTGCTGAGCTGGCAGATAGATTAACTGTGCAGGATTCCATGCTGGTTCTGGGAGGTGTGTGCTCAGGTGTTTCATCGTCTTGGTAATTGCCCTGTTTCTTTACTGAGCATGCTCTCCCATAACCTTGCCAGTTGTACATTCTGGTTTGGTAGTTGTGCTGTTAACCTGTGTCTTTGCTTTGTTCTTATCTTTCTTTGCTGACCCGGGACTGTTGTTTGACTTCTCTTTGCCTGCTCCCTGTTCCTGTCGTGACTTCTTGGCCTTTGAGCCCGGACCGTTACATGACCATGTCCATACGTGTCGTCCTGTTACCAGACCCCCGGTTTCCTGACTACTCTTCCATCTGTACTACCTTTAAGTAGAGGCTTGCACTACAAAATCATTTATAATTTCCAGACCAAATAGAGTTAAATATCTATCCAGAAATTATCCCCAAATGTCCAGAACAGTGAGCCATCCTCATAAGCCATTATTAGCACGATGTTACCATAGTGATTTCCAAGATCCAGTTTACATCACTGCACTGGGAAAAATATAATCACCAGAATTTAAAATGCAATTTTGTTTTATTTCTCATTGGCGATATCATTTCATTGTCAGAATTTCCAGCAATGAACCATCCATCAAGCTGTCAGCCACCACACACCCAGAGCAATGATGAAGTGCTCAGAGACTCCATTCTTCATAAGGAGAAACAGGTCAGACAACTTCTACGAGGTCAAATCACAAAACTTCCAAAGAACATGGCTACGCGGCTGGCATAAAGCTAAACGACATTAGAAGAAATCTATTTTCTGATGAGAAGATCTTTACAATTAAAGTCTGCAGTGAAATTAAATAACCTGAGATTAATATTCCAGGTTGCCTTTCCTGGCCACAGGGCGAAATGAATCTTCACTATTGTAATGTTTTTTCTTTGTAAATACTTTGCCCCAAAAATGATAAAAGTATTCTTGGGTCATACCTTTATTAGCTAAGCAGAAAAAATATATTTCCAAGGCTCCTTCATCCCATCCAAGGCTGCACATCCAGCTGAAATGCATCGCGGTACAGAGACCCGTCGGGTTCCTGTACTGTTATACACACTGCCGGCCAAACAGAATCTGGCAGCTTTCAGCTCAGTCCCAGTGACTGAGGGCAGCGCATGGCAATGACGTCACACACTGACACCGATGAAAGCTGCCGGCCACTGTGCGCTGGCTACAAAAGAGGACGCTGCGAGATGTGGGAGCCAGAGATGGTGAGTACAATGTTGTTGTTTCTTCCATTAGACAGTACGGAGACATATTTACCAGGATGGGGTCATATATACCAGGAGGGGGAAAGTAGATACCAGGCGGGGGACAGTATATACCAGGAGTGGCCCAGCAGGGGGCAGTATACACCAGGAGGGAGACAGTAGCTACAAGGAGGGGGACAGTATATACCAGAAGGGTCCCAGGAGGGGTACAGTAGATACCAGGAGGGGCCCAAGATGGGGACATATATACCAGGATGGTGACATACATACCAAGGTGGGGTCATTTTTATCAGGCTGGGGCTATATATATACCAGGATGTGTGCTAGAATGGGGAACATATATACTAGGTTGGGGGACATATATCAAGATGGGGAGACATATGCCAAGATGAGGGACATATTTATGAGGAAGAAGCCCAGGATAGGGGATATTAGAACAGGGTGGGAGACATTACTACATAATGGAGGGAATCTCGCATGTCTTTATAGGATTTACAATGCTAAATGTATACATACATATACATACAGTTACGCCATTGCTAACTCCTACCTGTCCTCGGAGGTTGACACCCTCATGAACACAATATGGCACCTCCCCACAATGGTGATTAACCTCATATAACCCTGTCAGTCCCTAAACAAAGGAAGGATTTGATTATCTTGTCCTGATATGACCACATCAAAAATATCCAAAGATATTCAAATTTATGCCAGCCAAACAAGCATCAAACAATACACTTGTCCATTTGGCTTACTCACAGTCCAGACAGGACGGAGCATTGCCCCCCCTCCCCCCCGGGGCATTTGCGGAGGCCTGCATGACCCCTGATTGGTGGGGAGGTCAGGGTGTCATGGGTGGGGGGAGGGGGTGCGAGCCCGTTTTGAAAGGATTGGAGGGGACAGGGGGAGGAGCGGCACTTTCCCGCTCCCCTGGCTGAAGGAAGAGTCGCAGGCATCTTACCTGCGGCAATGGAGTCCGTGGAAATCATCCTGGAGCGGCTGCGAGCGGCGGCTGGCGTCCATCCTCCAGGCTGGCTGCAGGCGTCTGTGCAGGGACTCATCGGAGGGAGTCAGGAGGCGGTGGGGGCTCCCCCCCCACGTGAGCGGCGCCTCCGGAGATCCAGACCGCCGGAGCGGTTATCACCTGAGGTGACTCCCCGGGCCCGGCGACGCATTAGAAGCCCCTCCGGGGACCCTCCAGGCCGGGCGCCAGGTGCTAAAAAGTCTAGCAGGCCCCGGTCTGGGAGGAATTCATCAGTGCGGCCGGGTCCAGCGGTGGTGAGCAGGCCTTGCCTGGAGTTGGGGGCGGGGCCTGCTCCCACTGTGGCAACGATGGATGTCGGGGCTGCGGCGGGGCGCTCTGGTGATGTGCCGGCCGAGCGCCCTGAGCCCTGTCTGCGATGGAGATCGGATGAGGGGGCGGGCCCTAGCGGAGGGGGCGGATCGCGACGGCTGGAATCAGTAGTGCACCGGGCCTGGCGTGCAGGGCCCTCATCAGCAGAGGCCCCGAATGCCGGGGGGGCCCCGTGGAGGGGGATGTGGGAGCTGCGTCGGCAGGATCCAGAGGACCGCAGACAGCCCCCCGTGGCAGCCGGCTGGGGGGGCGGACTTCAGCCACAGGATCAGCTCCGGGAGGGATCTTCCGGCCCTGCAGCAGCAGGGGCCAACGGCGGCGAAGCGGAGGTGCGGAGCCAGGAGTCTACTGAGCAGCCGGAGGGACGTCAGGAGTCTGGTAGTCCGGCTGACGGGGCCGCTACCCTCGTGCAGCCCGGTGAGTATGGTTCTATGTCTTGTTTGTCTGCCCAGTATTGTCCGGTACAGAACGCAAGGGGGGATGTAGGTCACCCAGGGGTTAGGCAGGGGATACCCACGGGGGGTGGAGGATATGTGTCAGGAAGGGGGGATGTGGTGGAGCTTATAGGTTGTGTGCGTACGTTGCTGGAGCGGATTGGGGGGGCACGGGAACACCTAGGGCCAGTGGGGGCTTGGATTAATCCGCCTCCCTTGGGCATTAGTGAAACGCCGGTGGCGGGTATTGCTTCCCCGGTGTCGGTGTCGGTTCAGACGGAAAAGAATAAGGAGGACAGGCTTCATTTGGATGATCGGGCGCGGGGCGAGGTTTTCGTCTGTTTTGAGGGTCCCTTGGGTTCCCATCTTAAGACAGAGGTGAAGGAGAAGATATGGAAGGATGAATACGTAGAGATCTTCTCCCTGCTGCCGTTGGCTAAATTTAATTTGGACAAAGGTAAAAAGGATGAGAGCAAGAAAGAGGAGGAGAAGAAGCGGCGATGGCGCTTGATCCCTCAGACGTTCACTAATTGGTTGCAGGCTTTTGCTATTTTGGCGAGTGTGATAGGCGAGAAGGCGCCGGAGAACTGTTCACATTTGTTTTGTTATATGGACGCTATTGGTGAGGCGTACAGGGTATATGGGGGGCAGACATGGCTTAGGTATGACGAACAGTTTCGTCAGCGGAAGGCCGTTCGACCTTCTATTAGATGGGACCATAAGGACATCGGTTTGTGGTTACGGGTTATGGCGCCGTCGAGATATGGCCAGCCCTTTCAGGGCGGGGCCGGGTCTGCCGGCCAGTCCGGAACGCAGGGTGCCGGTAGTCAGCAAGGTCAAGGGGGTTCGCAAAAGCCCGGCGTGTGTTGGCAATTTAATGAGGGGCAATGCAAGTTCGGGGCCACCTGCCGTTTTAAGCACCTCTGTACCCATTGTAATGGGACCTCACATGGAGCGGCAAAGTGCTTTAAGAAAGGCAAATCCAAGCCCGGCACCACTCATACCCAAGGGTCTGACGCCGGTGAGCTTAGCCGCGATGCTTCCGTACCTAAATAGGTACCCCGATAGGGAGAAAGCTGAAGTTTTGCGGTTGGGTTTTGGGGAGGGTTTCAGAATTCCGGCTCCCAATTTTAATGTGCCGGCGGCGACGAAGAACCTTTTGTCAGCATATCAGCATTCGGTGGTCGTGGCCGAAAAATTAGGCAAGGAAGTGGCTTTAGGGAGGATGGCGGGGCCGTTTCAGGCCCCTCCTTTTCCTGATCTGGTGGTCTCGCCGCTGGGGGTGGTGCCAAAAAAGGAGCCGGGGAAATTCCGGCTGATTCACCATCTGTCTTACCCAAGGGGTAGGTCGGTAAATGACGGGATACCGGCTGAACTGTGTTCGGTGGTATATACGTCATTTGATGAGGCCACAAGGTGGGTGAAAAAATGTGGAAAGGGGGCACTTATGGCTAAGACGGATATTGAATCAGCTTTTCGGCTTTTGCCAGTGCATGCAGATTGTGTCCGGTTGTTGGGTTGCTTCTGGGAGGGGGCGTATTTTGTAGATCGCTGTTTGCCCATGGGGTGCTCAATCTCATGCGCATTTTTCGAAACGTTTAGTTGTTTTTTGGAGTGGGTTGTTCGGGACGTTTCGGGCTTGTCAGCATTGGTACATTACCTCGATGATTTTTTGTGTGTAGGTCCGGCCGATTCGACGCAGTGTGCCGGGATCTTGGCAACTATGGAGTGGGTTGCGGACCGATTTGGGGTCCCTTTGGCGCCTGACAAAACGGTGGGACCGACTACTAGTTTAAGTTTTCTGGGCATTGTAATCGATTCCGTGGCCTGGGAAGTTCGACTTCCTGAGGACAAGGTTGCGGCCATGAGGGACGAGGTGGCAAGGGCACGGCGGGTGAAGAAACTACAATTGAGGGAAGTGCAGTCTCTTCTGGGAAAACTTAACTTTGCTTGTCGGGTGATGCCAATGGGCCGGATTTTTTCGCGTCAACTTGCCAGGGCAACGGCGGGCGTGGTTGCTCCGCACCATTATGTTCGGTTATCAGCTGAACACAAAGCGGACTTAGCAGTGTGGGGACAGTTTTTGGACCACTATAACGGTCGTTCCCTGATCATGGAGGATGCAGTGGACAATTTTGACTTGGAGTTGTTTACGGATGCGGCGGGCAGTTCAGGTTTCGGAGCTTTCTTCCAGGGTCAGTGGTGTGTGGGTCGGTGGCCGGACAACTGGACGGCTGCAGGCTTGACAAAGAATGTGGCGCTATTGGAAATTTTTCCAATAATGGTGGCACTTCACCTTTGGAGAGGCCGGTTGGCAAACAAGAAGATTCGTTTTAACTGTGACAACATGGGGGTTGTGGTGGCGATTAATCAGTTTTCGGCGACCTCTCCTCCGGTCGTTCGGGTGTTACGGGAATTGGTATTGGTTTGTCTGCAAATTAATGCATGTATTACGGCGGCTCATGTGCCAGGTGTTCAGAACCTAATAGCTGATTCCCTCTCTCGTTTTCAGTGGGATCGGTTCCGGGTTTGCGCACCAGAGGCAGAGTCCAGCGGGTTGGAGTGCCCAGCACACCTTTGGAACGTGGTCTTCGGGCAGCGGGACCGCTAATTAGGGCGTCCTTATCGGGTAACACGTGGACAGCATATCAGGCAGCATGGGGGCTTTGGGAGCAATGGTTGCAGGGTGGGGATTTTTCTGAAGAGGATCAGTTGGGAATATTGTTGGAAAAGTTGGGGGAAGCGGCGGTAGCAGGGTGGTCGGTTGCAAAGGCAAATCGTTTCATGGCAGGGTTAGCATTTGGTTTCCGGTTACGGGGGTTACGAGATTTAACTAAGTGTTTTTTGGTTGTTCAGGCGTTGAAGGGTTTTCGCAGAGGACGAAAGCCACTAGATGGTAGACGACCAGTGTCATTTGGATTATTGGAACGGCTGGGTGGGGTGTTGGGGGAGGTTTGTACATCCCCGTTTGAGGGACATTTGTTTAGGTTGGCGTTTTCATTGGCGTTTTTTGGAGCCTTGCGGGTGGGGGAGTTGGTATCTCCCAGTAAGTTGTCCCCTGGGGGTTTGAGTCGTGGTGACGTTATGGCGGTGGACAGGGGAATTGAATTGTGGATAAGTAAATCTAAAACTGATCAACGGGGGGCAGGAAAGCGAGTGTGTTTGGGAGCAGTTAGGGGATCGGATATGTGCCCGTTGAGGTGTTTCAAGAATTTTGCACAGATTCGTAAAAAGGTGGACGGCCCGCTGTTGTGTCATGATGACGGGTCTTTCTTGTCACGATATCAGTTTGTGAGTGTTTTCAGGGCGTGTTTGAAGTTGTTGGGGTTAGATCCTAAGTCTTTTGGATCGCATTCTTTTCGGATAGGGGCGGCGACAGAGGCTTCCATGTGCGGTTTGTCTGAAGACGCGGTTAAACAGATTGGTAGGTGGAAGTCGGGGCGTTTTAAGTTATACGTCCGCCCCCAGGCGGTGGTCGATAACTGAGTGGGGGATTTTTACGGTGAATGGGGGGGGGGGGGGGGGGGCGGCCGGGGTGTGGGTGTTTCGGTTGAGGGTATCAGGCACTAAAATGGTTGTTTGTTTGTGCTTTTGTATTGCAGAAACACCCCTTCCCTCCCCCCCGCTGGTCTGGATTTTGGGCCATTCCTACGTGTATTGGGGAGCCCGGCGAGCGGATGCGAGAAGGAACGGGAGACAGTTAGGCTTCGCCAGGGACGTGGCTCTCATAAGGTGGCTCGGGGTTCGGGGGTTAGGGTGGAGCAGGGTGTTAACAGAGGTGAATAAATATGCCCGATTAGACAGGCCTCCTGATGTGTTGGTCTTACACGTTGGGGGGAACGATCTAGGGAAAAGGCCTTTCAGAATCCTAATAAAAGACATCAAGCACGACTTGTTGCGGCTATGGGTGTCTTTTCCAGGGATTACGGTAGTGTGGTCAGAGATGGTGGCGAGAAGGAGTTGGCGGAAAGCACGGTCTGTTGAGAGGCTGAACAAGGCGCGGGCGAAGGTTAATAGGGCGATTTCAAAGTTTGTTAGTCGGAATGGGGGTGTTTGTATCCGGCATGTGGAGTTGGAAAGGACGGAAGAGGAATTTTGGTTGGCGGACGGGGTACACTTGAATGCGGTAGGGATCGATTTGTGGACCCTCGGCCTGCAGGGAGGTATTGAAAGGGCTCTGAGGTTGAGGGGGGTCTCAGGCACTTGAAGGTTATCAAGGTGCCTTCGTTGTGGCGTGTTATTGGTGGGTCCTTGAAGTTGGTTAAAATTGTTCGGGGAATCCATACGGGTGTGGATCCCCTCATTGGCATAATTGCTGGTCACCTGGTGATTTGGAGGGGAATCCCGACGGGGATGTCGGGGCCCCTGTGGGTGTGTTGGGGTTAATGAAGGATTAACCCTTACAGTTGGTGCGCCTGAGCCAGTGTGGGTAACGGCTGGGAGCAAGTTGGTTTTATGGTTCGGTTTATGGGGATCACCAGGGTTGTAGCTTCAAGGACCTTACCATATTGCAATTTTATTGGTTATGTATTTATGTTAATAAAATGGCTGCTATGGCCAGAATTATCCAAAGATATTCGGTGTCTGCGTAGTCATTTTAGATAAGAATGGGAATGGTGGAAGGAGACGGGAGGAAGACCGGAGTCAGCAATTCCAGGGTCAAGACAGGACGGAGCATTGCCCCCCCTCCCCCCACCCGGGGCATTTGCGGAGGCCTGCATGACCCCTGATTGGTGGGGAGGTCAGGGTGTCATGGGTGGGGGGAGGGGGTGCGAGCCCGTTTTGAAAGGATTGGAGGGGACAGGGGGAGGAGCGGCACTTTCCCGCTCCCCTGGCTGAAGGAAGAGTCCCGCCCGCCCTCCCTGATAGTTATGATATGTCTGGGGTGCATTATATGATAGACGGGGGGGGGTTTATCGGGTCGTAGTGGCTGATTGGCGTGTTATTGGTGGGTCCTTGAAGTTGGTTAAAATTGTTCGGGGAATCCATACGGGTGTGGATCCCCTCATTGGCATAATTGCTGGTCACCTGGTGATTTGGAGGGGAATCCCGACGGGGATGTCGGGGCCCCTGTGGGTGTGTTGGGGTTAATGAAGGATTAACCCTTACAGTTGGTGCGCCTGAGCCAGTGTGGGTAACGGCTGGGAGCAAGTTGGTTTTATGGTTCGGTTTATGGGGATCACCAGGGTTGTAGCTTCAAGGACCTTACCATATTGCAATTTTATTGGTTATGTATTTATGTTAATAAAATGGCTGCTATGGCCAGAATTATCCAAAGATATTCGGTGTCTGCGTAGTCATTTTAGATAAGAATGGGAATGGTGGAAGGAGACGGGAGGAAGACCGGAGTCAGCAATTCCAGGGTCAAGATGTTTATTATTCCTCCACTATTTCATACATATTCAGATTGTACTCCTACCATGTTTTTTTAGCACAGACACAAAAAAGTATGCTCTTTGCTCATATTGTACCTATGCTGCTTATGGTGTCTATCTAGCACAGTCACAGAGTACGGAGTGTGGCATATATATATATATATATATATATATATATATATATATATATATATTTATTTGTGTATATATATATATATATATATATATATATATATGTTATTTTTTTATATATATGTATATATCTATATATATATATATATATATATATATAGATATATATATATATACATATATATATATATACACCTTCACTCTATAGTATGCTCTTTATTGTGTCTGTGCTGCTTATGATGTCTTTTTAGCACTTAATGTAATATGTTCTTTACTCTATAGAATGCTCTTTACTTCATGCATTCTCCCTAGATAGGTTCATCAGGAGTACATACCATTAATTATTTTTAATAGGTTTATTATGCATAGAATTCAGAATGATTATTGTAAAAAATGTATGATTGCTGTTTTATAATATGTACAACAATATACCGTATAATACAGGCTAATTAATGCCAACTGGTTCCAGTAAGAATAAATATGATAAAGTGCAGTCATGCAGGTGTCGCGGGCGGAGGAGGGGACGCCGCGCTCTCCCTCTGCTGCTCGGGTCCGGCTGCCGCGGCTGCTGCGGCCAGCCGCTGCTCGGTGGCTCGAGCGATGGGCCAGATCCCGGGGATTCGAGCGACGCTCCTCGCCCGTGAGTGAAAAGGGGAATTGGTGTTTCGGGATAGTTTATTGTCCGTGACGCCACCCACGGTTGTGGTGATTATGTGGACACCACCGCTGCTCTGGCTGGGGATCCCGGGGGTGATGGTATGGAGCAGCCAGTTGTTGTTTTGCCCCTCCGTGGGTAGGGGTTGGTGATCCCGGGGCCCAGTGATGGGGTGGGTGATGCAGGGCTTGGTGGGGTGCAGGGACGCGAGGGCAGCTCTGTGCCTTGCGGCACTGTGGTACTCACTCAGCCTGAGACGATGACACAGATCTCGGTAAAACACACGGCTGGAAAGACGGTTCCCACGGACGGCTGTACTTGCTTTCCCCAGTAGTTGACGGTGACGGTCCCTTTTTCCTGCACCTAAGATGATGATGGTTGCGATGGGTTCCCACCAGTAACCCGCTCCCCGGCTTGGATATGGGCCGGAGGAGCCCTACTTTGCCCGCAGGCGCTGGCCCTGAGAAACTGGTGCCCTGGCGGTGGCGGTGTCTCTGTTACGGTTGGACTGTTGCCTTCAATCGGGACTTGGTTGTTGGGAGACAGTCGTCCCCTTCACTGACGGATTTGGCAAATTATGGCGACTCCTAGCCTTGCCGGGATCCGAAAGGCCCCTGCCCAGGTGCTGACTGCTCTTCGTATACCGCTCCAAACCGCCGGGCCACCACCCGTCCGCGGTCCTTCCAGCAACCTCCGAGCAGTCACCCTGCAGACTATCACCGCCGTCTGCTGACCTTGCTGTCACTGTCCGGGGCACACACCCGGACCAACTTCAGGCTTTACAACTGTCACTTTCCACTGTCTCTACTCTCACTCTTTACTCCTTCTACTTCCTCCTCCTAAACTGCACTCTTACTCCTTCACTTCCCTAGCTCAACTCTGTTCTGCCTGGTTCTCCCGCCTCCAGGGCTGTGAACTCCTCAATGGGCGGAGCCAACCGCCTGGCCCACCCCCTGGTGTGGACACCAGCCCCTGGAGGAAGGCAACAAGGATTTTTGGTTAGCTTAGGTGTTCCTAACTGGGGTGTAGGGTGTGGTGGTGTTATGACCTGTGACCCCTGGCTTGCCCAGGGCGTCACATTCCCCCTTAGCAAAATGCAGACCGTCCGCGGGCTGCCCGTCCAACACCGGTTTTATTTTCTGAAAATATATAAAAGGTAAAACGGTAAACATAACAATTGATGACATCATCCCACATCGGGAGGTTCAGTGCTTAAACGTTGCAAACATTAAAACGGTTAACGGTTACGGTCTCCGTTCTCTCCCACCCAAGTAACCTGGCCCTGATGCTGCCCCTAAAACCCAGGCAGCACCCCTTGACCCCAGTCCAGCACAAGTTACCCGAGCGGGCTCTGTCCTTCCCCTCCAGAGGGTAGCCACCGGTTCCTGTGGTGACTGGGCCCCAGCCTGCTCTGCTGTGGGCCCTCCCTCCAACCTGCCTCTCCAGAGGCGGTAATTGCGGAAACGGTAACGGTAACACAACTTATTTACAAGCCACTAACGTTTGTGGTTGCCCTGCAAGTTCACGGGCTTGTCCATAAGGAGTCCCTTATGCAACTTTTTGAACGGTCCCCACGGGGACAACGGTGCCGGCAACGGCCGGTTCTCTCAATCACGGTCAGACAATCTGGTAACTGTTCGGTTATCATTTTTTTTGCTTATCATCATCTTTAAAACTTTCAAAACAAAACTCACACAGACTTCCTGATCCCCTCTTTAAAGGACGGTCTCCCTGTACCTAAGTGGGGGTTTACCTAGGTTGGGACGGGTGGACCTCCGGGGTCCGATGTCAGTGGGGCAAGGCAGTGGGGCAGAGGGAACAATCGGTTCCTCCTCCCGGCTATCGTGCGGGGCAGGCGGAGGCATAGGGGAACTGGGCACAGTTTCATCCCTGGGCACTGGCACTGGTTCTGGCTCACAGTTGACTGCTTCCACCACTTCTTCATCCACGGGTGCCACTGCGGCTGCGACCACCGCTCCTCCAGCGGCTCTGTCGGGCGCAGACATCTTGTTTCCGTCCCCCTTAGCTTCTTTCCGGCCCCTCCTCTATTGGGGTGGGGTTTTGGCCTTCGCGCCTCTGCTACTCGAGAAGACGCTCGAGCGGGAACTTTTCGCGCCAAAGATGGCGACTTCTGAAATTTTTCAGCCGGATACCTCCGGCGGTCACAAGGCGCACCTCTACCCAACGGCAGAGCGGTAAGATCCTGTTCGCGACGCCAAGATGTCGCGGGCGGAGGAGGGGACGCCGCGCTCTCCCTCTGCTGCTCGGGTCCGGATGCCGCGGCTGCTGCGGCCAGCCGCTGCTCGGTGGCTCGAGCGATGGGCCAGATCCCGGGGACTCGAGCGGCGCTCCTCGCCCGTGAGTGAAAAGGGGAATTGGTGTTTCGGGATAGTTTATTGTCCGTGACGCCACCCATGGTTGTGGTGATTATGTGGACACCACCGCTACTCTGGCTGGGGATTCCGGGAGTGATGGTATGGAGCAGCCAGTTGTTGTTTTGCCCCTCCGTGGGTAGGGGTTGGTGATCCCGGGGCCCAGTGATGGGGTGGGTGATGCAGGGCTTGGTGGGGTGCAGGGACGCGGGGGCAGCGCTGTGCCTTGCGGCACTGTAGTACTCACTCAGCCTGAGACGATGACACAGATCTCGGTAAAACACACGGCTGGAAAGACGGTTCCCACGGACGGCTGCACTTGCTTTCCCCAGTAGTTGACGGTGACGGTCCCTTTTTCCTGCACCTAAGATGATGATGGTTGCGATGGGTTCCCACCGGTAACCCGCTCCCCGGTTTGGATATGGGCCGGAGGAGCCCTACTTTGCCCGCAGGCGCTGGCCCTGAGAAACTGGTGCCCTGGCGGTGGCAGTGTCTCTCTGTTACGGTTGGACTGTTGCCTTCAATCGGGACTTGGTTGTTGGGAGACAGTTGTCCCCTTCACTGACGAATTTGACAAATTATGGCGACTCCTAACCTTGCCGGGATCCGAAAGGCCCCTGCCCAGGTGCTGACTGCTCTTCGTATACCGCTCCAAACCGCCGGGCCACCACCCGTCCGCGGTCCTTCCAGCAACCTCCGAGCAGTCCCCCTGCAGACTATCACCGCCGTCTGCTGACCTTGCTGTCACTGTCAGGGGCACACACCCGGACCAACTTCAGGCTTTACAACTGTCACTTTCCACTGTCTCTACTCTCACTCTTTACTCCTTCTACTTCCTCCTCCTAAACTGCACTCTTACTCCTTCACTTCCCTAGCTCAACTCTGTTCTGCCTGGTTCTCCCGCCTCCAGGGCTGTGAACTCCTTGGTGGGCGGAGCCAACTGCCTGGCCCACCCCCTGGTGTGGACACCAGCCCCTGGAGGAAGGCAACAAGGATTTTTGGTTAGCTTAGGTGTTCCTAACTGGGGTGTAAGGTGTGGTGGTGTTATGACCTGTGACCCCTGGCTTGCCCAGGGCGTCACACAGGGATTGCACTAGCATCAATAAGATATATTTACACTAGTCTATACAATAAATGTGCAGTACAGACAATGCAGTATAAAATATATGATCAGTAGTAACACGTGTTTGATTTTTTAATGGATTTTTATTGACAATGTTAATACATTATGCAGTATTTTTTATCCACTCAAATGATGTGACCTGGGGTATAGCATAGAGTGTCATAAACAAACTCATAAGCATTTTCAAATGCATCCTTATTGATATCAGATACATATATACTTAGCTCAAATACTAGCCTAGTAGTATATAACCCACATGGAGGTGCCTGCTGCCAGTCTGCACAAGGTGATTAATAGGTCACCAATCCAACTCACACAGACAAAGAAATCAAACCACATAGATGTCCATAAATTAAGTTATGTGTAATAATGAGAAATGACAGAGGGAAAAAGTCTTGAGCACATGATGAAAGAGAGGTGCAAAAAGCCATGAAAAGGCATGACACCAAAGGAAAAATATCAAAAATTAGAAAAAAAATCCTTATTAACATTAGTTGATTCAACTGAAGACATATAAAAGGAGTGCAATTACCAAGGTGTCACACAAGAAACATCACATGATAGGTAAAAGCAGTGAGCTGTTTCAAAACCTTTGGAACCTTACTATTGAAAAACATACTGATTGTATTAGTTACAGAAGAATTTCTAAACCACTGAATATTCCAGTGAGCATTATTGATGTTATATTCCGGATGTGCAAAGAACGTAATTTCACCATAAACCGCCCACGACTAGGTGCTCTCCATAAAATTTCAGAAAGTGACGTAAAAAGAATAATTAGCCAAGTTGTCCAAGAGCCAAGAACCACTTGTGGAGAGCTACAAAAAAACCCTGGAATCAGCAGGTACAATTGTTTCAAAGAAAACAATAAGTAATGCACTCACCCTCCATGGCCTGTATGCACGCTCACTACGCAATAATCCATTGCTGAATAAAAAGCATGTTCATGAACGTTTAAAGTTTGGTCACCAACATTTAGCCAAGCCTGTGAAATACTGGGAAAATATAGTCTGGTCAGATGAGACCAAAATGTATCTCTTTGGATGCCATAATACACCCCATGTTTGGAGGCCAAAAGACATGGCATATTACCCCCAAAATCACCATACCAACAGTGAAGTGTGGAGGTGGGAAAATCATGGTGTGGGGCTGTTTTTCAGCAAACAGCACTGGCAATCTTCATGTACTTGA
The DNA here is from genome assembly GCF_048569485.1 of Anomaloglossus baeobatrachus. Classification (NCBI taxonomy): domain Eukaryota; kingdom Metazoa; phylum Chordata; class Amphibia; order Anura; family Aromobatidae; genus Anomaloglossus; species Anomaloglossus baeobatrachus. Next base: position 61,636,226 of record NC_134357.1, on the reverse strand, counting down.
AGGAAAGATGAATGGCCAAATGTAAAAAGACATTCTTGATAATAATTTGCTGCCATCTACCAGGATGATGAAGATGAAACGAGGGTGGACATTTCAACAAGACAATGATCCCAAACACACAGCCAAATAAACTCTCAACTGGTTTCAGAGAATAAATAAAGTTGCTACAATGGCCGAGCCGATCACCTGACCAGAATCCAATAGAAAATTTATGGAAGAAACTAAAGCTCAGAGTTCATAGAAGGAGCCCACGGGACCTTCAGGACTGGAAGAGTGTTTGTGTTTAAGAATGGGCCAAAATTACACCTGAGCAATGCATGAGACTAGCTTCTCCATACAGGAGGCATCTTAAAGCTGTCATAACCAACAAAGGCTTTTGTACAAAATGTAATGACCAGAGGTCCTATTAAGATCCAGTGAGTCACAGACCGAGACTGAGGCAGAAATGAACAACAGTATTTTACTGAAATGGGGATCAAATTACGGTGAAATGTAGAATATAATAAACTCAAAATCCCCTTAAAAACATTACCATTAATAATTTCACACACTAAGCGCTAGCCGAAAATCAATGCACCGATCTCAGAGATCCCAGTATATGTAAATCACATTTGGGGCCCGGAACAAATTTACCTACACGTTAAACTTATCAAACTGGACAGACGATGTAAATTGGGTGAGGGTGGTCTGATGAAACCTCTGAGATGGCGCACTGAGTATAACTTATCACAGATAATAATACAATACACTAAATTAATGATCACTATACACTTATCACAGGGATACCCGGGTATCTCACAACCTATGGTACTATTAAACTCCAATGTAACTTTACACCGGTGTTTTTCGCGTGGGCTGCAGCAAGTCCAGAAAAATAAAAATAAAAATAAAACTTTGGCGCCAAAAATAAGTACTTATTGCAAAAGAAAAAAAACAAAGTTTGGCAGCTATCAGCCAATGCCAGAGTCACCTGTCAAGCACTTTAATTCTGTAGCCTCAGGACGCAGTCTGGGGATCACTCCTTTCCAGGGCTTGTCAGAATCCTTCCAATGGGGATGACACCGGACGCCGTCTCTCTTATCGCAGTCACTCACGGCCTTACTGGACATCAATCACTTGCTCTGTCAGGGAGGGAAACATCTCCTCAGCTTCTCCTCAGATGCTCTTTCAGTTGGACCCAGGTCCGCACAACTGGATCGCTTATCACACAGTGATGTGGTATTGTCTTCGCAATTTCTGTTTCCCTTCACTCTCCTCAGATGCTGTCACTGGCTCTGTTCACCAACAAGTCTCTTGGTCACCAACCGGGGCTTACAACCAGCTTATTTTAAGGCCCATATTGCTTCACCTACTACGTTTTCAAAAAACCCGTTGCCATGGACATCAAACTCCCTCCTTGCATTTCCTAGATCTCCACAACTACTTCCTGTTATCGCTCAGACAGACAGGCAGACTCTGCAGGGTCCTAATGCTCGCCCTGTATTGTCATAGTTCACTCTCTTACATGCCACCCCACTAGAGGTTGGCGTCCTCGACATACCTCCCCACTCAAAATCATCCTGTGCGTAGCGCTGAGGGGGTATTCCTGCCGTAGGTCGAGTGGTTCTCCGAAGGTCCTTCCCAACGGATTCTGTCCCCGAAGGGGCAGGAGTCCCTTCAGAAGTGTCATCAGAGGAAAGGCGTGACGCTGCCCCCTCTTGAAGTGCAACACCCCGTGACCCATTATTCATGTCAGGTGGCTGACTCAAACCCTCACCCTCGGAAGGACATACCACCGGCTCAACACTCTTTCCACACAGGTGCAGATCATTCACAGGGGGCAGATAAACAGGCGCAGAGGAGGGCTCATCATCAAACTCAAAAACATCAGGAGTACCTGACCCTTGGGACACAGCCTCTGGTTCCGTAGAAACAGGAGCCACGTCCTCAAACCAGCACCGTTGTAGCATGTTACGGTGAAGATTACGAGTGAGCCCCCCTGCCCCCACGGGCTCGACCTCATAAACTGGAATCTCAGGGTTCACTCGTCTCTTTATCAGGTATGGGGTCGCCTCCCATCGATCGGCCAGTTTCCCTGTCGGTCGTTTGACCCTCACCAACACTCTATCCCCTGGGGAGAAAGGTTCCGTCTGCACAGGCCTCGTGTCCCTATGAGACACCTGATTGAGTCTATTACCCACCACCTGATGCACCACTCTCAGTCGCCGCTGGTGTTCCCGAACCCATTCAGATGCAGTCCGAGGGGAATCAGAGGAGGGATCTGGCACGTTCAAATCTTCAATATCCCTCCCGGGTCTCCCAAACATCAACATGTGTGGCGAATAGCCCGTAGTGCTGTGCAATCGATTGTTGTAGGCCCACATTAGTTCAGGGAGGTACTCAGGCCAGTGGCCCTGCTGCCCTTCCTCTAATGTTCTCATCATCTGTATCAAGGTACGATTGAAACGCTCACAGGCCCCATTTCCTTGGGGATGGTAAGGTGTCGTTCTTGAATGTGCTATGCCATACAGCCGGCGCAGCTCTTCCATTAGTGTCCCCTGGAAACATGCCCCCTGATCTGGGTGTATCCTTTGCGGACACCCAAACACTTGGAGAAAATGACGACACACAGCCTTAGCCGCCGACTCCGCTGTCTGATCTCTTGTCGGCACTGCCACAGCATATTTAGTGAAGTGGTCTGTCATTACCAAGCAATAGGAGCACCCAGACGTCGAGTATCCTATCAGAACATAATCAATCATGAGCAATTCCAAGGGGGCAGACGTTTTAATGGTTTGAGTAGGGGCCCGCTGCTCAGGGCTCTTACTGAGCCCACAGACCCGACATTGCCGACATGCCTCCGCTACCATCCCTCTCAAGTCAGGGCAATAGAGGATTCGCTGTAACCACTGAAGTGTCTTTTCACTACCAAAGTGGGCTCCTTTCTCATGTGCCTCGCGGGCAACCATCGGACCCATCCCTACAGGGATTACCAGTTGGTACCGGTGTTGCAGCTCAGATGGCAGATACACCTTACGATACAAAAGATCCTGTTCCACACACAACTTATCCCACTGTCGCAATAGTTTAATTCCTTCTGCGGATAGTTGGGCCTTGTCCTCTGCACTCGGCCAAATCCCATTTTGTACCCAGGTGCGCACTCACGAGATGGACACTCGTTCTGATTTTTTGCCCAATCTGATGGGGTTTTTCCCAGGACACACGGCATCCCTGATGCCACCCCACTTGAATGTACCACACTGCGGAAGATAGGTACCTGCCCCAAGTCAGGGGTCTCTGTGTCCTCGAGCTGGTCATCAATGTTTTCTCCCCTAAATCCAAGGGGTACCCTCGACAATGCGTCCGCATTACCGTTTTCTCGCCCCGAGCGAAACTTAATCTGATAATTAAACTTAGCAAGGCGAGCGACCCATCGCTGCTCCAATGCTCCCAGTTTCGCATTCTCTAAGTGAGCAAGAGGGTTATTATCGGTCATGACCAACACCTCAGCTCCCGTTAGATACTCAGCAAAACGCTCCGTCATTGCCCACACCAGGGCTAACAGCTCTAGGCGAAACGAACTATAATTAGCCGGATTGCGCTCAGTGTCCCTTAAAGACCTGCTGCCATAGGCAATGACCCGCTCCCGGCCATCCTGAATTTGGGCCAGTACCGCCCCCAACCCGTGAAGACTACCATCAGTGTACAACAGGAAAGGGGTATCAAACCTGGCATATGCCAACAAAGGGGCACTCGTTAGGGCAGCTTTCACCTCGTCAAATGCCTTTTGCTGCTGAGGCCCCCATTGGATAGGGCGGTTGCGAGGACCCAGCGCCGTCCCTCTTAAAAGTTCATTCAGGGGACCCACTACTTGTGAAAACCTGGGCACAAATCGTCGATAGTACCTCCGCTCCGGTCAGCTCCAGTCAGCAACTGAGGTGAGTAGCGCGATCAGCTGAGCTGTCACTGAGGTTACCCGCGGCCACCGCTGCATCCACCGCTGGATCCAGTGACAGCGGGTAACCTCAGTGACAGCAGCTGATCGCACGGCTGTCTTCATTACCTGCGTGGAGGTGACCGGAGCGGCGGTGTCTTCTGCTGCTCCTGTCACCTCCATGCAGCAGAGCTGGACGCGACGCTGGAGGACTGTGGAGTACGCCGGACATGGAGGGTTTGTCGGGGTTAATAAATTGGTAATGAGGGAATTTGTTTGTGTTTTTTATTTCTAATAAAGGATTTTTTTCGGGTGTGTGTGTTTTTTTACTGTCACTTACAGATTAATCATGGAAGGTGTCTCATAGACGCCTGACATGATTAATCTAGGACTTATTGGCAGCTATGGGCTGCCAATAACTCCTTATTACCCCGATTTGCCAACGCACCAGGGCAAATCGGGAAGAGCCGGGTACAGCCCCAGAACTGTCGCATATAATGTATGCGGCAATTCTGGGCGGCTGTTGGCTGATATTGTTAGGCTGGGGGGCTCCCCATAACGTGGAGCTCCCCATCCTGAGAATACCAGCCTTCAGCCGTATGGCTTTATCTGGCTGGTTTTAAAATTGGGGGGGACCGCACGCCGTTTTTTTTTAATTATTTATTTATTTATTTCACTACACAGTATAGACACGCCCACCGGCTGCTGTGATTGGGTGCAATGTGACACCTGTCACTCAGCGTGGGGGCGTGTCTCACTGTAACCAATCATAGGCGCCGGTGGGCGGGGTAAGCAGGGAATACGAGATTGTTTAATGGGCGGCCGGCTTTTTCAAAACAGTAAAAGCCGCCGGAGCAGTGTGAACGCCGTGCAGCGCCGGGGATCGGGGATTGGTGAGTATGAGAGAGGGCTGCTCAATTCAGTTACTCAGGGGATTAGCGGTCACCGGTGAGTCCTTCACTGGTGACCGCTAATCAGGGCGCGACACAGACAGAGCCGCAGCATGACCATGAAGTCGGGTGAAGTTCACCCGAGTTCATTCTGACAGTGCGGCTCTGTCTGTGTCTGCTGTCATCTGCCATTCAGCTCTGCTACATGGCTGTCTGTGTCTGCTGTCAGCGGCCATGTAGCAGAGCTGAATGGCAGATGACATAGTAAAAACGCATCCCTACACATTACACACGCTTGGCAAGTCAATAAATAAAAAAAAAAAGGGTGCCCAATGCATACGTCACAGAGCACATGATCTAAAGGATCGCACACAAAATTGATCAATTTAACATAGGCTACTAACGCACGTGTGACAGCAAATGAACGACCTACGTGCAATCTCATTCAATCGCATATGCGACCTGGGCGTGTCACATCGCATACGAGATCGCACACCTAATTGTAAGGTGTAAAGCAGGCTTAAGACTGGACTCCATGCAAACAAATCTTGCTCATTCCGTTGGGGGCTTTGTGAGGGGGGGGCCGCTGCGAATTGCCCCCTCAAGGCAGCGGCTGGGAGTTTAACGTCGGCGGAGGAGTCTCGGGGACTGTGGACATCCGGCAGTATCGTGAGATGTGTCCCCGGCGCCCGCACCTCCAGCAGGTGACTGCTCCCCGGGGACGGGGGCTTGAGTCATTCAAAGAGGGCGGTCCGGCTGTCAGTGGAATCACCATCCCAGAGGGTGTAGCTGGTGACCTCTCCAGGGGAGTAGGGGACGACCCAGCTCTGATTTTAGACACTTCCAGCTTTAGCTCCTTCAACTCAGCACGCAGAGCTTGTACAACATCTACCAGTCCCTCCACTCCTGACAATTGCATTCCGCCTCCCTCCAGCCGTGTACTGTCCACAGCCCCTTGAACTACCAGAGTGGACTCTGCCTCCCTTTCCACCGCGGCCTGGTAAATCTGCCAGAAAGATATTTCTGGGGTAGCCCGGGCCACCTCATACAGTTTATCCCGAAGGAGCCTGTTAGCTAACCCTGTGATGAATTGGTCCCGGAGCAAGTGGTCTACCTCCCGGAACGCTCCCAGGGCCCCTGGGTCTAGTCGCTGCACTTCATTCAATGTTTCCTGTAGCGTATTAGAGTACTGCATCAGAGACTCACTTTCCTTTTGAGGGCGGTTAAAGAAAAATGATCGAAGCTGGGTCACACGGGCCCGGCCTCCAGAACTCCCCTCTAACAGTACCAAAATTTTCTCTAACGTACTTCTCTCAGCCTCAGGTCGTACCATCACCGTCCGCCTAGCGTCGCCTTCTAGTGCGTTCAATGCCAGTTCTGCTCGTAATGTGGGAGTCAGATTACACATCCGCAGAATACTCTGGACCCTCTCTGCCCAATCATGCAACGCCATATTACGCCCGTCGTATTACGGCATGTGCTGGAGTAAAGCTCCTACCGGTCCATGCCCTCCCACATTCGCCGCGGCTGCCAAAAGACCCGCACCCAGCGGCGGGGCTGCTGATGCGGTGGGATCATTTCTTCCCTCGCCGCCTCCGTCCATGACAAACACTGGATCCTGCCGACTACGCCAAAATGTAATGACCAGAGGTCCTATTAAGATCCAGTGAGTCACAGACCGAGACTGAGGCAGAAATGAACAACAGTATTTTACTGAAATGGGGATCAAATTACGGTGAAATGTAGAATATAATAAACTCAAAATCCCCTTAAAAACATTACCATTAATAATTTCACACACTAAGCGCTAGCCGAAAATCAATGCACCGATCTCAGAGATCCCAGTATATGTAAATCACATTTGGGGCCCGGAACAAATTTACCTACACGTTAAACTTATCAAACTGGAAAGACGATGTAAATTAGATGAGGGTGGTCTGATGGAGCCTCTGAGATGGCGCACTGAGTATAACTTATCACAGATAATAATACAATACACTAAATTAATGATGACTATACACTTATCACAGGGATACCCGGGTATCTCACAACCTATGGTACCATTAAACTCCAATGTAACTTTACACCGGTGTTTTTCGCGTGGGCTGCAGCAAGTCCAGAAAAATAAAAATAAAAATAAAACTTTGGCGCCAAAAATAAGTACTTATTGCAAAAGAAAAAAAAACAAAGTTTGGCAGCTATCAGCCAATGCCAGAGTCACCTGTCAAGCACTTTAATTCTGTAGCCTCAGGACGCAGTCTGGGGATCACTCCTCTCCAGGGCTTGTCAGAATCCTTCCAATGGGGATGACACCGGACGCCGTCTCTCTTATCGCAGTCACTCACGGCCTTACTGGACATCAATCACTTGCTCTGTCAGGGAGGGAAACATCTCCTCAGCTTCTCGTCAGATGCTCTTTCAGTTGGACCCAGGTCCGCACAACTGGATCGCTTATCACACAGTGATGTGGTATTGTCTCCGCAATTTCTGTTTCCCTTCACTCTCCTCAGATGCTGTCACTGGCTCTGTTCACCAACAAGTCTCTTGGTCACCAACCGGGGCTTACAACCAGCTTATTTTAAGGCCCATATTGCTTCACCTACTACGTTTTCAAAAAACCCGTTGCCTTGGACACCAAACTCCCTCTCCGCATTTCCTGGATCTCCACAACTACTTCCTGTTTATCGCTCAGACAGACAGGCAGACTCTGCAGGGTCCTAATGCTCGCCCTGTATTGTCATAGTTCACTCTCTTACACAATGTACTAAATAATTTTCAGTAAGCATGCTCAATACTTTTTGCCTGTATCCTTTCTCATTATTACATGTCACTAAATATAAGGACATCTGTGGTTTGATTTCTTCGCCTGCGTGGAATGGATGGGTTGTGACTGACATCAAGTGAGAAATTCATGTCAGTAGCACTTTTAAAAATAAATTTTACTTAGAAAATTGATCACATGTTCAATACTTATTTCAACCGCAGTAGGTACTTAGTACTTGCTAACACACATCTGTGTAGATGACACGTCATCATTTGGAAAGCCTTCTGCCACACATAACTCTTTTTTATAAAATGGTGGCAGATGGAGGGCCTTGCGACCACATATGTCATTTTGCTTTCTAGAATACAACAGATTGCACCTTCCCACTGCACTTAATACTGTCCTTTATTGTCCAAGACCAGGACTGATCTAAGTAGGAGATGAAACAGGTGGATTATTCTTTAAGGTGCCCAGAAGCAAGTCTGCCATCCCTGAACACAATGTAAGTAGTATTCATCATGGCCATGTGTATAGCAACATATAATATATACAATATCAATAATCAAATCAAGAAGAATGTGAATTTATTAGGAGAAAAGCCCCAAAGCCACAGCCTAAGCCATAAAGAATCATGCAGGACGTTGACCTCCTCTGGAAAATTGACATAACCAATAAATCTTTTATAGCTTTCCCATTACATTGCTCAGGGCAACTTCAAACTACTATATACTGTGCATTTTATGTAAAAAAAATATTAAATATAACCTATGACGTCAACAATTATTATAGACAGCTGGAACATTGTAACGGTGCCACTGGCGGGCTGCACAGTGCTACACGTCAAGCTCAGGATCTATCCAGTTACCACTTTTTTGTTATTACTGTGTTTTTCCAACAATATGCCCTAGCAGGAATTTTCTGCATTTTCGAAGCAAGGCTTAAATATAAGCCCTACCCCGAAAATAAGCCCTAGTTGTGGTTAAATAATGAAGTGTCCATGCAGCGAAAAAAGTTAAAGAATACTGCAGGACACTCCATTATAGACAGCGGACACCCCCAAAAGAAAGAAGAAAGAAGACCCCACGATCATACTTACCAGATGCCGAACGGAAGGCTCTGCGGTGGAACAGACACCAACACACATCAGATCGCACACCCACACATCAGATCACACACCCACACATCAGATCACACACCCACACATATCAGATCGCACCCCCACACACATTAGATCGCACACCCACACACACATCAGATCACACCCCCACACACATCAGATCACACACCTACACACATCAGATCACACACCCACACACATCAGATCACACACCCACACACATCAGATCACACACCCACACACATCAGATCACACACCCACACACATCAGATCGCACACCCACACACATCAGATCGCACAAACCCCACACATCAGATCACACACCCACACACATCAGATCACACACCCACACACATCAGATCACACACCCACACACATCAGATCACACACCTACACACATCAGATCACACACCCACACACATCAGATCACACACCCACACACATCAGATCACACACCCACACATATCAGATCACACACCCACACACATCAGATCGCACACCCACACATATCAGATCACACATCCACACACATCAGATCACACACCCACACACATCAGATCGCACACCCCCACACATCAGATCACACACCCACACACATCAGATCGCACACACACACACATCAGATCACACACACACACACATCAGATCACACACACACACACACATCAGATCACACACACACACACACACATCAGATCACAAACACACATATCAGATCACACACACACACATATCAGATCACACACCCACACATATCAGATCACACACCCACACACATCAGATCGCACACACACACACACATCAGATCACACACACACACATCAGATCACACACACATCAGATCACACACACACACACATCAGATCACACACACACACACATCAGATCACACACACACACACACACATCAGATCACAAACACACACATCAGATCACACACCCACACATATCAGATCACACACCCACACATATCAGATCGCACCCCCACACACATTAGATCGCACACCCACACACACATCAGATCACACCCCCACACACATCAGATCACACACCTACACACATCAGATCACACACCCACACACATCAGATCACACACCCACACACATCAGATCACACACCCACACACATCAGATCACACACCCACACATATCAGATCACACACCCACACACATCAGATCGCACACCCCCACACATCAGATCACACACCCACACACATCAGATCACACACCCACACACATCAGATCACACACCCACACACATCAGATCACACACCTACACACATCAGATCACACACCCACACATATCAGATCACACACCCCCACACATCAGATCGCACCCCCCCACACATCAGATCACACATCCACACACATCAGATCACACACCCACACACATCAGATCGCACACCCCCACACATCAGATCACACACCCACACACATCAGATCGCACCCCCCCACACATCAGATCACACATCCACACACATCAGATCACACACCCACACACATCAGATCGCACACCCCCACACATCAGATCACACACCCACACACATCAGATCGCACACACACACACACATCAGATCACACACACACACACACACATCAGATCACACACACACATCAGATCACACACACACACACACATCAGATCACAAACACACATATCAGATCACACACACACACACATCAGATCACACACACACACACACATATCAGATCGCATACCCACACACATTAGATTTCACACCCACACACACATCAGATCGCACACCCCCACACATCAGATCACACACCCACACACATCAGATCACACACCCACACACATCAGATCGCACACCCCCACACATCAGATTACACACCCACACACATCAGATTGCATACCCACACACATCAGATCGCACACCCACACACACATCAGATCGCACACCCACACATCAGATCACACACCCACACACATCAGATCACACACCCACACATATCAGATCGCACACCCACACACATTAGATCGCACACCCACACACACATCAGATCGCACACCCCCACACATCAGATTGCATACCCACACACATCAGATCGCACACCTACATACACGTCAGATCGCACACCCACACACACGTCAGATCGCACACCCAAACACACGTCAGATCGCACACCCACACACACGTCAGATCGCACACCCACACACATGTCAGATCGCACACCCACATACACGTCAGATCGCACACCCACACACACGTCAGATCGCACACCCACACACACGTCAGATGGCACACACTCCTACATTAGATTGAACAACTACACACATCAGATTGCACACCCACACATCAGATTGCACACCCACACATCAGATTGCACACCCACACACATCAGATCGCCCACCCACAGACATCAGAACTCACACCCACACGCAATCAGATTACACACACGCAATCAGATTACACACACACACACACACACACTCACACACACACATCAAATCACAGACTAAATCACACCTCAGATCACACACACACTCATATTTGGCGGTACTGATTGTTCTGGCAGACAGAGGGGCCTGGGATGCAGTGCAGTTGAGCGGGAGGACCTGAGGTGGAACACATGGAGGAGTTGACGGTGGAACGCATCAATACAACCTCTTCAATAGCAACAGATCCAGCCTTGCTCTCCATATTGGCAGTGTGATAGTACACAATTTTGGTAGATGGGCTTTGCACTCAAGATGTAATTGTGCTATATCTTATATATTTACTAATAATTATTGATATTTAAGTGTTTTTAGAGAACAATAGGTTCCGGATGTAGCAGAGTTAGGAGTGTCTATCAAGTTACAAAATGCTAACATCTAGTGTGACGCCCTGGCCTATCAGGTCGTCACAGGGTATTGTGCAATCTGCCCTTCTGTGCAGTATCCACCTCCTCCTTGGTTACGGGTCCCTAACCAAATGGTGTTGCCAAAGACCAGCTAATCAAAATCCTAGGAACACTCTGCACCACACTCACCAGACACACCAGTGGACGGCCTGAGTGGAATAGGGTCAACCACTTGAAGGGTTGGTTAAGGGGGGTCAGGAGTGTCAGGAGCAGTTCAGAGTAGTGTTGGAAGTGACGGAGAGACTCAGGAGCTGGGCTCCTTGGAAGTACTAGGTAGCAGACGTTGGTCTTGGCCTGGTAGGAGCTGTACCCCGAGTCGCAGGGGATCGTGATAAGGGGCACGGCATTGTCGTGGAGGACAGCCGGCGGCCTTGTACCATCAATGAACTGGGACCAGGGCACAGCGGGGTACGTGGACCCTAGGTCAGGGAGTTGCTTCAGGCAACCTGACAATTTACCCGACGAGAACGGAGCCTTCAAGATCCGTTCTCCAACCACTCCAGAATCGGGGTACTAGCGAACGAGAGAGATAGGACTTTCCACAAATACGGTCCAAGAAATCCCAAGCGTGAACCCTGAGAGCAAGCTCCCTTCAGTTAGCCATACTGGGGAGCGGGACCTGACTAGTTCCAGGCTACAGGGACCAACCAGAGAGAAACAGGGTGCCAAGGTAAAGGTCACAGATCAACAGGCAACACCAACGGAAACGGGACCCAGGCGTGCTCCCCCTCAGTGGCAGCGGTGTCCAGAATTTTGGTTTACTACAGTTGTCGGTGTCAGCGTTATTGGACTGAGTGAGTACGCAAGTGACCCATAGTTCCCCAATGGCATCTCCCTGTCACCATCACCGAGTCCCGGGGCATTCCCTCTACTCGTAGATTGGTTAAACACCTGGCTGCCCACTCCATCACTACCGGGTACTCCCAGCTGCAGCGGTGGTACTCCACCTTACCACACACCACGGGTGGCGTCACAAACTATTCCATACAGTACCCCCTGTAAATACCCCCCTTTTTCTATTCGAGTGGCCGCGAGACCCCCAGGTCCGGATTCCCCTTGAGCCACCGCGGATCCGGATCCGAGCAGCCCGACTGCTGGTATGGGGGCGGTACACTTCGAAAAACCTGGTGTCACGAACAGGATACAAGCAGGACCCACTTACATAGGTGACATGTTCCTTGAAGACCGAAAACCCGCCAATTTCACCATCTTCCGCCATCTTTTCGCTCCAAAAACACCATCTTCCCTGCGAAAGCGCGCGAAGCAGAAGCCCCACCCTTCGTCCTGAGTGTGAGGCTGGAACCAGAAATTCCCAGAGGGCCACAGCATCGAGAGGAGTGCTGAGTGAAAACCGAGGGGGCGTGACGAAATGTAACTACAGCGGAAGAGAAGTAGGGACTCCAGGACTCTGCCATAACGTTCCTGGAAAGTGCAGAGTCAAGATGGTGGAGTGGAGCTGGTCACCGGAATGTGCTGTTCCTGGGACCGGGACCGTGACCTGGATTGAGGAGGAGACAGAGCAGCTGTGCAGGAGGATGCAGACGCAATGCCTGTTCATCTTGGATCACTGGAGGGAAGAGATGAGGAGCCTAGCGATGACGGTGCGAGCCCGTGAGATTGAGATCCCACGTGAAGAGAGGGTAAGCGGTTACCTAGTCCCTATTGATTGCCCTAATCCGTCCGATGCGGCTGAAGGATCCAGACCGCTCCCGGTGAGCACCCCACCGCCACCAACCCTGCCCACGGCGGACGCCAAGCTGCCCACTTTTACCCCGGTAGCGGAACCTTTGGTGCTTTTATGGGAAAACTCAGCTGCGGAAATCAAACCCCGGTTCCGATTCTCAACCCGGTCACGACAGCGGTCACCCCGACACCGGCCACACCAGACCCGGCCACATCACCGGGCCCGTGCTTAGAGGCAGAGCACCCAGACCCTGCAATCCCGGCTGCGGAGCAGTCGGTACATCTACCCGCGTTAGCGGGGGTGGAGCCTGAAGAGTTGCCGATTCCACCGCCGCGCAGCATCCCAACTGCTGTTGGGGCCGCAAGAGTGCACCTGAAGCCAGAGCCAGCAGGGAGCCGAAGCCCGACGCTAACGCCCCCTACTGGGAATGACAATACCCAAGATTGAAACCAAAGATGACGACTCCAGATCAAAGGCAGCGGGAAGTAGTTGCCCGTGCACAGAGGGAGAAGGAACACTTGAGGAAGGTCACTTTCCTGGTCAGGGGGCCATGTCGGAGGGGCCTTGTCAGGCGGTTCAACCCCAAAAAAGGGTGGGGTTTCCTCTGGGAAGTGGATCTCTCTGAGGAGGTGTTTGTTGCACGACGCAATATTGAACAGCATCTCCTGAGAGACCACCCAGGCCGAAATCTGGAGGCGGGAGAGGTGGTTAGATGCACACGGCATTGGAGTGAACAGGGCTGGTACGCCCTCGATGTGAAGCGGCTTGCTATGGTCAATGAGCAACCTCTGATGTCCTGTAGTTCGGGGACGAGCTACGTTTAACCAAGGGGGAATGTAACGCCCTGGCCTATCAGGTCGTCACAGGGTATTGTGCAATCTGCCCATCTGTGCAGTATCCACCTTCTCCTTGGTTACGGGTCCCTACTAACCAAATGGTGTTGCCAAAGACCAGCTAATCAAAATCCTAAGAACACTTTGCACCACACCCACCAGACACACCAGTGGACGGCCTGAGTGGAATAGGGTCGCCCTATTCCACTTGGAGGAGGTAGGGAGAGGAGGTCAGGAGCTGGGCTCCTTGGAAGTACTAGGTAGCAGTTGTTGGTCTGGGCCTGGTAGGAGCTGGACCCCTGGTCACAGGGGACCATGACAAGGGGCACGGCATTGTCATGGAGGATAGCGGGCGGCCTTGTACCATCAACGTGGGGAGATAAGGTATGCACACCAGTGACTATGTAAGGGGAATACATGAAATAGCAGAAACTGCTGTGTGAATACTGACTTGAAAAATCCAATAGCTATATGTAAGAGTGAAAATGTAAAAAATGTAATCTGCATTACTGCCATGAACATATGAATCAAGAGAAATTTAGCTACTGAATTGATCAATACAATAGAGCCCCAACACTACGCCAAAGTATTTCTCTACGTTGGGGTCCCTAGCTTGTGTGTGTCCTCTCATGCAGTTAAAAAACTTACCGTGCATGGGAAGCTGAGACCCAGGCTATTTATGCGTATGATATGGATTGGCAATAGGTGTGGTTGGGGAGGGTTTACAAACAAAAGACTACTAACAAATAAAGGAATAACGTTTGGAACACCATTCTAAGTCTGAACTGGGTGCAAAAACCTCTGTGCACGGGCATATGTTCATGGCAGTAATGCAGATTCCATTTTTTACATTTTCACTCTCACATATAGCTATTGGATTTTTCAAGTCAGTATTCACACAGCAGTTTCTGCTATTTCATGTATTCCCCTTACATAGTCACTGGTGTGCATACCTTATCTCCCCATAGTGATTTTTTTTAGGTTTTTGCACCCAGTTTAGACTTAGAATGGTGTTCCAAACGTTATTCCTTTATTTGTTAGTAGTTTTTCATTTGTGAACCCTCCCCAACCACACCTATTGCCAATCCATATCATACGCATAAATAGCCTGGGTCTCAGCTTCCCATACACGGTAAGTTTTTTAACTGCATGAGAGGACACACACAAGCTAGGGACCCCAACGTAGAGAAATACTTTGGCGTAGTGTTGGGGCTCTATTGCATTGATCAATTCAGTAGCTAAATTTCTCTTGATTCATATGTTCATGGCAGTAATGCAGATTCCATTTTTTACATTTTCCCTCTTACATATAGCTATTGGATTTTTCAAGTCAGTATTCACACAGCAGTTTCTGCTATTTCATGTATTCCCCTTACATAGTCACTGGTGTGCATACCTTATCTCCCCATAGTGATTTTTTTTAGGTTTTTGCACCCAGTTTAGACTTAGAATGGTGTTCCAAACGTTATTCCTTTATTTGTACCATCAACGGGCTGGGACCAGGGCACAGCGGGGTACGTGGACCCTAGGTCAGGGAGTAGCTTCAGGCAACCTGACAATTTACCTGACGAAAATGGAGCCTTCAAGATACACTCTCCACCCACTCCAAAGTCGGGTACTAGCGCAACGAGAGAGATAGGACTTTCCACAAATACGGTCCAAGAAATCCCAAGCGTGAACCCTGAGAGCAAGCTCCCTTCAGTTAGCCATACTGGGGAGCGGGACCTGACTAGTTCCAGGCTACAGGGACCAACCAGAGAGAAACAGGGTGCCAAGGTAAAGGTCACAGATCAACAGGCAACACCAACTGAAACGGGACCCAGGCGTGCTCCCCCTCAGCGGCAGCGGTGTCCAGAATTTTGGTTTACTACAGTTGTCAGTATCAGCGTTATTGGACTGAGTGAGTACGCAAGTGACCCATGGTTCCCCAACGGCATCTCCCTGTCACCAACACCGAGTCCCGGAGCATCCCCACTACCTGTGGAGGGGTTAAATACCTGGCTGCCAACTCCATCACCACCGGGTACTCTGAGCTGCAGCGGTGGTACTCCACCTTACCACACACCATGGGTGGCGTCATGAACTATTCCATACACTACCCCCTGTAAATAACCCATCTATTTGAGTGGCCGCAAGGCCCCAGGTCCGGATGCCCCTCGAGCCACCGCGGATCTGGATCCGAGCAGCCCAGCTGCTGGTATGAGGGCGGTACACTAGTAGTCAGGTTAGCTGGCGGTAAAGCGAGTTTTAGAAGAGATGTTACATAAGATAGCGTTAAAGTAGTAACAGTGAGGAGTGACAGATGGTAGGGTGTATGGTTAGGAGAGAGAACTCCAGAGGAAGAGGTAGTCGAAAAGTTGATTCAAAGTGAGAAGATATGGCTTCGGGGCTATAGCCTGTCAGGGAACCCATAGGTAATCTCTTGAGGTCCGGAGCCTACAGCTCAGACCGGCAGTCTTAGAGAGTTGTCCGGCTAGAGAAGCCGTTGGGATCCAGAGGTGTGCAGTATTAGGGGGAAGGAGGAGCAGACCTCGGAGAATTTAGGATGAGGTCCAAAACAGCGGTGGACAGAGCGAAGAGTAATACCCCACAGAGAGAGGAAGGCCATGTCGGTCATAACGGTGTGATGACTAAAAATAAACAAAAACTGGTTGGGCATGTGAACTCTGGTATTGTGTGTCTTATTAGTCGATGGCATCAACGACTGGCAGTAGGGGTGATGAGTACCAGTCTGCGGCAGCAAGTATGTGTCATGCACCCCACCTGAAGCCAGATCCACACATGGAGTCTCCTTGGCAAAGGACAGAGGTGACCATGTGGCCTTGAACTGGCTGTCCCAATGTTACTTTGGTATAGCGAGGGACAGGGGGATCCTTTGCTTTCCCTTACACTAGGGGACCCTAGGCTATCCCTCACCTCCGGTTTACTCCTAATAGTGGAGGCGCCAGAGTCCCTTGCCTTTCAATACTCCTAAGAAACATTATTCTAATACCCTCCTTCCCCCAGGGAGGGATGGGTCAGGAGTAAGATGAAAAACAGGTAAGGACAGACAAGGAAAAACCAAACCTCTGACACACTGCACACACAGGAATAGACAAAGAAAGACTCAGGATAAAAACAAGAGCAGGAGGATAGCAACAAAAATGCAAAAAGGGTAATCTCCACAGCCACATACAGCAACAGGTATCACACCAGATAATCTAGATCACCCCACCTCCCCAAACCAACTAAGATAAACTATAGCTGGCACTAATGGAAGTGTCCAGCCAGCACATATAGGAGAACAGAAGTCATTGACTCACCCACAACATGTGATCAAAGATGACTCACTTGTAAGCACACCAGCAGAGCTTAACTCTTGCTAGACTGCCTATAAACTACAAATCTTTTGGTCGACGCCCGAGTCAGCCTGTACAAACCTTAGAGAAGTTATCAAGTGGAATGTCAGAATCAGTAGTCTGAACAGACGCCGATGTGGCCATGACAGTCAGCGAGGTTTGTGAAAATATCCGAGTGACAGTACCCATGCTTGTAAGAGGGGCCTCTGAATCCTCAGGACCCGGGCTCTCCGGATAAAGACGATGAGAGGTCCGAACCAGGCGCTCAGCATGGATATCCGAGGATGGTATCCAAGTCCTCTCGTCAGGATCATAACCTCGTCAGTGAACCAAATATTGGAATGGAGGGTGAAAAAAATGAAAATCAACAATCTTGGACGCCTGAAAATCTAAAGACCCATCGACTAAGACCCATTGACTTTGATATGCTAATGTGGATCTTGCCTTAAGCCCCCATCACACATAGCGAGATCGCTAGCGAGATCGCTGAAACGTCACAGGTTTTGTGACGTATCAGCGACCTCGCTAGAGATATCGCTGTGTGTGACAGGCATAGATATAGCAACATGTGATATTAAAACTTAACCTTTAATTGGGTTATTTAAAATAGATATACAAACTGTGATCCAAACACCATTAAAACCTGGAAATGATGGGACCAATATGTACTGTGTGTATCTATGGCACCATCATTTACAGAAAAGGGGGGAACGGGTAACGTTCACCTAAATGAACAACACCGGAGACGTGCTGAGTTTTGCAACACACAAATAGCTGATGTGGTATCACTGATTAGACGGATGCTGTGTAAGTGCAGCCTTCAAAGAAGAGTGTATATACAAGAAGTAGCATGCCACTCAACAGACAGAATATTGTCACTCAGCGTCGTCAACACCAGACCAAAAAGTAATGTGAATGTCCCACTATAGAGCTAAACTAGTGTAATACGCTCCAACAGGGGACAGCCAATACTCATGCACCATGACAAACAATACCCAAGAAATAGAGACCTCATAATACATATACCCTGCTCAATACCGACAGCGGCAGGGGGTCAGGGACAATAGGATGTCATATACAGTGTAATATTAGGACCACTTGAAGTGGAACCATCTCACCCAGTCCTTTTGTCGGTGAGGTGTCGTCCTTCTCCAGTGCTGCTTAGTCCAAATACCGGCACGGGGGGAGCAGTGGCTTGGTCACTGGCCCTATCTAGGATACCACTGACCCTTAGATAATCCACAATAACTCCCGCCCTTACAAGGGCAGTCCACAGCTGGCCCTGTTGTGGCTGACCCTAATAACCATCAAGCAGGTGACTCCCGACGCGTTTCACAACAACTGCTCATCAGGGGAGGCTTGGAACACCTGAAAATCGTGGTTTTGGCTCAAACTTGGAGCTCAAACCTGTGTGGCCTGGTATCATTGAAGGTGTACGATGTACTGAGGTAATTAAAGGGGACCTTAGTCCCACCTCCCTTCCCCAAATTGAAGGAACCGCCCAGCATGATTATGTAAATGATGCGGCGGCAATAATGAAAACCTGGATGATGTATAACAACTCAACCCCAAATCATGAGAGCGATATGATGATCGCTAACCAAAATAAGATGCAGTAAGATGCAATCCATTAAGTATAGAGAGACATGGCTCTTACCAGAAAGGACACACGTTTATTTCCCTCTCATTTGGTAATCCAGTTGAAGGACGCTGTACTTCCTGGTAGTCCGATCACGTGAGTAGTCACGTGATCGGAAATGTGAGGACCAATAGAGATCGGTCGCGTCATGCAGAACCCGACCGCTCGTCATCAATATGCGGCGGCCTGTGGAACGCAGGACTTCCTGGTTCGCCGGTCACATGATCAGTCACGTGGCCGGTGACGTCACCAACAGAGGAAGGGGGCGTCTACAGGATATCGGTCTCCCGGCCCACTTCGTGACGCACAAGGTGCTCATCACGTGATAGTGGCCGGACAGATAAAGCACGAAACTACATGTTTGACAGTGTGTATTAGGTCGCAAAATAGGGCGCGCATTGTTAGCACTATAGGCATTGACTACTCACGTGATCGGACTACCAGGAAGTACAGCGTCCTTCAACTGGATTACCAAATGAGAGGGAAATAAACGTGTGTCCTTTCTGGTAAGAGCCATGTCTCTCTATACTTAATGGATTGCATCTTACTGCATCTTATTTTGGTTAGCGATCATCATATCGCTCTCATGATTTGGGGTTGAGTTGTTATACATCATCCAGGTTTTCATTATTGCCGCCGCATCATTTACATAATCATGCTGGGCGGTTCCTTCAATTTGGGGAAGGGAGGTGGGACTAAGGTCCCCTTTAATTACCTCAGTACATCGTACACCTTCAATGATACCAGGCCACACAGGTTTGAGCTCCAAGTTTGAGCCAAAACCACGATTTTCAGGTGTTCCAAGCCTCCCCTGATGAGCAGTTGTTGTGAAACGCGTCGGGAGTCACCTGCTTGATGGTTATTAGGGTCAGCCACAACAGGGCCAGCTGTGGACTGCCCTTGTAAGGGCGGGAGTTATTGTGGATTATCTAAGGGTCAGTGGTATCCTAGATAGGGCCAGTGACCAAGCCACTGCTCCCCCCGTGCCGGTATTTGGACTAAGCAGCACTGGAGAAGGACGACACCTCACCGACAAAAGGACTGGGTGAGATGGTTCCACTTCAAGTGGTCCTAATATTACACTGTATATGACATCCTATTGTCCCTGACCCCCTGCCGCTGTCGGTATTGAGCAGGGTATATGTATTATGAGGTCTCTATTTCTTGGGCATTGTTTGTCATGGTGCATGAGTATTGGCTGTCCCCTGTTGGAGCGTATTACACTAGTTTAGCTCTATAGTGGGACATTCACATTACTTTTTGGTCTGGTGTTGACGACGCTGAGTGACAATATTCTGTCTGTTGAGTGGCATGCTACTTCTTGTATATACACTCTTCTTTGAAGGCTGCACTTACACAGCATCCGTCTAATCAGTGATACCACATCAGCTATTTGTGTGTTGCAAAACTCAGCACGTCTCCGGTGTTGTTCATTTAGGTGAACGTTACCCGTTCCCCCCTTTTCTGTAAATGATGGTGCCATAGATACACACAGTACATATTGGTCCCATCATTTCCAGGTTTTAATGGTGTTTGGATCACAGTTTGTATATCTATTTTAAATAACCCAATTAAAGGTTAAGTTTTAATATCACATGTTGCTATATCTATACTAATTGTACATGTTGGAATTCTTTTCTAATACCTACTGGTTCTGAATTGGTGCTATATTCACATCATGTGTGTGACAGGCAGCAGCAAGCAGGCCCCTGCTGCGAGGTCGCTGATTGTGACAAAACGATCAGGACCATTTTTTGCTCATTGGTCTCCCGGTGTGCAGCACGGCATCAGCCTGATTGACAGCGGGAGACCAACGAGCGCCGGTTCTGAGTCTTCAGGGAGCCGTTGTTACACGGGTTGCTGGTGGCTTATGGCTGGTCGCTGGTCACCAGGGCCGTAATCAGGGCATTACTACTGGGACTCCTGTACTGGGCCTGGTGAGCAGCAGGCAGGAGGGGGGGCCCGGACATGCTGACAGGCCCCTCCCCTTTCATTCCTCTGCTCACCGGGCCCCAGGGCAGGGAGCGTTGATAGCACATTTCGCAGGGCTGGCCGTGCAGAGAGCAGGAGGCAGGAGGTGGGGCCCGGACACGCTGACAGCCCGGGCCCCTCCCCTTTCATTTCTCTGCTCACCGGGCCCCATGGGCAGGGGGCGGGAACGTTGTACTGACAGCACCTGCAGTCGCACAGGGGCCCCAAGCGGGAGCGGGCCCCTAGAGCCTGAAAACCCCTTAGCGACCTATGACGTACTGGGTACGTCATGACTCCCTGATACTTAAGGACCCTTGACATTCCCAGTGCGTCATGGCGAGATGGCGGCCCCGGAGGCTGCGATCGCTGCAAATATCTTAGATTCGGGGAGGAGGGGCCCTCTGCCTGACCTCAGGAGGGGTGGTGTCTCCTCCCCGGACTTAAAGAGGCTGTGATTGGCTGATGAACGCCGCTCAGCCAATCACAGCCACTGTAATGTTTCAGCCATTGAAAATGGCTGAAATATTAAAATCTAACCATGTTCAGTGCAGCTGTAGCACCGATCATTGGCTGGAGCTGGGTGACCTCAGTTTCACCCGCCCCCAGCTCTGATTGGAGAGACTGGCCTTGTCACCGATTTCTCCAATCACTGTGGATCTGGGTCGGAGACCGCTCCCCTCAGCTTCACTCTGGCGTCTGTGGAAGGTGAGGGGAGTGATCGGTAAGTTTAAAGACACTGTCTCCTTTCAGCCGCCGCCATTGCCCCAGCCCCCATCCATCAGCCGCCGACTGCAACAGTCACTGCCCCTGATCCAGCAGCACTGAACCCATCTGCTGCCTCCCCTCCATCTGCCACCCCTCCATCAGCTGCTGCCCCCCTCCCTCATCTACTGCCCTCCTCCCTCATCTGCTGCCCCCTCTCCCACCTCTCAGCTTCCTCCATCTGCTGTGACCCCCCCACCTGCTATGACCCCCCCACCTGCTGTGACCCCCACCCCCACTTGCTGTGACCCCCACCTGTTGTGACTCCCACCCCCACCTGCTGTGACCCCCCCACCTGCTGTGACTACCACCTGCTGTGACCCACCCTCACCTGCTGTGATCCCCACCTGCTGTGATCCCCCCACCTGCTGTGATCCCCCACACCTGCTGTGATTCCCCCCACCATCTATCCGTCCCTCTGTCTATCCGTCTCTCTGTCCATCCGTCCCTCTGTCCATCCGTCCCTCTGTCCATCCGTCCCTCTGTCCATCCGTCCCTTTGGCTATCCGTCTCTCATCTATATGTAGCACCCATGGTGCAGGGGTTAAATGTTACTCGGCGCCGGGCCGGTGATCTCGGGTCAGTGATGTCACAGGTGGCGCTGCCCGGCTTCGTCGCCTTGAGGTGTACAATCAAAGGGGATTTGGATGATGGCGGGGGAATGATGAGGATGATAGTCTTGTGACGCCACCTGTGGTACGTGGCCAGGGATTAGCCACCGCTGCTGTCGCTGTCTTCCGGGGCGGATGGTGTTGCAGCAAGGATGGTTCTGCTCCCCACAGGTGGAGCGGGGCCCCGGGGAGTATGATGAGGAGAGTAGTGGCCGTTGGCGCCGAAGCGTGGGTCGACGGCAATCAAAAGACTGAATCAGCTGCTGTGGTTCCAGCTGTGATGGGCCCTAGCCGATCCCAGATCGGTTGGATGTTAGAACCGGTACGGTGGTCGATGGGCTCTTCCTTCTTGCGCCTTTAAAGATGGATCCCCGTGGCCTGATGCTGCTTGGGGACCCCAGTTTGTGTAGTGTTAGCTCCTGTCCCGTGTGTAGGTGACACGGGGTCGCAGTGGGGCTTGACTGTAATCACAACTCGGGACCCTATGTGGCACTGTGCTCCAGGATCTCATGGTGGTCAGAGGGACATGCAATCCCCCTGTCCTGCAGATTCTGGTGATACAACGTGAAGTCTGTTCCACCCTAAGGCTCTGCACCCTGAACCGCACCAGTCCCACTCCTGTTCTCTCCTGCTGGAGAACACCCTAACTGTTGTGTAAGCTCCTAACTCCCCCTGGTGGCTGCTCCTCCCCCGGTTCCCTGTCACTAGTGGCTGGATGCCCCCCATGTTTGGTGACTACCTTAAGACCCGACCCTAGCCTGGTCCCCAATAGGAAGGGCAACCTGGTTGTGTATATGAGTTTGTGTTGTGGAACTGGTACCGACCTCCTCTGGATCCAGGATGAGTACTGCACCTTAAGTGAGGTGCAGTACCCTGTGGTGACTGAAGTCTCAGGGACGCCACATATCCATCTATCTATAATTCTATCTATCTAGCCATCTATCTATGATTCTATCTATCTGCTGAAAGAGCCTTAAAGTGAATCTGTCAGCAGGTTTTTGCTCCCCCATCTGAGAGCAGCATAAAGTAGAAATACATATCCTGATTCCAGGGGTGTCACTTACTGAGCTGTTTGCTTTCATTGTGATAAAATCAATGTTTTCTCTGCTGCAGATCTAGCAATTATACAGAGCTCATGAATATGCTGGACTACCTGCAGCATGATGAGTAGCCCTGTAATGATAATCTCCTGCTGATTAACCAGTAATGTTATCAAAACTATACTAAGCAGCCGAATAAGTGACAATCGCTGGAATCAGGATCTCTTCCCCTATGTTATGCTGCGCTCAGATTAGGTGTTAAAAACCTGGTGACAGATTCCCTTTGAAGGGGTTGTCAGGTCTAAATCCACAAGTCTGTATTATCACAATTTGGTTTCAATTAGTTTAAAAACTGTAAGTGACACATTCCCTTTAAGAAAAAAAAATAGATATATCAAAAATAAATATATACCAAGTTAGATTTAAAAAGAAAAAAAAAAGTTAGAGTAGAGGAGGGCCCTGCCAAAAGAGTCTACCTTGTTGTGGAGGCAGGCTTAAAAAAATCTTAGGGTTAAAACAAAATCTGATAGCTGTGTGTGTGATACGGTGTTCAATGTAAAGGGTTAATGTGTGATTGGTGAGGCTGTAGTGCAGAAGTGAAGTTTTTCCAAGAGTGGCGGTGGGACTGTGGAAGATTGTGGAGCTGAGGCGGCGCTGGGGCGTAGGCGGAGCTGGGCGTAGGCGGAGCTGGGGTGGAGCCTCAAGGGGGCCCTCGAACTTTTGCCAGTATGGGGCCCTGAAATTCCTAGTGGCAGTCCTGCTGGTCACTATGGAGATCTGCCTGATTGACAGCTCAACAGCAACCATGTAGCAACATTCTATGTCAAATGGGACCCTAAGGGGTACTTTGCACGCTGCGACATCGCAGGCCGATGCTGCGATGCCGAGCGAGATACTACCCGCCCCCGTCGCAGCAGCAATATCCTTGTGATAGCTGCCGTAGCGAACATTATCGCTACGGCAGCTTCACATGGACTCACCTGTCCTGCCACCGTCGCTCTGGCCGGCGACCCGCCTCCTTGTTAAGGGGGCGGGTCGTGCGGCGTCATAGCGACGTCACACGCCAGGCGGCCAATCGGAGCGGAGGGGCGGAGATGAGTGGGATGTAAACATCCCGCCCATCTCCTTCCTTCCACATATTCTACGGAAGCCGCAGTGACGCCGGTAGGAGATGTTCCTCGCTCCTGCGGCTTCGCACACAGCGATGTGTGCTGCCGCAGGAACGAGGAACAACATCGGACTGTCGTGTCAGCGTAATCATGGATTACGCCGACGCTGCACCGATGATACGATTACGACGCTTTTGCGCTCGTTAATCGTATCATCGAGCCTTTACACACTACGATGTCGCATGCGATGCCGGAAGTGCGTCATTTTCAATTTGACCCCACCGACATCGCACCTGCGATGTCGTAGTGTGCAAAGTACCCCTTAGAGTATAAGTCTATGTAAAAGTTGCTATTACAGATTGGCTACTGCACTTAACTTATTAACACTAGAACTACTGGACTCATGACACCTATATAGAAATACATGGTGCAAAGTAGTCAAAATGATTACCTCAGTAGTTCTAGTGTTAAACAGCAGTGATCAGAGCTCTCTCCACTCACTGCTGTTACAATCATGATGACAGCTGCAAAACAAATCCGTCACCCACTGGGAATTTTGCAATCTGAATTCCTGAATTCCCTCCATATGCACCAGACACTATTAAGTCATATTTCTACAAAGGGTTTAAGAGTTTGCCATGAAGTGTCAGGTAGGCTTATTAAAGGGAACCTGTCACTAGATTTGGCCCCTATAAGCTGCAGCTGTGATGCCCTGGACCCCAGGGGTCACAGGTAATAACACCAACAACATCACACACACACCCCCATCCCTTGTGAGGACACACCCGTCACCCAAGAGGGAGACCTGATGCCTCCCTCAGGGCCAGTAGGACACACCAGGTGGGCGGAGTCAGGTGGAAAGGCACGACCACCGAGGAGACTACTGTCCTGAGGCAGGAAATACGAACAGTTTGAGTTGAGTTTTGAGTTTTGGAGGTTGGAGAGTGGCAGGAGGAGGAAGGAGAGAAGCTGTCAGGGTTGCAGCCTGGGATCCCCGTAACGTCAGGCAGGCAGATGGTGGTGGCCGCCTGCAGGAGTACCGGTATAGCGACCGGCGGAATCGTAGGGACCGGGCCAGGGTTGGAGCCCGCCGGACCTTAACCGGGGAATCAACAGCTAATCAGAGCACCAGAAAACGGGTACTCAGACCCCGTCCTAGCTTAGAAGCAACTGAGTTTAGGCAAATTCACTGATTGCAATCTGAACTTCACGGGTTCATCCTCACCCAAAGTCCCGAACGAAGGCAACAGCCCACTGATACCGGATGAGAGCCACGGCCAAGGGCCAAGCATCCGATGGGCCAGCGCCTGCGGGCAACCGAGGGCTCTTCCGGCAGCTGAACGCCAGGGAGCGGGCTACCACTGCCCAGGCAGGGGAGCCAAAAATCAAAACAAAAGGTGCAAGGGAAAGGGGCCACCATCAGCCTCACAAGGGACACAAGCAGCCGGCTGCGGGACCCGACCATACCCGAACTTTGGTTTACCAGTGACTGTGAATTAATAGTGAGTACACCAGTGCCATCCAGGCACGACACCGCACCGCAGCACGGCACCCTGCACCCCGACATCATCGCCCATCCCACCGGGCCCCGGGACACACCGCCCCTACCCACGGAGCTGCGCCCTCAACACCGATCCCGGGAGCCCCCTTCACTCCCACCGCAGCGGTAGTGCATCCCGTCACCACGACCCGTGGGTGGCGTCACGACCCGACCAACGACAACGCGGCCCCCGGCTGCGAACCTCGTCCCACACCACCATCCCACTGCCTCCCCTTAACAGAGCGACGTGGCCTCTGGTCCGGAGGCGCTCGAGCTACCGACAACCTGAGCCCGGACCTCGAGCAGCTCGGCCTGGCAAAGGAGCAGACGAGCCCTCTCAGGGCGGTACACAGCCAACACCAGTGAGCCCTTATATACAGTATTCTAGAATGCTGAATATACGAGCCCAGGCCAATCTAAATAATGTAAAAAACACTTTTATTCTATTAACATAGGGGGCGGTCCAGTCCAATGGGTGTCGCTGCTCACTGGTCCGGAAACCTCCTCTCTGCGGCAATAGCCTTCTTCCTTCTACCCAGCCCAGTATGGATGACGTGTCCTATGTCATCC
The DNA here is from genome assembly GCF_048569485.1 of Anomaloglossus baeobatrachus. NCBI lineage: Eukaryota > Metazoa > Chordata > Amphibia > Anura > Aromobatidae > Anomaloglossus > Anomaloglossus baeobatrachus. The sequence continues at coordinate 61,609,581 of NC_134357.1, read as the reverse complement.
ACAAAGGCCAACATTACGGTCCAGTGCCGTCGCACTTTGACCTGCCCTGCTGAGGACAGATCAAACTATTGTAGTGCACCTGCGCGGGTAGCCTTTGCCCTTTCCTCACACCTGCGCATTACAGTACTTTGATCTGCCCTCAGCAGGATAAATAGAAGTGCGCCTGCGCATGACTGCAATGCCGGCCTCTGTGTGTATCACGAACGACATGTCATCCACACTGGGCTGGGTAGAAGGAGGTCGGCGATTGCCGCAGAGAGAAGGCACCAGACCAGAGGGTAGCAACACTCATTGGATCTGACCACCCCCTAGGAGAGTGTGGCGCCCTGGACTAGCCAGGTCGTCACAGGGACTACAACATGACACCCCCACCCCGAGATAGGCACATCAGTCAGACACAAATCCTTGTTGCCTCCCTCCAGGGGCTGATGTCCACACCAGGTGGTGTGGAGCCAGGCGTTTGGCCCCACCCACTGAGGAGTTCACAGTCCTGGAGGCGGGAAAGGAAGTGAGTGAAGTTCAGCTCGGGCAGAGCTCGAGTGCAGTTAGGGAAGTGGTAGTAGAGGAGCAAACTGACTGTGTCCGGGTACGTGGCCCGGGCACCGAGAGCAAGGTTGGCAGACGGTGGTGGCCGTCTGCAGGAGAGGCAGATCGACGTGGAACCGTAGGACCGGGGATGGGCAGTGGCCCGCCGGTACCGAACCGGGGAGCGAAGTGAAGCCAGCACAAACCGGCAGGGCCTGCGGACCCCGACCAGGCTTGGAGTCACCATTAAACAGGTCAAATCCGTTAGTGACCGGAACCCCAGGGGTTTCCTAACAGCAAAGACCCAATTGAAGGCAACCGTCCAACCAGCAAAAGGGAAATACAGCTACCGCCACAGCTAGAGTTCCCAGGGCCAGAGCCTGCGGGCAAAAGGGCTCCTGCGGCACATATACACGCTGGGGAGCGGGTTACCGGTGGGAAGCCTTCGGGACCGAACATACACAAAAGGTGCAGGGAAAGGCAGCCACCACCACCCGTCTGGGAGAAACCACAGCAGCCGGCTGCGGGACCCATCCATCCAGCTGTTTGTTTTACCAGAGACTTTGCATCCCTTTGTGGCTGAGTGAGTACTACCGTGCCATCCGGCACCGCGCTGCGCAGTCCAAGCGACCCTGCACCTTGCCAACCCTGCCTCCCCGACACCTCACCGGGCCCTGGAACCACCAACCCCCCTACCCACGGAGGGGAGAGAAACATCCCAGCTGCTCCCTGCCATCGCTCCCGGGATCCCCGTCAATAGCAGCGGTGGTGCCCAACCTCACCACAACTCGTGGGTGGCGTCACGGACCAAATCCCCAAACCAAACTACCCCTTTCACTCATGGGCGAGGAGCGCCGCTCGAGTCCCCGGATCCGGCCCACCGCTCGAGCCACCGAGCAGCAGCCGCAGCAGGGCCGGACCCGAGCGTGGTGAGCGCAGCGCCCCGCCGCCCGCGACAAGAGTATAATAAAAGTGTTTTTTATGTTATACAGATGGGCCTGGGCTCTTATATATAGTATTTAATAATGCAATATATAAGAGCCTATAGGTGGTGGTGACTACAGCTTATAGGGGACAAATCTGGTAACAAGTTCCCTTTAACTTTTATCAAACTGCATTCTAAGAACCTCATGCTCATACAGTATTTAAGAATTTTTGGTTTTGCATGAATATATCAATGTAGATTGTAGTGAGGATCGTGTTTTTTCCTTTTTCTTAGCGCTGTCTATTAGGATATATCACTACTGATGGAACTATTGTGTAGATTTGAATAACACTGAATTTTCTAAATGCAATCATTTTATCTAGATGACTTCGGGGTCAGCACCATTCTTGGGTCTTGAGAATGTACTTACAGTGGGGCCAGTAGACTGACACTGGTTCCTTGCATCAGCTTCACCCTTAGCATTCATAATCTACCATGCACAGAGTAGACAATTCAATAAAAGCAGGTAAAAATAACCCTTATCACAGACTCTGTGACAGCTCATCTAATTCAGGGACAATAATAATAGATATTTGGAGTAGAACTGTCACATTTATTTTAGCAAACCGCGCTTCAAGCTAAAACTGCAGACTGTGGTATCGTGTAAGTAAGAATTCAATCTGTGAAGAAATAATGATTGTGATCAGGTTAGGCTCATCATCTACATGTTTGTTTCTATGTAAATGGAATTCTGCAACAAGAAACTTAATTGCTACATAAATGAACAAGCACAAGTGCAAATACAGAGAGTTCATATCCCGCTACACAGTAATGGGGACTCGTGTAATAGTCCGGTGGTAGCCACAGTTTATCCAAATAATGATGCAAAATATGAATTATGCATATCCGGTGTGCCACCTTCTCCGAGAATAATTGGGAAACTCGGCATCTATGCCATAGATGAGTCCGTGAGGGAAATCTTCTGTGGATATCTTCTTGCACCCCAAATTCCATGAATATATAATGCCGTAAAGGTGACCAAGAAGTAAAGTTTCCGTACAGTCTGTTCATAAATCTAACATTATTTGTCACTTTATTTTATCCCTCTCACTGCTGTAGATTTTTGTCCAGTAATGTTTCAAAGTGTTAATGGAGTTTTGAGTAAAAGCCTTTAATGGTTAAATGTTATATACAAGGCGGCTATAAAATAACCTAAGGTGTTTGGAGCCGTGTGCAGACTGACCCAGTGGACAGAAATGGCTGAATATTAGTATGTATGCTATTCAAGGCATGGGGAAACTGAAGGCATCTTTAAAACAAATTTATACCAAAACTCCCCACCAGGTGAAAAAGTGACACTGTACAGTGAACGTTCGGCCCAAAAACCATGTATCGATAAATTGGAGATGTCACAATTGTTCCACAGACTAGCATAACTGCTCAATATGGCCACCATCATGCATGGTGATCATCTTCATCCTATGCAGAACATGCTCGTCGCTTGCATGTAACATGTCTGGTGGGATGATGCGCACTTCCAAAATGATGGTGTCTTTGAGGTCAGCTAGGGTGTTGACATTTCCCCAATAAACACGCTCCCCCACAACCAGAAATCACAAGGATTGAGATTGGGCAAACGCGGTGGCCGAGCATTAGGGAAATCCTGTCATCGGGAAAATGTGCACGCAGAACGTTCTTCACACGATTTGCGATGTGAGGAGGTGCTCCATCATGTCTGAAGGTGGTCGTCTGAAGAGAAGACACTGCCGCTGTTGGAGTTGCGGAACGACCACTGTTTCCAGCATTGTCTGGTATCTTGCTACTGTCATGGAACGGTAGCAACCCCAGTTGGCCTCATTTCTTCGTAAAAGAACGGTCCAAGGATTGATGATGAGATGAAGCTACACCAAATGGGTTTTTTGGCAAATACAGCAGAATCTCCTCGACTGCATGCAGATTTTCGGTAATCCATATGCGAGAGTTTTGTGTGTTCTCCGTTCCATTCAGGTAAAAATGCGCTTCGTTACACCACAGAACATTCCATGGCCAATTGTCATTCACTTCCACTCTCGCCAAAAACATGAATGCAGTGTCATGCGGGTATCATTGTCATGAGGCAGAAGTTGTTGATGATGGCTAATTTTGTACGGGTATGCCCCCAAGACCTTTCGGAGAACTTACCACGCTGTGCTGAATGGCAGTTCCAATTGCCTGGAAACACCGCGTGCACTACTGTTCCCGGCAGGGTTGTTCGTGCCCTGTTCCATGATGGCAGTAGCAATGTCCTCCACAACCTCTCTTTTTACCGGTCATCGCCCATGCCCTGGCTGAACACTCAGTAACCCTGTTGCCTCAACATGTGTCATCATCTGTCTCAGCGAATTGACAGTCATTCGACCGCTACGTGTGTGAAGGTGTTTCAAACGACGAAAGGCTCTCAGTGCAGCTGTAGCATTCCTGCCATTCTCATAAAACAACTGCATTAACAGCGCACGATCCGGCAAAGAGACAGGAATCTTGCAGACTTAGTTGCAAGGCGCGCACACTGTACAGCGCCACTTTTTCATCTGGTGGGGAGTTTTGGTATACATTTTTTTTAAGATGCCTACCGTTTCCCCATGTCTTCAAGAGCATACATACCAATTTTCTGCCCATTCTGTCCACTGGGTCAGTCTGCACACAGCTCCAAACACCTTAGGTTATTTCATGGCCACCTTGTATTTCTGTCCATACGTAGCTGTGCATTCGCCTGAAAGGGAATAGCGTTTCCTACCAGACAATGTAATGAAAATATTAGATCAGCATTGTTTCCAAAAAGATCACATCTTGAAATCTTTAGAAAATTTAGAACAATATTTAAAATTTTTGAAACTTTGTTAAACTTTGAATAGAAAGAGTAGAAAATAACCAATCACAGTGCAGCTTTCAATTTAACAGAACGAGTTACCATTTATTAGCATCTAGTTTGAATTATAAAAAATATATTATTATTAATAAATATAGGTGATATATTAGGAAACACTCAAAGAAAAAAAACTATACCCTGTTATGCCTAGTGTAAAATCCCAGGGGATGGTGTATGATAAAGCGACTCTCTTTTGGATCTTTGAATGCCTGAGATGTATGCTTTCTAGAGATCAACAGACTGATCCTCGGGGGATCAACTTGGAGTTGAATTTCCTGAAATTCACAATTCTGTATGAATTCAAACACTAAAGGGGGCTTTACACGCTGCGACATCGCTAATGCGGAGTCGTTGGGGTCACGGAATTTGTGACGCACATCCGGCCACATTAGCGATGTTGCTGCGTGTGACACTGATGAGCGATTTTGCATCGTTGCAAAAACGTGCAAAATCGCTCATCGGTGACATGGGGGTCCATTCTCGATTATCGTTACTGCAGCAGTAACGATGTAGTTCGTCGCTCCTGCGGCAGCACACATCGCTATGTGTGACGCCGCAGGAACGAGGAACCTCTCCTTACCTGCCTCCCGGCCGCTATGAGGAAGGAAGGAGGTGGGCGGGATGTTCTGGCCACTCATCTCCGCCCCTCCGCTTCTATTGGGCGGCCGCTCAGTGACGTCGCTGTGACGCCGCACGGACCGCCCCCTTAGAAAGGAGGCAGTTCACCGGTCACAGCGACGTCGCTGGGCAAGTAAGTATGTGTGACAGGTCTGCGCGATGTTGTGCGGCACGGGCAGCGATTTGCCCGTGTCGCACAACAGATGGGGGCGGGTACCCACGCTAGCAATATCGGGACCGATATCGCAGCGTGTAAAGTAGCCTTAAGGTTTGCCCTCCCAAAAAGTTCCCAACACCATTTCACACAATACTGAAGAATCAGAGAGTGGGCTAATGGCGTTAGGCGCTGTCTATCCAATAATTGTCATGCGCTGTCCGGATCTGCACTCGCAGATTAGAGTTATGGCACAGATTCTGTTCACATTGCATAGTCCCACAGGCAACCTGGTCTGCTCTGCTGGGCATCAGCTGAGTTGTTTCACTGCTCCCAGCTGTGCAGGTGTTAATCCCTTTTGGAGTAGTGTGCAACTCTTCTGTGAGTCAGATTGCCGATTACCATCCACAGCTGTTTCTTCCTATTTAAGGCTGGGAGTGTGTTAGGAGATCGCCAAAGATAGCTTCAGCTTAGCTCCAGTGATCCCAGTCTTTGTGGTTATCCAGTTCATTGTGATCTATAGTTGCTATTCTGCATGGTGTGGAAGTTCCCCTTCTGTGTGTTTATTTCCTACCCTTTGCTTTATTCCCTTGTACATATATTGTCTCTCCTTTGTATTTGAGTACAGTGTATTTGAGTTTTCGTTCTCCCTTGTCTGTTTTGTTTTTGAGGGGTTTTGTTACTGGGTTCCCGGCCTACTCTCAGATTGGGGGGAGTAAGATCAGGGCTTGGACAGAAGACAATGTTACGCTGGGGGCTCGGACCTGGCTTCCATCAAGCTTACCTCTGAGATAAGGGACAGCGCAGGGTCTTGAGTCTGAGGGCCAGCATAGGAGCCCCTGCCCCGTCAGTACATACTCTGTGACACTAATGCCCTGAAGCTATCACATCACATGGACTAGCTCAGCCAATCAGAGTGGGCTATTACAATTTAGTAAAAGATGGGGTTGGCCAAGCAGTACCAATTTTAGGATTTTCCAGTGCAAGTATTGGAGGTCAGATCATAAAGCTCATTCCACGAAGGGATACTAAAAGGATTATTCTGTTTGTGGGATTCTACTTCAGTGCTGAAGCAGATTGATAGCATCAGTCTGTGAATAGTAATCCAAAAGATTCAAGTGATATAGCTGTATAGTCTGCAGTATGACAGTGAATTGTTTGATCAGTAATATACTGCAGTAACAGCACTTTAATAGCTGTATTATTCTTTATTTGTCACACACTGCAAGCAAGGAGTGGCAGTATTAAACCCCTCAGTGCTAATTTTGACAAAATCCAAGTCTTGGGTGTCACAGTAAGAGTGTTTCCTGCACTGGAAATGGCAATCCTTATTTTTTTATTTTTCTAAAAGACAAAAGAAAAATGTAGTCCAAAAAAATCTAAACAAATTTATCTACCCCACAAAAATATTTTGTTTATTTTTGCATACTTCCTTGTATTAAATGCTACTACAGGTGATCAAAACAATGTATAGATCCCAAAATGGCATAAATAAAAACATCAGCTCAGGGTACAAAAACATTACAGGTGTCACGCTAAACTATGGGTGCACTGCAGCAAGCTAGGGATATTGCTTACGTAAGCAGACCAACCACTAGGGGGCAATAGGGTAGTAAACAAGCCAGGTCAAATGTGACACTGCACCAAAGGAAAGCACTGAAGCTAACCTAAGTGAGCAGTAAGCAGACAACCCACTAGAGGGCAGTAGAGTAGTCAGCAAGCCCGGTCTGCAACAGGAAGTCTCATCTGTAGTACAGGAATGAGCAAAACAAAGTCAAGTGAATGCCAAGGATCTGGATTCGGGAAGTCAAGAATACAGAAGAGGAGGGAGACAGAGGGAGGACAGGAACGAGGATACAGATAAGTGGTCAGGGAGTCAGGAAGTGGGACAGACGAACAGAGGAGGATGCAGAACAAACAGTGGAGACAGGGACAAGCCAGGGAGAAAAGGGCAGGTCACGTCAGGAGGGAGAACGAAGGTCAGATCGGGTCAGAGGGAAAATGGAGATGAAAACGGGTGGGTCAGGACAGGTCACTCACAAGAATGATGACACAGCTGAGCCGGAAATGTCACTGGTGACGCTCAGGTGGAGTAGCGCCACATTTGACACACACTATCACACATAAGATACGTGTAGTGCTCACGTCACCTGTCATGTATTGCATAAATGTTGCAGACACCATATGATAACATACATGCTGTACACAAACCTAACTCATTTCATACAATAATTACACTAACAGAGTGGACCACACAGGATCCGAAATCTGTCAGTGATTAGAAAACAATTCTGCCATTTAGTGAAAATTATTAGATGGTTCAACTGATGGCCTATAAAAAGGTGTTTCATTACCAAGGGTCCACACAAGAAACATCTCATGATGGGTAAAACCAGTGAGCTGTCTCATGACCTTTGAAACATTATATTTGCAAAACATACTAAATACATTGGTTACAGAAGCATTTCTAAACTACTGAAAGCTCCAGTGAACACTTTTGTGGCTATAATCCAGAATCAGGAAGAACATAATTTCAACATAAACCAGCCACAGCCAGATGCTCCCCTCAAGATTTCAGACACAGAAAGAATTATCAAAAGAGTTGTTCAAAAGTGAAAAACTACTTGAGGAGAGCTACAGAAAGACCTGGAATTGGCAGGTACAGTATAAGTGTTTCACAGAAAACAATAAGCAGTGCACTCAACTTCCATGGCCTGTATGCATGCTCCTGTATGCACGCTCACTACGCAAGACTCCATTGCTGAACAAATAGCATGTTCAAACTTGCTTAAAGTTTGTTCAACAACATTTAGACAAGTCTCTGAAATACTGGGAGAATATAGTCATATAGTCAGTCAACTGAGACTAAAATTAAACTCTTTGAATGCATAATACACACCATGTTCGGAGGACAAAAGGCGGCACTGGATATCACCCTAAAACACCATACCAACTTCATGGTGTGGGGCTGTTTTTCAGCAGACGGCACTGACAAACTTCATATCATTGAAGAAAGGATGAACTAACACATAGACAGTGCATTTCTTGATAAAAATCTGCTGCCATCTACCAGAATAGTAAAGATGAAACGATCCCAAACACATGGCCAAGGAAACTATCAATAAAGCTGCTAGAATGGCCGAGCCGATCACCGGACCTGAATCCAATAGATCATTTATGGAAGGAACTAAAGTTCAGAGTTCATATAATGAACAAAAATATAAACACCACAGTTTTGTTTTTGCACCCAGTTTTCAGGAGCTGAATTCAAAGATCTAAGACTTTTTCCATGTACACAAATGGCCCTTTTCTCTCAAATATTGTTCACAAATTTGTCTAAATTGATTCGTATTCTCCAATTTCAGAGTCGGTACAAGCCCTGGCTAGTTCATTCGAGCTTGGCTTACCGAACACTTTGCTCAAAAGTCGGCAATATTGGGTAAGTGTTCCTTTACAGAAAATCCACTCCCGACCCCATCACAGCTATGCCAATACTTGACATAGCTGTGATTGGCCAGCAGAATCACTGTAAAAAAAGAAGTCTCCCCACGACTGTAACTGCTCCCGCGGCTGTACTTCTGGGGCCGCTGATTATCCCTCATGCATATTCACTGCTTTCCCCACCCACCGGCATCTCTGATTGTCTGTAGTCAGATCCCACTCCAAACAGCGTTCGTGATTGGTTGGAATCACAGACCCTGTCTACACGTCTATATCGTGGTATAAAATAAATCAATAAAATTAGGGTCCCCCCCATCTACCAGTGCAGATAAAGCCCATAGCGGCCCATTATCTTGGCTGTGTGTGAAAATAGGAGGAACAAATACTTCAATTGCCATTTCTCAATCTTATCCTCTAGTTTACATTAATCTCTGTGTAACATTAAAATAGCCACCTTTGTGTTAATTACCTTGCATTAGTTTAGGGTCCGCTGAAAATATTCTACTAACTTCTACTAACATGTCATTATTAAATTTAGTAAAAGAAGAGAGCCCATTACTAACCCCTGTTATGTGTGACCCACTCAGAGGGTGTTCCAATAATAATCAATCTACGGTTACTATTACAGTTATTAAACCATTTGCACGTATATCCCCAAGACCTAGTCCTATAGTACTTTTTTATGCATTAACCTTTTCTGTGCTACCATAGCCTTGAACTTATCTGCTTATAGAAGCTGATCAGATTACTTGGACAGAACCAATCTTTCATAATCCCATGTTGAGGCTGGGTTATAAATTTATTTTTATTAACAAACTCAAGAATAGTATTTCTTAGAACACCTTCAAAGACTTTGCCCACAATAGAGGTTAATCTTCCAGGCTTATAATTTCCAGGCTCAATTTTTGACCCTTTTGACACATTTGCTACACACCAGTCCACTGGTACCAACCCTGTTATTATGGATTTAATAAATATCAGAATGAATGGTCTGTCTATGGCCGAACTTAATTCCTTTTAAAACCCAGGTGTGTATGTCATCTGGATCTGATGATTTATCTATTTTAGTGTTTTTCAGGTGTCGCCGCACTTCTTGCTGGTGACATTTATCAGAGAATTAATGGTATCCCTAAACATGACATTTGTCATTGTATTTTCCTGTGTAAATACCGTAGAATAGAAGGTGTTTGATAGATCGGCCTTTCCCTCATCCACTCTTAACATTTCCCCCAGATTATTTTAAGCCACTTACAGTTTTTGCAATTGAAAAATATTTTGGCATTATCATTTCTTTCTTTATGTTTCAGTGAGTTTTTCTGTCTCAATCTTTGCTGCCTTTTTTTTTTATTTTTACACAATTTATTCTCTCAGTATAATTTTTTTATGCATTATCATTTCCTTCTTCCTTTAATTTTTTTATACATTTTGATTTTATTATTTATTACTCTAGATTGTGAGCCCCAATGGGGACAGTGTTCCTCATGTATGTAAAGCGCTGCGGAATATGTTAGCGCTATATAAAAATAAATATTTTTTTATATATATATTACTCGCCCCCGACCTAACCCCTATTTGCAGCTAATTAGCCATAATGGTTTTCTCCTGTTTCTACCTTATTTCCATTCAGTGGCTTTGAATTCAGGGAGTTTAGAAGGGAGTGACTTGTATTATTTTAATGATTGCATGTATTTTGTTCTCTGTAGACATCATGTCGTGAGTGTTTCACGACCTCATGTGATCTCGGAGAGATCTGGGATCAGAAGGTCACAGCATATTATGGATCGCAAATCCTCTTCAGTGCCCGCTCATCATTTTACCTTGAGTTGGAGCGGTTTTAATTCTATCCAGTACTGAAGGCGTTAACATTCCTATCCTGCAGTGATCGTACAGATAGTTGTAACCTCAGCTGAAGCTACTCCCTTCTGGTATAAATATCCGCTCCTCACTCCTTCCTATGCCAGCTATAGCTCATACCTATGCTTTCCACTTGGAAGGAACCAGTCTCTGGAGGAAGCTGAGGTGTTGCTTCAGTTGCAGCTGAGAAGTTCCTGCCGGAGTTTTGTATATTGTGTCTTTCTCCCCTGTTTGTGTTTCCTACTACGTGTTGTTGCCGGAATCTGGATCTCTGCCCTTATGTTATGCTGCTCTCAGATTAGGGGGCAAAATTCTGGTTACAGATTGCCTTTAAACTCTTAACGACCGCGAACCTTAACGTCACTTCCTAAGCCATATAGGTGTAATCACCTGCCGCTGCGGCGGGCAGCCAGTGATGATCTGCGCACATGTCAGCTGATTTGAACAGCTGACATGTGTGCCTAAGCAGGCACTAGTGGATCCGCGATCCACCCGCACCTATTAACCACTTAAATTGCGCTGTCATAATGTGACAGCGTGATTTAAATGCCCAGAGCAGTAAATCTTCAGTAACCTGGCTCCATTGGCGGTGCCATGATGTGATCACTATGAGCTGCTGGTTACCCACAGGGTCATGTGATGACTCCTGTAGCTCACATGACTCACTTCCTGTTTCATCTGGCCGAGTGCTGCCTGTAACAAGAGGTGTAGCTGTGATCAACTGAAATGAATGAGCGATCAGATTGCTGATCTTTATAGCCCGCTAGGGGAACTAGTAAAAGAAAAAAAAAGTTAAAAAAAATGAAAAAAATAGAAAAACTTAATAGTTTAAATCACCCCCAATTCGCTCCATTCAAAATTAAAAGGCTATTGCCGTGTTCAGACATGTCTGATATATCAAAATATAAAATCAATTAATTTGATAAGTAAACAGTGTAGCAGCAAAAAATTCCAAATGCCAAAATTTAATTTTTTGGTCACCACAAATTTTGCGCAAAATACAATAACAGGCGATTAAAACGTAGCATCTGCACAAATATGGTAACATTAAAAACATCAGCCCGAGATGCAAAAAATAAGCCATCACTGAGCCATAGATCGTGAAAAATGAGAATGCTACGGGTCGTGGAAAATGGCATAAAAAGTGCACCACTTTTTTTGTACATACTTCTGAATTTTTTAACCCTTTAGATAAAAGTAAAGGTATACATGTTTGGTGTCTACGAACTCGTACCAACCTGAGGCATCACACGCAGACATCAGTTTTACCATATAATGAACATGGTGAATAAAATATCCCAAAAACAATCATGTAATCACACTTTTTTTTGCAATTTTTCCTGACTTGGAATTTTTTTGCCATTTTTCAATACACTATATGTTAAAACTTATGATTTAATTTAAAAGTACAGCTTGTTTCACAAAGCACAAGCCCTCATATGGCAAGATTGATGGAAAAATAAAAAAGTTACGACTCTGGAAAGAAGGTGAGGAAAAAACAAAAAAACGGAAAATCAGCTGTGGGTGAAGGGGTTAAGCTGGTTTTGCCTTAAAGACCTCCCATACGCAATAACTGAAATTGGCCGATGCCGATTATTTTGGCATGAACAGACAACTGTGTAGTTTGTGTGAGGTGTTCGCTATTCTCCCCTAACAGATTACATAGTTACATAGTTACTTAGGCTGAAAAAAGACCTAGGTCCATCTAGTTCAACCTTCCTCCACCAGTTCTACATTTGGTCACTAAGTCACTTATAACCAACAATGTTGTGTGTACTGAGGAAATCATCCAGCCCTTTTATAAAAGCTGTTATAGTATCTGCCATTACTACCTCTTGTGGTCGGCATTCCACAGTCTGACTGCTCTAACCGTAAAGAACCCTTTCCTATTTAGCTGTTGGAATCGCTTTTCATCCACTCGCAGTGAGTGCCCCCTGGTCCTTAGTATTGTCTTTGGAAGGAATAAAAAAATTGTTTAAAAGAACAGAGAGTCCTCAGTGGTTGATACCTTTTAATGGCTAACTGAAAAGATGGTAATAATTGCAAGCTTTCGAGACTACTCAGGTCTCTTCATCAGGCATGGTATAACACAAAATCTGAAGAGTCACATATTTATACACAACAGGACTTAGAATAGTGCAGTAAAAAAAAAAAAAAAAAAAAAGAACAAGTTATATGAAACAGAACTATCTCTATGGCAGGGGGCAAACTGTTGTGGGGCCATAAATACTGCTGCAGTTCAGTGTGAAAGTTTTATTGTCTTTTGATAAGGGTCTGGTCCAGGGCTGGGACACGCTCGGATGGTCAGAGGAGCACATCTTTTAACTGATGTAAAAAGACATGAATCCATGAGACACATTCATTCCTTCTCTGAATGTATCAACATGGAAGGAATAAGTCATGTGCCAGTCCTTTATATTGACCACACATGTATTTATACATATAAATGAGATCTCCTCTGAGACGTCTTTTTTCTAACCTAAACATATCTAACTTTTTCAACCTGTCATCATACGGGCGGCCTCCATTCCTAGTAATAGTCTAGTTATCCGCCTTTGGACTGACTCTAATATCTGAATATCTTTCTTAAAATGTGGAGCCTAAAACTGGATCCCATATTCCAGATGTGGCCTTACAAGTGATTTCTAGAGGCAGCGTCGGACTGGCTACCGGAGGAATGCCAGGCCTGGATTTAGGTACCTGCGTTGCACTCTGGAGCTGTCACCTGAGCTCCGGTGTGCAGCCTAGACTGTACCGCAAACGACGAGTGATTGATTCCCTGGCGATTGCGATTCAGTTCATGACAGCTGCAGACAGGCTGGGCTGATCTCTGGAGTTCAGGTGAGAGCACTGGAGATCAGCCCGGCCTGTCTGCAGCTGACATGAACTGAACCGCAAGCACCGGGGAATCAATCACTCAGCGCTCGCGGTACAGTCTAGGCTGCACTCTGGAGCATAGGTGAGAGCTCCGGAGTGCAATGCAGGTACCTGAATCCAGGCTTGGCATTACTGGAGATTTCTCTGGTAGCCCGTCCAATGCTGTATAGAGGGGTAACATTATGTTGGGATCCCGGGATCTAATCTCTCTTTTTATACACCCTAAAATCTTGTTTGCTTTAGCAGCTGCTGCCTGACATTGAGTGCTGCTGCTCAGCTTATGTTGGGGCACAGAAGGATGGGGCAGTTTACCCTGCTTTATTCACAGGCCCCACTGTAGATGCATTAGCTTGAATATTGGCTGGACCCCACCCCCTTCCCAAAAGTTGCTCTATTTAGGAATGATAAAAAATGTCATTTTTGTCTCAATCACAAGACGGAGTTGTTGCAGAATGTTACTTAAATAAATGGAAGAAAAAGATTGACAAATAGTAAACCTGCTTCTCTAACTTCAGATACAAATGATTATATTTACTGCCAGAGAGAAAGAAAGAAAAAAAAAATATTCTTCGGATTTGCATCCCCTGGCCCCATTCTGTCAACATATCGGAGAGATTGCTGGATGCACACAGATGTATTCTGGCAATGCTCGAGCCTCCATTTCCTGCTGTCTGTTTTTACACATTAATAATAGGATGCGGCTGCTGGCACGTTTAGAGGAAATTAATATTCTATTAACTTAACTTAAACACCGTCTCTAAAAAGCCGCACACATTACATGTCCTTCCCGTTGATGTTCCCATATTATGAAAATGACTGTACATGTTTTGTATAATAGCCCGAGGCTGAACCGTGTGAAGGGAAATGATTTCACATTATCTCTTAAACATTATTATGCCTGTCATCGAAAGTAACATGCCTTCCAAGTGCTTCCCTAGCCCTGCTGGGGTACTTGGTAAGTATATCACAGCGCTGTCAAGCACAGCTAGTATTGAGGTCAGGCAACATGATTCTTGACACCTTAAAGCCTTGTGTCTATTACCTCTAGATGCATGGGAAGAGGAATTAAATCATTATACATTATTTATATACTCCTTCTGCACACTTTGGAGAAATGGGCCCAGAGCTGTGCTCGGGAAGAAATTAGAGAAGATAGCGGGATGGGACACCATGAAGGAAAAACAATACAAGTTCTGGATTTGGACTTAAAGAGACCCAACCAACAGAATTTTCCTATGTAAACTAACATCAGTGCTATACTGGCACTTTCATGCTGATTATATACATACCTTTAGTTGTTAGATCGGATGTATAGTTTTTGAAATACAGGCAATTAAAGTTACAGATATGTACAGCTTTTTGTATCATCTGTTCATAGGACATTTTCCCAGAAGCTTCTAGGAGAATGTCCTATGGACAGATGGGACAAAATGTAACTTTTTGGCAAGGCCCATTAATGTTCACAGTCGGTAAAATTAAGCATATCAAGAAAAGAGCACTGTCCCTACTGTGAAACATGGAGGAGGCTCTGTTATGTTCTGGGGATGCTTTGCTACATCTGGCACAAGAGGTCTTGAATCTGTCCAGGACACAATGAAGTCTCAAGACTGTCAAGGGATTCTACAGAGAAATGTGCTGCCCAGTGTCAGAAAGCTTGGTCTCAGTCGCAGGTCATGGGTCTTACAACAGGATAATGACCCAAAACACACAGCTAAAAACACTCAAGAAAAGCTAAGAGGAAAATATTGGACTATTCTGAAGTACCCTTATATGAGCCCCCTGACCTAAATCCTATTGAGCATCTTTGGAAAGAGCTGAAACATGCCATCTGGAAAAGGCAACCTTCAAGCACGAGACAAATGGACCAGTTTGCTCTTGAGGAGTCGCCAAAATACCTGTCAGAGGTGCAGAAGTCTCATTTACAGTTACAGGAATCATTTGATTGCAGTGATTATGTGACGCCCCTGGACTAGTCAGGTCGTCACAAGGTATTGTACGCTCTATTCTTAGTTCCCAACCTATAGTACTGCCTCCATCAGCATCCAAAGTCCCAATCACACTTCCCACCACATCCTGCCAGACACACCAGTGGGCTGCTGAGCTGGAATAGGGCCGCCCACCTAGGGGTCAGGCAGACTGGTGGGAGGGGACAAGTGAGTCGGCTCAAAGGGAGCAAAGTGAGAGGAAGGGAAGTAATAGCTCTCAAAGGGAGAGGAAACTGGGGGTTGGAGCTCCCAGAGAAGCTGAGTAAAAGGTTGGGTTGCAGACGGTGGTCTGGACCACCCAGTGGCGGGATATTGGGACTGGGTGCCTGGACCTAGTCTTGGAAGACGGTGAGCAGCTCGCGTTCAATAGCCGGTCCGGGACCGAAAGCACGGCTGGGTACTGGACCCCAGGTCAGGGAGTAGCTTCAAGCAACCCGGCAATTAACCTGCGGAGGATAGTGACTTTATGGACTGTCCCCAAGAAGCTCAGAGATCAGGGGCACTAGTGCAACGAGGGGGATAGGGCTTTCCAACCCAAGCAGCCCACTGAAATCCCAAGTGTGAGTCCTTGAGAGCACAGCTCCACTACAAACAGTAGGGAGTGGGGCCCGGACAGCTTTATGCCAATGGGCCAACAGAACACTTCAAATTTGTGCACGGAGGCAGGCTCCGGACCACCTGCCAGTACTGTAGGGGACAGATACCTGGACAGGCTTCCCCCAAGAGGGCAGCGGCACACAGAGACTTGGTTTACATTGTTGTCAGAGTCTGCTTTTCATCACCGACGCTGTCTAAGTGAGTACATGGTCATCGCCTGCTACCACCCCTGCACCCCACAATCCAGAGTCCCGGGGCCTCCCCTACCCGTGGAGGAAACGTCATCTGGTTGCCCCACTCCATCTTTCCTGGGTACTTCCATCGGCAGCGGTGGTACTCCCCTTACCGCGAACCACGGGTGGCGTCATGAACTATTATCCCCTGTAAATACCCCCATTTGTGATTTGAAGTGGCCGTAAGCACCCAGGTCCAGAGACCCTCGAGCCACAGCAGCAGCAACCCCAAATCCAAGCGGTTTGATCGCTGCAGGGGCGGCACAATTACCTCATAAGCTTGTTAAACAAAATATTAAGTTAAGGAGGAGGAGGAGGGTGCTATCAATTCTGTCCAGGCCTTTTTCATGGGATTTTTTTTTAAATTCTGTGGAAGCAGAAAAGCAATGTCTGACTTTCATTTGTTCATTTTCATAGATTTTTTACTTATTTAGTATTACTTTTATCAGATTCAAGTTATTTCTGTGCCCATTATGGGTTTTTCTTTCATTAAACGAGGGGTACCAACAATTTTGACCACGTGTGTATTACTGGAAGGGACCCAATATACCAGGATGGGGGACATATATTACTGGAAGAGGCCCAGCATAGAGGACACTATACCAGGAAAGGGATATATTATACCAGGAAGGAGCCGAGGATGGGGACATTATGCCAGGAAAAAACAGGATGGAGAGCAATATTACAGGAAGGGGTCAGGATGGAGGACATTATTACAAGAAGGGGCCAGGATTTGGGGAACACTGTTACATGGTGAGGCAAGCACGTATGTCTTCATAGGATTTGGTACACTACAACGGTTCATACATTTGACAAATATGCAGGTGCAAATATTGCAATGGGGTCCTTCGAAATCGAATCCTAAGAATAGGTCATAACATTAAAGTCTCAGTTAACCCCTTTAAAAGATTTTCAGCAAATACCTTGATGCTAGATACAACTGGACCACCAGGAGGTCTGGTGGAGTCAATGCCTACATGGGTCAAAGCTGTTATGACAGCATAATGGGGACTATGCACAATATGAAGCATGAGATTTTACTAGTATGGTGGATCAATAAATAAATAGCTATGTATATACCCTTCTCAACATTGAATTTTTAATATCAAGAAGGAAAAGTCTTGGAACTATGGAAACTGCAGGATGGATAATGTGTTTGTAATGCGCAAAACTCCTTTATTGCAGTTCGATCCAAAACTACCAGTCAAAATTGCGTACTTTGTAAAAAGGAAGCCTGGATAACAGAAACCTAATGGACACCATAGCAGTCAACAAGGATTGTCAGTCATCTCTGGTGTCTACGGTATGATAGATCCGTTCTTCTGGACACCACAAAAATATATATATCAACTGTGTAAGGTTAGATGTAGTGGTTACTTACAGTGCCTTGCGAAAGTATTCGGCCCCCTTGAATTTTTCAACCTTTTCCCACATTTCAGGCTTCAAACATAAAGATAAAAATGTTAATGTTATGGTGAAGAATCAACAACAAGTGGGACACAATTGTGAAGTTGAACGATATTTATTGCTTATTTTAAACTTTTTTAAAAAATAAAAAAACTGAAAATTGGGACGTGCAATATTATTCGTCCCCTTTACGTTAATACTTTGTAGCGCCACCTTTTGCTGCGATTACAGCAGCAAGTCGCTTGGGCTATGTCTCTATCAGTTTTGCACATCGAGAGACTTAAATTCTTGCCCATTCTTCCTTTGTAAACAGCTGGAGCTGAGTGAGGTTGGATGGAGAGCGTTTGTGAACAGCAGTTTTCAGCTCTTTCCACAGATTCTCGATTGGATTCAGGTCTGAACTTTGACTTGGCCATTCTAACACCTGGATACGTTTATTTGTGAACCATTCCATTGTAGATTTTGCTTTATGTTTGGGATCATCAAATCTCCGTCCGAGTCTCAGGTCTTTTGCAGACTCCAACAGGTTTTTTTCAAGAATGGTCCTGTATTTGGGTCCATCCATCTTCCCATCAATTTCAACCATCTTCCCTGTCCCTGCTGAGGAAAAGCAGGCCCAAACCATGATGCTGCCACCACCATGTTTGACAGTGGGGATGGTGTGTTCAGGGTGATGAGCTGTGTTGCTTTTAT
This sequence comes from Anomaloglossus baeobatrachus, assembly GCF_048569485.1. Taxonomy (NCBI): domain Eukaryota; kingdom Metazoa; phylum Chordata; class Amphibia; order Anura; family Aromobatidae; genus Anomaloglossus; species Anomaloglossus baeobatrachus. The sequence goes on along the minus strand of NC_134357.1, from coordinate 61,591,367 downwards.
GTCAAACATATCGTTTGGCATTGTGCCCAAATAGTTTGATTTTGGTTTCATCTGACCAGAGCACCTTCTTCCACATGTTTGGTGTCTCCCAGGTGGCTTGTGGCAAACTTTAAACAGCACTTTTTATGGATATCTTTGAGAAATGGCTTTCTCCTTCCCACTCTTCCATAAAGGCCAGATTTGTGCAGTGTACGACTGATTGTTGTCCTATGGACAGAGTGTCCCACCTCAGTTGTAGATCTCTGCAGTTCATCCAGAGTGATCATGGGCCTCTTGGCTGCATCTCTGATCAGTCTTCTTCTTGTTTGAGATGAACGTTTTGAGGGACGGCCGGGTCTTGGTAGGTTTGCAGTGGTATGATACTCCTTCCATTTCAATATGATCGCTTGCACAGTGCTTTTCGGGATGTTTAAAGTTTTGGAAATCTTTTTGTAACCAAATGCAGCATTAAACTTCTCCACAACAGTATCATGGACCTGCCTGTGGTGTTCCTTAGTCTTCATGATGCTGTCTGCACTTTAAACACAACACTGAGACTATCACAGAGCAGGTGCATTTATACGGAGACTTGATTACACACAGGGGATTATATTTATCATAATCAGTCATTTAGGACAACATTGGATCATTCAGAGATCCTCAATGAACTTCTGGAGTGAGTTTGCTGCACTGAAAGTAAAGGGGATGAATAATATTGCACGCCCCAATTTTCAGTTTTTTTATTTTTTTAAAAACGTTTAAAATAAGCCATACATTTTTTTCAACGTCACAATTGTGTCCCACTTGTTGTTGATTCTTCACTATGAAATTTAAATTTTATCTTTATGTTTTAAGTCTGAAATGTGGAGAAAGGTTGAAAAAATCAAGGAGGCCAAATACTTTCGCAAGGCACTGTATACTGCACAAGATGATCAAGCCTGGAGAAAAATCGAGTGAGACCCCAGATCAGTTCAGGTGGAGGATAAGCGTACTATGCGTTATTTTTTATAAAGTACTTGTCATTTATATCTTTTTGAGTATGTGGAATAAAATTTTACTTTTATATATCATCAGAGATGTCTGCTCTATGTCTCCTTCTCATTTATGACAAGGATTACGAGTAAAGCTGATCTGAAATCTGCAAGCATGTATCATCTCAGTGTGAAATCACTGCATGTGAGAACACAGAGAAATACAGGACACCGACTGAGTTTCTTAGTCCGAAAACCGTTTCCCCCTATAATAAGAAGGTGATAAGTCACCTAAGCTGGAAAGGATTGATTTATCTTATTAGGGTTCGCTCACATCTGCGTATAAATACACCGAGAGCTATGTGAGGAAAAATCACATTGCACTTGTACCAATGTTATTCATTGAGGCAGTGTTCATCTGCGAGTTTTTCCTCAGCTGGAATCGTGCGGAGAAATAAAATCGCAACATGCTTTATATGGCTGTGTATATCGGAAGGATCTCACCAATTCAAGTCAATGGATGGTAGAAAAAAATTGGGTGGCACATGGACCATCTGTATGCCATACAATTTTTACGCACACATCTTTGGGGAAAAAGGAATACAAAGATATACCGTATTTTTCGCTTTATAAGACGCACTTTTGTTCCCCCAAATTTTGGGGAAAGTAGGGAGTGCATCTTAAAAACCGAATATACGGAGGGGGGTCTACATATATATATATATATATATATATATATATATATACATACATACTGCAGGGTCCGCTCTGGAGCGGTGCTGGGGGCAGGTGAAAGCTGCGGGCGGCAGCGTTAGATCTCCTGCTCCCGCTCATATAATGTGCACAGCCACTGTCCATCAGCATGTGCTGAAACTGCATCGCGCTGATGGGCTGGGGCAGCGGGGCATATTATATCTGCCTGTGCTCCCTTTGATCGCACATGATCCCCCCTGTGTTAGATATGGCCCCCATACTGCTGCCCATAGTAAAATAAAAAAAGCTTTACTTACCTCCTGCGCTGATCTCCCGGTCTCCTGCTGCTGCTGTCAGTGATAAGGCACGCAGAGATGATATCACTCTGCCGTGCCGATCACACGACCGGCAGCAAGAACCAGGGAGTGGAGGAGGCCAGGGCTCAACCCCACGGAGGGAGACACAGGGATTACAGCGCTGAGAAGGTAAGGAAAGAGTGTTTTATTTTATTATGGGCAACAGTATGGGGGGCATATCTAACACAGGGGAGGTGTGCCATCTATAGGGGCCATGGGCAGCAGTATGGGAGCCATATCAAACACAGGGGAGATGTGCCATCTATAGTTGCCATGGGCAGCAGTATGGGGGCCATATCAAACACAGGGGAGATGTGCCATCTATAGTGGCCATGGGTAGCAGTATGGGGGCCATATCAAACACAGGGGAGGTGTGCCATCTATAGGGGCCATGGGCAGCACAGGGGGACGTGTCCCAGCACAAGGGAGCTATATTCAATATAAGGGGGCTATATCCAGATTAAGGGGGGCTAATTTTATGATGGGGGGCTATGAGGGACATATGCCCTATATGATTTGTTAGACGGACACTGGCATTATAAGATGGACCCCATTTAATATTAAAAAAAAAAATTTCTTTTCCTTCACCAAATTTGGGGGTGCGTCTTATAATCAGGTGTGCCTTACAAAGCGAAAAATACGGTAGGTATAATATTATAGAAATATAGTAGATAGTGAAAGTTAAAGCAGACAGTTGGTGGCTGATATTATTAGGCAGGGAAGGTCCATGGTTATTGGGCCCTTCCCAGCTTAAAGATGTCAGCCCACAGCCATCCCAGAAGGGGAGCATCACATAAGATGCTCAATTCTGGCTCATTTTCCTGTTCTTCCCAATTGCCCTGGTGTATTGGCAGTCGGGGTAATGATAATTGGGATTGATGTCAGCTGTGAAATGTCCAAAACCACAGCTGCCATCAAGCACTGGTGTTAGTAATGGAGAGTTGTCTATGTGGCGCCCCTGACCTGGTCAGGCACCACTGAATACTGCACCCATGCTGGGTCAGTACAAACAGGTAATCCTAAAGGCTGAGTAGGGTGTGTACACACAGGCACCCTTTTACTATGACACACACACACATTAGAGGGGATACCTGGGCAGACCCAGGAGGGGGCGGAGCCTCCATATCTCAGTTAGTGTGGTGTTGTAGTGAAGCTGGAGGAGAGTTGTGCAGTGGCAGTCAGAGGAGAAGGAGTGGAGCAGCTGTGTCTCAAGTGTAGGGCTGAAGAGCGGAACACTGTCAGACCCTGCACATGCAGTGGCTGCTGGCGGCGGAGAACATTATCACCAAGTCAGACTGAAAGACACCCGAAGAAAGAGAGCTGTAAGCAGTTGAGTACGAGGACTCCTGGTAATGAATGCACACACGGGGTACATGTCCCTAGAGCCAGACATCCATTTAGTGGTCAGCTAAATCCTGCAGCTGGTGGGACTAGAGATTCCATGCCAACCAACACAGAACCCAAGCATCAACAGCAACAAGGGGGCCCATAAGGAGGATCAAGCCTGGAGCCATCTTATCCTTGGTCCACGCTGTCAGCAAATGGGTCAGAAAGGGGAGAAAGGCAGCAGTGACTTCCCTGGATGCATCCCACGGTACTTTAAGTCTGGGGTGGTCCGAAACAAAGGTGCTAGGAAGGCGAGTCAGCAGTCACCCCTATATCAGCCTGAAGGATACCTGGTTCCACCTGGTTCATCATAGCATCGCCCGGGTTGCCTCACTCTACCAGCAAAAAGTGAATAAAAACCCTGAAAGACACTTTGGACTGAGACTGCTTATTCCTGCGACCTGTGGTTCTACACGCACCTACACCAGAGCCCCTGGGGCCAGCCTCACTCTCGGGAGGCCATAACACCAGACTGCAAACACCATCAGCCCCAGACGCTCGTTAAACTGCAGTGGCGGTCACCCCTCATCCTGACCGCAAAACCGAGAGTGGCATCACGATTCCTATTGAAGTTAACCTGACCTACCTGTTGCCAGAAGATTTCCAGCACGTGAAGACCCTGTGGTGTTCCTGGAGGTGGAGAGAAATCCCTGAGGTCTCGGAGGCGATCGCTGCAGGTGAGGGGCTTCACATCTGGCGTCACGAACAGGATAAGTACTAGACCTGTTCAGACAGGTGATCATGCGCCTTGGCGGTCCGCTTGAAAAATTTGAAACACTGCCATATTGCCGCCGCAGAAAGCGCACCAAAGAAACAACAGCAGCCCGCGCAAAAAGAAGTAACCGCCCACGAAGGTGGCCCCGAGAAAATGAGGGTGGATCTGTTCCTGGACCGTTGGAATATTCGAGTCCTATGGGAGAGAGAGGAAACGAAACTTAGGCTGCAGCGTGACCAGAACCTGGTGAGCAGCAACGGAGAGAGGATGGCGCTGCAAGCGGTGATCCAGAACCAGGCACTGCCGCCTGGTGGGAATGGGAGCTCACCCAGTTCTGTGACCGGATGCAAGCACGGATCCTCCAGCAAGTGATGGAGTGGCGCTCAGAGCTGCAGGAGATGGCTGTGGTGGTTCGGGCCTACGAGAGGTGGGCCGCCCGACCAGCACCATGCTGAGAAGTGACCACTCAGACCCCCTTGCTGTTGCCCTTGGGAGAGTCCCACGCTGCCCCCGCCCACTCGGGTGCGCTTATCCAGCCGGCGCTGTTATCAGAGATGACCCCTGCTGCGGTTCCCGCTGTGACACCTGCTGCGACGTACGGGGCAGCCACGCTGCGTCCGGCCAGACCAGACCAGGCCGCAGAAACGTCCCGTTTGGCTAGACCAGACCAGGCCGCAGCGACGCCCCATCTGGCCAGACCAGACCAGGCCGCAGCAACATCCCGTTCGGACAGATCAGGCCGCCATGCCTTCTACTTCTACCCCCAGACCAGAAGTGGTCACAGCGCCCCAGTCGCTGACTGGGGATGCCATCCATGGGTTCCTGCCAGAAGTGGCCGAAGAGGCGGCTCAACTTAAAGAGGACGTGCAGGCTCGGTTCCCAGACCACCTGGTGGACATGTACTTGGTCCCCAGGCTGCCATCCGGACCTGGAGTGGTCAGCGAGGAGTCCACCACCCTGCCCAGCTGATAAGAGCTCATCTCCGGAGCCGCTGCCAGCGCAACCAGAGGAAGACGAAGAATTAAAAGTCTTTATGCCCAGCATGCGCATGACCTGGGAACCCACAGACGACCAGGTAATGGTGATGCGGAGACCAGCCCGCGGAGGACGACACCGCGTGAGGGCCAGGCATCCTCCGTTGCAACCCTCCCCTGAAAAGGAGCTGGTGACGGCCCAAGATCTGGAAGAGAAACAATCCCTTCGACGAGCCAAGCACCAAGCCAGAGGTCCCATCCACCGCGGAGTGGTTGAGGAGTTCAACCTACGTACCGGCTACGGCTTTATCGTGGAGGCTGGCGTCGAAGAGGGCATATTTGTGTCTAGAAGAAATGTCCAGTCCCACCTGCAAAGGGGCCACCCTGATTGCGACCTCTATATGGGAGACATAGTAGAATTCACAGGGCACATGGGTGAAAGAGGCTGGTATGCCTTAGACGTTGTGCAGTGCCCCAAGCATGCAGCGGCAAGCCCAAGCTACGTCCCTACAGATCCCAACAGGTCCCCAAAGTTACTGCCACCAGGGGACGCTCAAGGTGCCAATGAAAATGAAGCTCAAGGTGCCAATGAAAATGAAGCTCAAGATGCCAGTGAAAATGAAGTACAAGAAGAAACACCAGATGAAAATGCTGAAAGTGTTCAAAAGAAAGAAGTACATGCTGATGATGCTACAGATGCTAAAGATGCTACAAATGCTGAAAATGAAGATGTTCAAGTTGAAGAGATACATGATGAAGATGCGAAAACCTCCAGGCATCAGAGCCCTGCAAGCAAGAGCCCTCGTTTTGAGAGGAGAAAGTCCATTTGATTGGAAAGAAAGTAAAAATGTTTGTTACCAGTTGAAGCAACATTAAGGTTTAACAAGATGCGCCCTCAAGTACTGTTGTGAGAACCTTTGAAAAATTCCTTTAAGCACCTGGTTTTGTGCACTTTGAAAATACGGACCATAAGGTTATGAACTGGCTATAACCACAAACTCTCGCAGTGTAAGAAGCTACCCCAGAGGTACCAACCAGGAGCACATCTGTTTATGGGGCCTGGCTCTGCACCACCTGGAAGCACGCCTGTGATGGCGCCTGCTGTCCAAAAGCCAAGAGCACGCCTGTTTATGGGGCCGGGCTCGCCAATCGACAAGGGAGCACGCCTGTTTATGGGGCTTGGCTCTCCATCACGCAGAAGCGGGTACGCCTGTTTATGGGGCCTACCTTTAACCACCATCCCCAGGAGAGGAAGATTGGAAAAAAGGCTGGGATAGAGCTGGCCCAGACCTGGTCATTAAAAGGACCGGTGACCTGCCTCCTGAGCGGTTTTGGGTGGGATACGGACTTGTGGGTGGAGGGTGGTGAAAAATGGTACCTGGTATGTTTTATAATGTTTTATGATGTTTTTATGTGAGCTGTTGTATTAAAAGCAAAGTTTTCTTGTCTTTACAGCCTGAGGACGTGCTGTTGATAACTAAGGGGGAATGTGGTGCCCCTGACCTGGTCAGGCACCACTGAATACTGCACCCATACTGGGTCAGTACAAACAGGTAATCCCAAAGGCTGAGTAGGGTGTGTACACACAGGCACCCTTTTGCCAGGACACACACACACATTAGAGGGGACCCCTGGGCAGACCGAGGAGGGGGCGGAGCCTCCACATCTCAGTTAGTGTGGTGTTGTAGTGAAGCTGGAGGAGAGTTGTGCAGTGGCAGTCAGAGGAGAAGGAGTGGAGCAGCCATGTCTGAAGTGTAGGGCTGAAGAGCGGAACACTGTCAGAAACTGCACGTGCAGTGGCTGCTGGCGGGGGAGAACAATACCACCAAGTCAGACTGAAAGACACCCAAAGAAAGAGAGCAGTAAGGAGTTGAGTATGAGGACTCCTGGTAATGAATGCACACACGGGGTACAGGTCCCTAGAGCCAGACATCCATTTAGTGGTCTGCTAAATCCTGCAGGCGGTGGGACTAGAGATTCCATGCCAACCAACACAGAACCCGAGCATCAACAGCAACAAGGGGGCCCATAAGGAGGATCGAGCCTGGAGCCATCTTATCCTTGGTCCACGCTGTCAGCAAACGGGTCAGAAAGGGGAGAAAGGCAGCAGCAACTTCCTTGGATGCATCCCACGGTACTTTAAGTCTGGGGTGGTCCGAAACAAAGGTCCTAGGAAGGCGAGTCAGCAATCACCCCTATATCAGCCTGAAGGATACCTGGTTCCACCTGGTTCGTCATAGCATCGCCCGGGTTGCCTCACTCTACCAGCAAAAAGTGAGTAAAAACCCTGAAAGACACTTTGGACTGAGACTGCTTATTCCTGCGACCTGTGGTTCTACACGCACCTACATCTGAGCCCCTGGGGCCAGCCTCACTCTCGGGAGGCCATAACACCAGACTGCAAACACCATCAGCCCCAGATGCTCGTTAAACTGCAGTGGCAGTCAACCCTCATCCTGACCGAAAAACCGAGAGTGGCGTCACGATTCCTATTGAAGTTAACCTGACCTACCTGTTGCCAGAAGATTTCCAGCACGTGAAGACCCTGCGAGGTCCCTGGAGGTGGAGAGAAATCCCTGAGGTCCCGGAGGCAATCGCTGCAGGTGAGGGGCTTCACATCTATCAGACACCAGCATTACTAACTCTGTAAGTAAAATGAAAAAAACACACACAAGAATAGTTTATTAAAAAAAAAAACTCTCTGTTTCCAGAGCAGTGGCTGTAACCACTCCCCCCACACTGACTGACAGCTCGCTTAACATTAGAGGAGGCTGTCAGTCAGTGCGGGAGGCATGGTTACAGCCGATGCACTCGATACATAGAGTGGTATGAGAATTTGCACCAGCGCCTCCCGAATACTGCCACTAGGAATAAAGTTAATTTCCTCCCAGCAGTAGGGTATGGAGAGAAAGACTTGTGTGGCAGCACAGTTCTCACAGTGATTGGGAAGAACATTGTCACGGTTCTGTTGTGCGAAGCATTTTGCATTTGGAATGCTTTTGTCATGGCTTTGCTGTGTGCAGCATTTTGCATTTGAAAATGGTCTACTATGTGTCTTGTGCACTTGCTGACAAGTTGTCTTTCAGCACTAGGGTCCATGCTGGTTTTGGGAGGTGCCGTCACATATGCGCCTCGTTTCTGTTGATTGCTCTGTTTCTTTACTGGGCTTGCTCTGTCTGAACTTCGCTAGTCGTACTTTCCGTTTGCTCAGTATGCACTTGGCTCCCGTCTGGTGTAAGTGTTCTGACCTTGGCTTCTGACCTCGGACCTCTTCCTGACCAAGTCTCTGTTTGCTCTCTAAACCTTTCACGTTACCTCCTGGATTCCGACCTTGGACCTATTCCTGACCATGTCTCTGTCTGCTCCCTGAACCTTATACATTACCTACTAACTTCTGACCTCGGACCTCTTCCTGACCACGTCTCTGTTTGCTCTCTAAACCTTTCACGATACCTCCTGGATTCTGACCTTGGACCTCTTCCTGACCACGTCTCTGTTTGCTCTCTAAACCTTTCACGATACCTCCCGGATTCTGACTTTGGACCTATTCCTGACCACGTCTCTGTCTGCTCCCTGAACATTATACGTTACCTCCTGGCTTATGATCCCGGCTTGTCTGACTACCCCCTTCTACTCATACTGCTCGTAGTGTCTACCATCACATACATGTCCTGTTGCAGAGTAGCTGCTGGAATTTTTTTGGGGGGCCCATTATTATGGGATTCCCTGCAATGTTAGCATCTGCTATGGTTGCTACAATTATAAATCAGCCACTTGATGAAATAGTAATGCTTTATAGCAATCAAATAAGCCTCCACATATGATATAATCTTAGTGATTTGTTAGTTATTGTCTGGAAAAATAAATGCAGAAATACATAGGAAGGACATTTGCTATGTTGGGAATTTTATAATGTAATACTAAATCTATTAGGTGTAGTTGTTGCAAACAAAATGTAGAAGGCTCCTGGTTGTTAATAATAATTTTTGGCATCTGCTTCAATAAATTAAAAACATAAAATAGGTCAATCAGTGGTTTTAGTAAATCCTACAAAAACATATATTCTGAGACTGATAATAAATATGCCAGTTTTTCTTCCTTGCCCACTACAGTTTTCTGAACATCGTGTATCCACTTTGATCAGCCAATTTTTATGAAAAGCAGCATCTAAGCCCTTGAAGTTAAGAGCCGGCACAAATATTCTCACTTTAAAAAGCTTTTCTAACAAGCAGATGTCCCTAGAAATCTATACATTCATGGCAAAGCAGACAATCTGTGAAAATGTTCGTGTTTACAAAAAGCAACAAATTGCTCTTTGAGTGATATAAAAGCAGTTTGTCTAAGGTTATTCTATTTATTTCTGTGTTTTTCAGATGTGTATAGTAAATAACAGAGCTGGAAACACTGGATGAAGCAATTAAAGGAAATATATCAGAAAGATTTAAAAATATATTTTTATAGAATTCTGTCTTTTATTTTAACTGATCTCAGTGGCTTTGCCTGAGTTGGTGGCATAAGACCCTCAGTCGAAGATCTCAGTTACTGGCTGTTGAGGTATCGACATGACATCAGGGCTGTAGACAGTTACGGACATCAGCTGCAGCATCGGAGATTCCGCACTGGACCAGGGGAGAGTGAGTAAAGCATAGTTAGTTTTTAAAACAACCTTGTCAAGAAGTGACTGTTGGATAATGATAGATAAGGTTCCCTAGGCTGTCCCTCACAATAGGGGGGTCTATGCTATCCCTAAGCTCAGGGATACTCCTAATGATGGAGACACCTGAGTTTCATTCCTGGTCCTGCTCCTGACCAGACCAAATCTGATACCTTCCCCCCCCTCCCACCAGGGAAGCGCTGGGCAGGAGTGTGATGTTAACCACAGATAAAGACAGACAAGGGAAAACCAAAACTCTGACACACACACACACACACACACGATTAGACAATAACAGATTCAGGAGGAAAACAAGAGCAGGAAGGTAGCTACAAAAGACAACAGGGTATAGAAAAACAAAACTAGACAATCAGGCTAAAACCGGAATACTAAGAACCAGAAATATCGGGTAGTGCACATAGAGGATAACACAACGTTATAAGAATACAGCAGGAGGCTCTATGTGCACTACCCGATATTTCTGGTTCTTGGTATTCCGGTTTTAGCCTGATTGTCTAGTATACCAATTATATTTATATCACTGGATGAATTTTTTCCTCTTATGTCTGCAATTTTGCATTAATAAAATTTCATTGAATTTTCTTAAGAGGTTGATTTACTGTGTATTATTTTTGACCACTTCATGGCCTCACTAGTAGAAACCCCATTTTCTTTCTCTTGTTTTTCTATATCTTCATTATGGGGTCTAGTGACTCTAGATACTAATCATGATAGGCCCAAACGTCCCTACTCTTGTTATATACAAAAGACAACAGGGGTAAACTCCACAACTGCACAAAGCAATAAGCACTTCTTCCACTAGATAGTCTGGAACACCACACAGACCAACTAAGATAAACTATAACTGGCATGGGTGAAAGGATTCAGCCAGCATAAATAGGAGGGGAGCAGATGTAATTGGCTTCCCTACAACATGTGATCAAAGGAGATTAACAAGCACACTAGCAGACATTTGCTGTTGCTATCCTGCCTATGATTCAGCACATAGCAGGTCGATGCATGAGTCTGCTTGTGTTGATCTCAGTCACCAGAGAATTTCTCAAGCAGAGTATCAGGATCTGCAGTCTGAACAGAATTGGATGCTGCCTCGACAGTCACCAAAGTTTGTGAAAATCTCCGTGTGACAAACCTGGGTTGGGAACAAGACTTTTATTTGTTTCCCATGTAAGGTACCATTTAGGTGAGCCAAACAAGGCTATTACATGACCACCTATTGGCCATATACAACCCAATCAGTGATTTTTTTTAGTAGACTGTTTACACAGAATGGCCAAAATTCCATGAGTCCAAAACGATTGCTAATATGGTCATTCTTTGCACACAGAAAACCATTATAGGCAGGATATGTCCCAAAGATAATATTAACCTTTTCCTATCCAATAAAATTTCCTGTTCTCGCCATTGAAATCCTATTATAATTGGGAAAAAACGTCAAAACAGAATTTTGCAATATGAATGAATTTTAGTAAAATAAATCAACAGGAAATCAATTTATTCACATGTGAATGATAAACAAGGCATTAGTTTGGGTTTTCCTCAGTTGCAGTTTAATTTTTGGAATTCCCCCCCCCCGGGAGGACTCAATATGGGAAGAGGTTAATGTCAGCATGAACAATCCAATTGCGCAACGAATTACTTATTTATTGAATGATTGCCGTTATGTTTACACAAGTCGATAACTGATGAATGAATGTTTTACTGAAAGCCCAGTCACAGTGGTGTAACTAGGGCCCCACATAGTCCTCCATGCAGAATAATGAGCCGCACATAGCCCTCCATACAGAATAATGAGCCCCACATAGCCCTCCATACAGAATAATGGGCCCCATGTATCCCTCCATATAGAATAATGGGCCCCATGTATCCCTCCATACAGAATAATGGGCCCCACATAGCCCTCCATACAGAATAATGGGCCCCATGTATCCCTCCATACAGAATAATGGGCCCCACATAGCCCTCCATACAGAATAATGGGCCCCACATAGTCCTCTATACAGAATAATGAGCCCCACATAGCCCTCCATACAGAATAATGGGCCCCACATAGCCCTCCATACAGAATAATGGGCCCCACATAGCCCTCCATACAGAATAATGGGCCCCACATAGTCCTCTATACAGACTAATGGATTCCACATAACCCTCCATACAGAATAATGTCCCCCACATAACCCTCCACAAAGAATAAGGGGCCCCACACAGTTGTCCATACAGAATAATGGCCTTCACATTGATTCATAATAATGGGCACCACATAGCCCTCAATACAGAATAATGTGCCCCACATGGTCCTCTATACAGAATAATGTGCCCCACGTGGTCCTTCATAAAGAATAAAGGGCCCTACATAGTCCTCCATACAGAATAATGGCCCCACATAGCCCTCCATACAGTATAATGTGCCCTACATAGTCATCCACACAGAATAATGGCCCCACATAGCCCTCCATACAGTATAATGTGCCCTACATAGTCGTCCATACAGAACATTGTGCCCTATATAGCCCTCCATACAGAATAGTGGGCCCCACATAGCCCTCCATACAGTATAATGTGCCTACATAGCCCTCAATACAGAATAATGGCCCCACATAGCCCTCCATAAAGTATAATGTGCCCTACATAGTCCTCCATACAGTATAATGTTCCCTACATAATTCTTCATACAGAATAATGGCCCCAAATAGTCCTCTATACAGAATAATGGGCCCCACATACCCCTCCATAAAGTATAATGTGCCCTACATAGCCCTCCATACAGTATAATGTGCCTACATAGCCCTCAATACAGAATAATGGCCCCACATAGCCCTCCATAAAGTATAATGTGCCCTACATAGTCCTCCATACAGTATAATGTGCCCTACATAGTTCTTCATACACAATAATGGCCCCAAATAGTCCTCTATACAGAATAATGGCCCCACATAGCCCTCCATAAAGTATAATGTGCCCTACATAGCCCTCCATACAGAATAATGTGCCCTTCATAGCCTTCCATACAGAATAATGGTCCACACATAGCCCTCCATACAGAATAATGGGCCCACATAGCCCTCCATACAGAATAATGGGCCCCACATAGCCCTCCATACAGAATAATGGGCCCCACATAGCCCTCCATACAGAATAATGGGCCCACATAGTCCTCCATACAGAATAATGGGCATCAGGGGCCAAATAAAATCAGTCTGCAAGACAGATTTGGCCCTTGGGCCAGAATTTGACATATGTGATATACAGTTAGGTCCAGAAATTTTGACAGTGACACAAATGTTGGCATTTTATCTGTTTACCAAATCAAGATACAGTGATATAATCAATATAGTCTTATAGTGCATACTCTCAGCTTTAAAGGGAACCTGTCACCAGTTTTTTGGCCTATAAGCTGCGGCCACCACCACCGGGCTCTTATATACAGAATTCTAACATGCTGTATATAAGAGCGCAGGCCGCTGTGTAGAACATAAAAATGACTTTATAATACTCACCTAAACCGGTCGCTGCAGTGAATGTGGCTCAGATGGCCATCTCGTTGTCCGGTGCCGGCGCCGCCTCTGTCGGCCATCTTCGTCCTCCTTCTGAAGCCTGTGTGCATGACGCATCTACATCATACACACTCACATGTGCACTAGAATACTTTGATCTGCCCTGCTCAGGGCAGATCAAAGTTCGTCTGCTCAGGACCTGAATGCCGGCGAGTGTGGATGACGTAGGATGCGTCATGCACCCAGGCTTCAGAAGGAGGACAGAGGCGGTGACAAAGATGGCCAAAAGAGGTGGTGCCGGCACTGGAGGACGAGAACGCCTATTTGACCCACATCCACAGTGACCGGTTTAGGTAAGTATTATAAAGTGTTTTTTATATTCTACATAGCGGCCTGGGCTCTTATATACAGTATTCTAACATGTTGTACTGTATATAAGAGCCCAGTGATGGTGGTCGCAGCTTATAGGACAAAACACATGACAGGTTCCCTCTAATTTGAGGATATTCACATCCTAATTGGAGTAAAGGTTTCATAATCCAGTGGTGTAATGTCCCATGCACAAGAAAGCCTGGAAACAGTTTGCTGAAGACAAGCAGACTTAGGGGTACTTTGCACACTACGACATTGCAGCTGCGATGTCGGTGGGGTCAAATCGAAAGTGACGCACATCTGGCATCGCTGTCGATATCGTAGTGTGTAAATCGTTTTTGATACGATTAACGAGCGCAAAAGCTTCGAAATCGTATCATCAGTGTAGCGTCGGTCATTTCCATAATTTCGGAAGGACCAATGTTACGATGTTGTTCCTCGTTCCTGCGGCAGCACACATCGCTGTGTGTGAAGCCGCAGGAGCGAGGAACATCCCCTTACCTGCGTCCTGCGGCTCACGCCGGCTATGCGGAAGGAAGGAGGTGGGTGGGATGTTTACGTCCCGCTCATCTCTGCTTCTATTGGCCGCCTGCCGTGTGACGTCGCTGTGACGCCGCACGACCCGCCCCCTTAGGAAGAAGGCGGGTCGCCGGCCAGAGCGACGTCGCAGGGCAAGTAAGACCATGTGAAGCTGCCGTAGCAATAATATTCGCTGCGGCAGCTATCACAAGAGATCGCAGCTGCGACGGGGGCGGGGACTATCACGCTGAGCATCGCAAGCATCGGCTTGCGATGTCGTAGTGTGCAAAGTACCCCTAAGGTCATGGATTACTGGAACCGTGACCTGTGGTCTGATGGGACCAAGATAAACTTTGGATTTGAGGTGGATCTGTTATAATATAAGATGTCCCATATATTTACACACTAAATGTATTGTAATGGAATTGTATGTGAGATTTCAAACTTTAATGTACACCATTAATTGGTCGCTATATTTTTATGCACTTGATGGTTGAATTAATTTGCTTTGGCTAATAAAGTCCACATATTTTATTTATTTATGGAGTGATGACGCTTTATATTTTTTATATATAGCAGTATAGAACAATCTTGTATGTCACGCACATGTTATGGATTCTGTTGCTCCTTTTATCGAGGGAATATTTTCTTATATACAGTAGATGTCTGATTCTTTACACGAACACATTTTTTTAAAAGTTTTTTTTTCACTTAAATACATAACTTTCCATCATATACAGATAGTGGTTGTCATGGAACTCTAAATTGAGGCATTTTCTGGAATTTGCTGTTCACTTAGAATTTTGAAAAGAAAAAAAAAATAAAATTCCTAAACATTGAATGGATATTGTAAGAGATAAAACCATAATCAAAAGCTTTCTGAGCATCACCGCAGCAGCCACAGAAATGAGAGATTTTCTGATTTTCAAAAACAGAGACAAATAGAAGATGAGAACAAGAGGTTTGGATGACGTTAGCTTAAATAGTAACTAAACTTTTATGTACAATACAGACCAAAAGTTTGGACACACCTTCTCATTCAAAGAGTTTTCTTTATTTTCATGACTCTGAAAATTGTATATTCACATTGAAGGCATCAAAACTATGAATTAACACATGTGGAATTAAATACTTAAAAAAGTGTGAAACAGCTGAAAATATGTCTTATATTCTAGGTTCTTCAAAGTAGCCACCTTTTGCTTTGATTACTGCTTTGCACACTCTTGGCATTCTCTTGATGACCTTCAAGAGGTAGTCACCGGAAATGGTTTTCCAACAGTCTTGAAGGAGTTCCCAGAGATGCTTAGCACTTGTTGGTCCTTTTGCCTTCACTTTGCGGTCCAGCTCACCACAAACCATCTTGATTGGGTTCAGGTCTGGTGACTGTGGAGGCCAGGTCATCTGGCGTAGCACCCCATCACTCTCCTTCTTAGTCAAATAGCCCTTACACAGCCTGGAGGTGTGTTTGGGGTCATTGTCCTGTTGAAAAATAAATGATGGTCCAACTAAATGCAAACCGGATGGAATAGCATGCCGCTGCAAAATGCTGTGGTAGCCATGCTGGTTCTGTATGCCTTCAATTTTGAATAAATCCCCAACAGTGTCACCAGCAAAGCACCCCCACACCATCACGCCTCCTCCTCCATGCTTCACGGTGGGAACCAGCCATGTAGAGTCTATCCGTTCACCTTTTCTACAAAGACACGGTGGTTGGATCCAAAGATCTCAAATTTGGACTCATCAGACCAAAGCACAGATTTCCACTGGTCTAATGTCCATTCCTTGTGTTCTTTAGCCCAAACAAGTCCCTTCTGCTTGTTGCCTGTCCTTAGCAGTGGTTTCCTAGTGGCTATTTTACCATGAAGGCCTGCTGCACAAATGCACAAAGTGTCCTCTTAACAGTTGTTCTAGAGATGAGGAGGTATGTCCAAACTTTTGGTCTGTATATATATATATATAATTATCCAGCATGAAAAAGTTATGAAACTTTGCAAACCACTTTATTATGGAGTTTGTCTTCAGTCACGTAGTCCCCAGTAGAATTACCTGTTTCCAAGAACAAAGATATCAGCATGTAATCATTTGGAGTACAGCTGATGGCAGTAATGGGATGCTTCATCTCAGCACCTGTTTGTCACTAATTCTGGGGATAAGCTGCTGCAGAAGATAAGCATAAAACATAAAAAAGAAAAGTGCTGACCCATCACTGCCATCATCTGTACTTCAAATTATTACATGCTGATATCATTGCTTCATAAGGTAGGCATATTGACTGGGGAAAAGCAAAGGGATTCAAAGCCACTTATGTTCATTTTTTTTCAGGAATGAAGACAAATTCTTTATTATAGTGAATTTCCAAAGTTTCATAACTTTCCAAACTTGGCAAAATTATTACAAATAATTGAAAGTTTAGTTACTCATTAAGATGTATTGGTCTGGCTGTCATTGTTCAGTGACTTTCACCACCTTTGCACAAACTGAAAGCCCATCCTTATTAAGCCTGTGTGGAGTTTCATAGACAATATAGCTGCTTTTTATGTTTGGACCTTACATGTACTGCTGTAACCCACCTCTAAACAGGAAGTTGTGGACAGGGTAGGGCTGGCAGTTTGCAAACCTCTCCCAGTCATGTGACAAGTTTATTGTGAGATAATCATGGTTGGAGGACCGCAGGAGAGTGCAGGATATCAGAGTACACAAGAGCTGCAACAGGTGGCACTTTTTGAACTGGTAAAGAGGATTTCCACAACTAATGTGATGTGAACCACTTAAATTTGTCCTAACTATTCCTAACTAACTTTCCCAATATTCTTCTGCTACCTACCCTGCTCCTGTAAGCTGATCTCTCTTTGGCATGTACATACCTTTATTGATGTTCTAGCTTTGATCCTTCCAGTCTGGAGACTGGAATTACACAAACTGAGCAAGCACTTCACTTATAGGGGCTGAGCTGCCTCTCTAGGCATGACAGCAGTCTGGGCTGCAACATACTATCTAATCATTGGCACATCACAACACAAGTTGTCATCTAAAAGCACCAAACTGTAAAGCAGGCCAAGAGGACAGGGAAGTGTGATCTGGGCATGCAAGTCCACAATGCTGTCACTAACATAGCGGCAGGCCCACCAGTGATGTGCCCTGCTCAGTTTGTCCGATTCCGAGCGATAGCACCCGTCCAAGTCGGTGTCGCGTCACGGGGTGATCGCTACCGTAGCGAACAATATAGCTACGGCAGCGTCACACGCAATTACCTGTTCACTGAGGTCGCTGTGACCGCTGAACAATCTCTCCTTTAACCCCTTCACGACCATGGACGGAAAGATCCGTCCTTGTGCCCTGGGCCTTAACGACCAAGGACGGATCTTTCCGTCATGGCAGAATCGCGGCACCGGAGCCTCCGGTGACTGCAATATGTTAACAAAAACTGCAGATTCGGGGAGGAGGGGACCTGTTCCTGACCTTAGGAGGGGTGGTGCCTCCTCCCCGGACCTACGGAGGCTGTGATTGGCTGACGAACGCCGCTCAACCAATCACAGCCACTGTAATGTTCCAGCCATTTAAAATGACTGAAACATTGAAATCCAGCCCTGGCCAGTGCAGCTGTAGCACTGGCCATTGGCTGGAGCTGGGTGACCTCACTGGATCACCCTCCCCCAGCTCCAATGCTCTGATTGGAGAGATCGGCCTTGTGACCGATTTCTCCAATCACACTGGACCTGTTGCCGGTGACCGCCCCCATCAGCTTCACTTGTCCCTGCAGCATGCCAGCACACTGAGCACAGTGAGTGTATACAGTGCGTGTACACAGTGCAATGGCAGGGCGACAAGCTCCGGTCCCATGCTGTTATGAGACCGGAGCATGGGACCCGGAAGTTGCTGCGCTGCCATTGCACTGTACGAAAAGCGTCCCGATCCGCCGCCGCTGCCCTCCGCGATCTGCCACCTGTCTCCCCGATCTCCTGCCCGCACCCTCACCCCCACACCTCCCGATCCGCTGCCGCCGCCGCCCTCCATCTGCCACAGTGCCACCGCTCCCCCCAATCTGCTGCCCGGCCCCTCACCTCCGTGCAGCAGATCGGAGGGAGCGGTGGCACTATGACAGATGGAGGAGGACAGGGATCGTGCACCCTGTCCTCCTCCATCTGTCATAGTGCCACCGCTCCCTCCGATCTACTGCCCGGCCCCTCCCCCTCGTGATCAGTGCCCGCCCCCTCCCCTCCGTGATGTGCTGCTCGCCCCCTCCCCTCCGTGATGTGCTGCTCGCCCCCTCCCTTCCGTGATGTGCTGCTCGCCCCCTCCCCTCCGTGATGTGCTGCTCGCCCCCTCCCCTCCGTGATGTGCTGCTCGCCCCCTCCCCTAAGTGATGTGCTGCACGCTCCCCCCACCTCTCACCCCCGTGGTCAGCTACCCGCCCCCTCCCCTGTCACCGCCGTGATGTGCGCTCCCTCCCCTGTCACCGCCGTGATGTGCGCTCCCTCCCCTGTCACCGCCGTGATGTGCGCTCCCTCCCCTGTCACCGCCGTGATGTGCGCTCCCTCCCCTGTCACTGCCGTGATGTGCGCTCCCTCCCCTGTCACCGCCGTGATGTGCGCTCCCTCCCCTGTCACTGCCGTGATGTGCGCTCCCTCCTCTGTCACCGCCGTGATGTGCGCTCCCTCCCCTGTCACCGCCGTGATCTGTGCTCCCTCCCCTGTCAACCCCGTGATCTGTGCTCCCTCCCCTGTCACCCCCGTGATCTGTGCTCCCTCCCCTGTCACCCCCGTGATCTGCTGTCCACTCTCCCTCCACCTCTCACCCCCGTGATCTGCGCTCTGCTCACCTGTCTCCCCCGTGATCTGCGCTCTCTCACCTCTCACCCCCGTGATCTGCGCTCTGCTCACCTGTCTCCCCCGTGATCTGCGCTCTCTCACCTCTCACCCCCGTGATCTGTGCTCCCTCACCTGTCTCCTCCGTGATCTGTGCTCTGCTCACTTGTCTCCTCCGTGATCTGCGCTGCGCTCCCTCCCCCACCTCTCACCCTCCCCGATCTGCTGCCTCCTTCATCTCCTGTGATCCAGCTGCCCAGATCCATCCTGTAGGGTAACTATCCCCAATCTCACCTCCCACTCCCCTTCCCACCCATCCCCCCCACCCGCTCCCTCCCCCCATCCTCTGCCGCTCCTGCATCCACTGCGCCCTCTCCCATCCGCCCCCACCCTATCCCAGCCGCCGTCTCACAATCACAGATGCTCCCTTTAGATGCCGCTGCCCCCCCATCTGCTGCCGCCCCATCTGCCGCCCCCCCCCCCATCTTCCGCTGTTTTTTTTTTCTATGCCATGGGGGTCTACTTTCCAAAATGGGGTCACATGTGGGGGAACTCCACTGTTTCGGCACCACAGGGGGTCTCCAAACACTGCATGGAATGCGCTAATTATCCCAGACAATTTTGCGTTTGAAACATCAAATGACGCTCCTTGCCTTCCGAGTCCTGCTGTGCGCCCAAACATTTGATTTCCACCACATATGAGGTATCTGCGTATTCAGGAGAAATTGCACAATACATTTTATGGTGCAATTTTTCCTGATACCCTTGTGAAAAAAAAAGCTACCTGGTTGAAGTAACAATTTTGTGGTAAAAAAGTTTTTTTTTATTTTCACGGCTCAACTCTATTAACTTTTGTGAAGCCCCCAGAGGCTCAAAGTGCTCAATAAACATCTAGATAAATTCCATGAGGGGTCTAGTTTCCAAAATGGGGTCACATGTGGGGGAGCTCTACTGTTTCGGCACCTCAGGGGCTCTCCAAACGCAACATGGTGCGGCTAACGATTCCAGCTAATTTTCTGTTCAAAAAAGTCAAATGGCGCTCCTTCCCTTCCGAGTCCTGCCGTGCGCCCAAACAGTGGTTTTTCGCCACATATGAGGTATCTGCGTGTTCAGTAGAAATTGCCCAACAAATTTTGGGGGTTCATTTAATCCTGCTACCCTTGTAAATATGCAATATTTGAGGCTAAATTAACATTTTTGTTGCAAAAAGTAAAATGTTCATTTTTTCCTTCCACATTGCTTTAGTTACTGTAAAGCACCTGAAGGGTTAATAACCTTCTTGAATGTGATTTTGAGTAGCCTGAGGGGTGCCGTTTTTGGAATGGTGTCACTTTTGGGTGTTCTGTGTCATGTAGACCTTTCAAAATTGCTTCAAATGTGATGTGGTCCCTAAAAAAAGTGGCTTTGTAAATTTTGTTGTAAAAATGAGAAATTGCTCATAAACTTTGAACCCCTATAACTTCCTTAAATTTTTTTTTTTTTCCCAAAATTGTTCTGATGTAAAATAGACATGTGGGAAATGTTATTTATTAATTATTTTGTGTCATATGTCTCGTTGGTTTTAGAGCATAAAAATTCAAAGTTTGAAAATTACAAAATTTTCAAAATTTTCGCGAAATTTCTGTTTTTTTCACAAAGAAATGCAAAAAATATCGGCCTAAATTTACCACTAACATGAAGCCCAATATGACACGAGAAAACAATCTCAGAATCACCGGGATCCGCTGAAGCGTTCCAGAGTTATAACCTCATAAAGTGACACTGGTCAGAATTGCAAAAAATGGCCTGGTCTTTAGGATCAAAATAGGCTTGGGGCTGAAGGGGTTAAGGGGGAGGTTCGTTCGGCGTCACAGTGGTGTCACTAAGCGGCCACCCAATAGAAGCCGAGGGGCAGAGATGAGCGGTCTGAACATCCCGCCCACCTCCTTCCTTCCTGCCGGCGGCCGCAAGTACGATGTTGTTCCTTGTTCCTGCGGTGTCACACATAGCGATTTGTGCTGCCGCAGGAACGACAAACAACCTGCGTTCCAAATGAGGAACGATTTGTTAAAAATGAGCGACGTGTACACGATGAACGATTTGACACCTTTTTGCGATCGTTACTGTTCACAAAAAGGTGTCACACACAACAACATCGCTAACGAGGCCGGATGATGCGTCACCAACACCGTGACCCTGACGATATCTCGTTAGCGATATCGTTGTGTGTAAATGGGCCTTTAGGTTTTAAAAACATACTTTCAGATCTAACGTTCAGTAAACCCAATGTGCGCATTGATATATGCGTAAGTTCTGCGTGCTATATACAGTATGTCAAGTTGTACATTATGCTGATATAAGCAACCTTTAAAATGACAGCAAAGGTTTTCTATAGTTGAATACATTGTTCACAATTCTGGATACATTATGCATACGGCATTATCTCATTTTACTTTCAGTAGCACTTTCTACAGAGTTATAAACTTATTTCCCCTGCAAGAACAATGAAGGCATTAACATGATCTATTTAAATGAATTGCACTGAAGCGGAGGCAGCTATTTCCATATCTGAGATATCATAATTTAATGCAAACAGTAAGATCAATTTAGAAAATGAATGTAAATAATCATAAATTGATATTGTCTGTAAAATAAAATCTTTTAAAAGTTATCGGATCACATTTACATTTTAAAAGCTGCGGTCTTCGCCGGTGCAGAATGGACTATTTAAGTATGATGTGAAATGATGGCAATAAAGTCAAGGCGTCATCTCTGTCCCATCGGAGATACTTAAAGGAACACTTAGGGTGTATTTACACCGGACGATTGAACGTTCCTTGCTTGTTTTTCATTAATCGAGAGGATATACTGCCAATACAAGCAAAAAGCTGCTCGTCAGGTGAAATTATGTTTACGTTATCTTAAAGGGGTTATAGATGTAGCAGAAAAAAAATCCAGTAGGTGCTCAGTCCCAGATTCCATAAAAGATTCCATAAAACTTGCCTTTTATTAACATAGTAAATTTGCCATAAAAAAATGCAGTGACAGTAAGGCCCTGTGCACACGCTGCGGTTTTTTATGTAATTTTTTATTTTCTCTCTCTCTTGCACTCTCTCGCTCTCTATTTTTCTCTCTCTGTCTCTTTCTTTGCCCCCATATTCTGGAAAACTCATTCGTCATGGGACCTCCAAAATGGATTACGCATGACCACATTTAAATTTTTATTTACAATACATTGGTGAAAGAGGGAATGTGTTGGGGACTGTTTTTTCAAATAAACATTTCTTTTGTTGTCTTTATTGTTGACTGGGTTAGTAATGTCGGGTATCTGATAGACGCTGTGACAATACTAACCCCAGAGCTTGATACCATGTCAGATTACTGCTGGCATCAACCCAATCTATTATCCAGTTTTCCACCACACCAGGGCAACGGACGAAGCGCCAGGATTGCTGCATCTAATGGATTTGCCACTTCTGGGGTGGCTGAGGCCTGCTATTTTTAGGCTGGGGAGGGCAAAATAACCATGGCCCTTTTTACCCTGAGAATAACAGACCCCAGCTGTCTGCTTCACCTTGGCTAGTGATCCAATTTAGGGGGGACCTCATGTTTTTTTTTAAATTATCTCTTTTGGAATTCCAGCCAAGGTGAAGCTGCCAGGGAGGTTGCAGTTCTGAAATATGACAACACTGGAGGATAATGGGTTCCTGGTCACTTCATGTTTGATTAGTCTCAAATCTTTGGCAGTTATTTTTGTATATTATTCTCAACAAGTGATTGCAACCCTCTTGACTACAACAAAAAGCTTGATGATTCTGTTATGGCAGCCCATCTAATTCACACAGGCAAAGAAATCAAACCATAGATGTCCATAAATTAAGTTATGTGTAATAATGAGAAATGACACAGGGAAAAAGTATTGAACACATGTAGAAAGATAGATGCAACATCTTGTGATAGGCAAAACCAGTGAGCTGTCTCAAGAACTTCAGAACCGTATTGTTGCAAAACATACTGATGTCGTTGGTTACAGAAGAATTTCTAAACTACTGAAGGTTAAAGTGAGCACTGTTGGGGTCATAATTCAGAAGTGTAAAGAACATAATTTCACCATAAACCAGCTACAACCAGGTGCCCTCTGCAAGATTTAAGACAGCAGAGTGAAAAACATTATCAGAAGAGTTATCCAAGAGCCAAGGACCACCTAATTTAGGGCTAGAGAAAGACCTGGAATCAACAGGAACAAATATTTCAAAGAAAACAATAAGTAATGCACTCACCCTCAATGGTCTGTATGCACTCTCACCACTCAAGATTACATTGCTGAACAAAAAGCATGTTCAAGCACATTTAAAGATTGTTTTACAACATTTATACAAGCCTTGAAAATACTGGGAGACTATAGTCTGGTCAGATAAGACCAAAATTGAACTCTTTGGATGTCATAATACACACCATGTTTGGAGGACAAAAGGCAAATCACAGAAAAAACACCATACAGCAGTGAAATTTGGAGGTGGAAACATCATGGTGCGGGGCTCATTTTTAGTATATGTCACTGGCAAATTTCATATAATTGAAGAAAGGATGAAAGAACAAATGTACCGAGACATTCTTGCTAAAAAGTTTCTGCCATTTACCAGGATGATGATGATGATGATGATGATGAAACGAGGGTGGACATTCAGCAAGACAATGATCCCAAACACACAGCCAAAGATAATTCTCAATTGGTTTCAGAGAAAAAAATAAAGCTTCTACAATGGCCGAGCCATTCCCCTGACCTGAATCAAGTAGAAAATTTATGGAAGGTACTAAAGCTCAAAGTTCATAGAAGGAGCATAAAGAATCTTCAGGATTTTAAAAGTGTTTGTGTGAAAGAATGGCCCAAAATCACACCTGAGCAATACATGCGACTAATTTCTCCATGCAGGAGGCATCTTGAAGCTGTCGTCACTAACAATGGCTTTAATTTGAATTTTTGGGAGAAATTTGCTGAAAAATGTTATGAAAGTGGGGATATTGTTTTTCTTAAAGAACTTTAAAGCTCCTGGCTTTCTTCCTACATTTTTACTGTAAGACAGGGATCCCCAACCTTTAGCACTGGAGCCGCTTGCAATTTGATCAGGTAAGATATCAGTGCTCTATAATATTCTTTAGAATAGGCATCATATCAGATTGATGGCCCATCGTGCCCATCAATCAGCTGATACCTGAAACTGCAGCCGCCAGAAATTCATAGCAGAAACATTAAGCCTGCTTTACACGTTGCAATTTCGCATACGATATCGTATGCGATTTGCAACGCCCCCATCGTATGTGCAGCACGTTCAATTTGTTGCAGCACATACGATTAACCCCCGTCACACATACTTACCTTCCATATGACCTCGATGTGGGCGGCGAACGTCCACTTCCTGGAGTGAGAGGGACGTTTGGCGTCACATCGACGTCACGCGGCAGCCGGCCAATAAAAGCGGAGGGGCGGAGCTGAGCGGGATGTAAACATCCCGCCCACCTCCTTCCTTCCACATTGTGGGCCGGGAGCCGCAGGAGGCAGGTGAGATCTGTTCATTGTTCCCGGAGTGTCACACACTGTGATGTGTGCTGCCTCGGGTACGATGAACAATCTGACGTTCAATTCGTCAGGAATGAACGACGTGCATGCGATGAACGGCTTTACGTTCAATCGCCATTGCACGTCGCTGTCACACGCTACAACATACCTTACGATGCCGGATGTGCGTCACTTACGACGTGACCCCGCCGACACATCGTAAGATATCTTGTAGCGTGTAAAGCGGGCTTTACAGCTGTATACACCATGTAGTGGCCATTCTCAGGTATTGCAGCTCATCTCCCAATCATTTGGGATCTGATCTGCATTACCAGGGAATGGCCACTACACAGTATATGAAGCGTTGGGTTTCCAGCTCTGTGCACTTTGTACATCCAGTTACCGTTGAACCCATTCATAGCTGGGGAACCCCCCAAATATCTGCTATTTATGAACTATATTAAGGATAGGTCGGAAATATCTTAATGGTGGCACAATTTTTTTTTTTTTTTTTAAGATATTCAGAAAAAAATACACTTTAAACCCTTTTTTTATGCTCTTTGCACTGATCTTTAAAGAAAAACTGCATCCTCTGCAGATTTGTACTGACTGATCGGTTTTCTTCCTACAGTAGATAGTCTTAAGCTGTCCGTGGTGTAATTCAGCCACGTATAATATCTGTCTACACTGTCTCCAGAGCTCAGTTTTACAAAGTGGTGTAGGAAATAGGAGCAATCCGGAATGTATGATAACATCAAAGAAGCGCGATGTCTGGTGATTTCCCTCTAAAGGTTCACAAACCTCCAGGTTTAGAGAATTTGTTCTACAACTCCCTGACTCCCCTGATACCCGGAGATCAGACAGAGCGATCAGCTGCATTACTCATCTATCTTTATGATTACTTTATGAGGGGTCACATATTTCTTGAGTTTGACTGTTTCCTGCCGTTGGTATTTATTTTTCAGTTGACTTTATCCTGAATCAACAAAAGAAAGTAATTTGGGAGCAGATGTTTGTCTCGTTTTAATCTCAGCTTTCTCCGGGTGCCTGACAACATATTAAATTATTAGTTTCCAACCGGTTTTTTAAAAAAAATCACAATGACATGCAACAATTCATACAAGAAAAATGGGATATTAATGATTATTTTCCCCATTTTTCGCTTTCAATACATTTTCATAGCAGCTGCCACTAGGGGGAGCCCAGTGCACACAAATTTACAGAGCTTTTGATTTTAGCCCTAGCTGTACAAATAGCTCCATCTAGTGGTGGCTACATACAGTCACAATTGTATAATTTATCAGGTCAGAAAATAATGTTAGGTCGGTTTCACAAGTCATGCATTTGTTTTACTAAATGTGAAAAACTGATTATTTTCTTTTTTTTTCATTGTGCTGAATCCATTTAAGGTATTTTTGGTTATTTTATATAATCTATGTGTCATAAATTTTTCTAATATGTAAAAAAAAAGTTCTACAATCACCGAATCAACTACACAGAAAAAACAGGCAACCATCATTAATCCTGGTCAAGTATCCAATGCCTTTGGCTGTGAAACAACCCCATATTATTAGGCTCCCTTCACTGAACTTCACAATTTCTTTAATCTCTCTATCCGTTAGTCCCCTTTTCCCTTGTTTTTTTCTAGACCCATTTGCACTCATCAGAGCCTAGTCTATTGACTTTCATCTCATTGCTCCAAATTTTATTGCTCCATTTCCAATCTTCCACTGTCCACTTTTCAGCATTTTTTGCAAACTTGAGCTGATGTTTCTTATAATGGTATTGAATTTGAAGGTTCTTCACCTTTTTTCAGGCCACCATTAGGCCGGTTTCACACATCCGGCTTTTCGCCGGTTTACCGGATCCGGCGCTCTCCCGTACAGACAATACAGTACAGTGACAGCGCTGTAACTTCCGGGTCACATGCGCCGGTCACATGACAGCATGTGACCGGCGCTTGTTGCGCTGTCACTGTACTGTAGTCACTGTATGGGAGAGCGCCGGATCCGGCAAACCGGCGAAAAGCCGGATGTGTGAAACCGGCCTTACAGACTTGTGTAACGTGCATCTGTTGTTGCTTGCATGAACGTCTGTGATCCACTGCTGTGCTTTCACGGTAGAACTGAAAGACTGTCAGGACTCTGGTTATTTATATTACTTTTTGGGCGCTTTTGCCCTATTCCAAGATGCAGTGGCGTAACTAGAGTTTGATGCGCCCCGGTGCAAAGTTCAGACCTGGGCCCCCCCTCCACGTACACCGACACTTAGGGTACAGGATAATGATACTGACACTCGGGGTACAGGATAATGATGCTGACACTTCGCTCTTACCCACAGCACCCACATTTCCCATTATCTGAAATCCCTTTATCAGCACCCAGCTTTCCTATGTTCTGATATCCATCTTGTCCTCGGCACACTGCTTCCCCATGCTATGCTATACATCTTTCCCTCAGCATCCAGCTTTCCCATATCAGAGCATGGGAAACCTGGGTGCTGAGAAATGATGTATAGCAGAGCATGGGAAAGCTGGGTGCTGAGAGAAGATGTATAGCAGAGCATGGGAAAGCTGGGTGCTGAGAGAAGATGTACAGCAGAGCATGGGAAAGCTGGGTGCTGAGAGAAGATGTATAGCAGAGCATGGGAAAGCTGGGTGCTGAGATAAGATGTATAGCAGAGCATGGTAAAGCTGGGTGCTGAGAGAAGATGTATAGCAGAGCATGGGAAAGCTGGGTGCTGAGAAATGATGTATAGCAGAGCATGGGAAAGCTGGGTGCTGAGAGAAGATGTATAGCAGAGTATGGGAAAGCTGGGTGCTGAGAGAAGATGTATAGCAGAGCATGGGAAAGCTGGGTGCTGAGAGAAGATGTATAGCAGAGCATGGGAAAGCTGGGTGCTGAGAGAAGATGTATAGCAGAGCATGGGAAAGCTGGGTGCTGAGAGAAGATGTATAGCAGAGCATGGGAAAGCTGGGTGCTGAGAGAAGATGTATAGCAGAGCATGGGAAAGCTGGGTGCTGAGAGAAGATGTATAGCAGAGCATGGGAAAGCTGGGTGCTGAGAGAAGATGTATAGCAGAGCATGGTAAAGCTGGGTGCTGAGAGAAGATGTACAGCAGAGCATGGGAAAGCTGGGTGCTGAGAGAAGATGTATAGCAGAGCATGGGAAAGCTGGGTGCTGAGGGAAAAGAGCCTTTTTCCCTCAGCACAAAACGTTCCTATCCCCTGCTTGTATCTTTGTCCCCCCTTGTATATAGTTCTCCAAATACAATAATGGCCCCCACATAGCCTTCCATATAGTATAAAGGGTCCCACATAACCCTTCATATATTAGAATACACTTCCATAGTTCTCCGTGCATTATAATTCACCCCATAGTACTCAATATATAATACTGCACCACATAGTCCTCCATATATTGTAATGCACCCCCATAATCCTCCATATATAAAGTAGCCCTTCAATTATTATCATGAATTTCTCATAGTTCTCTATGTATTATAATTCACCCCATAGTTCTCCATATATTATACTGCACCACATAGTCCCCAATGTTTTATAATGCACCCCCATAGTCCATGTATAAGGTAGCCTCCATAGTCCTCCATATATTATAATGTAGCCCCCATAGTCCTATATGTATTATAACGCAACCCCCTAAAACTTCATATTGCATTATGCAGCTACATATTCCATGTATAAGGTGTCCTTCATTTTGTATTATGCAGCCCACCAGACCTCCATATATAATAATGCAGCCAGCCTCTCCAGGCCTCCATGTATAATAATGCAGCCAGCCTCCTCAGGCCTCCATGTATAATGTAGCAGCCAGCCTCTCCAGGCCTCCATGTATAACAATGCACCCAGCCTCCTGAGGCCTCCATGTATAATGCAGTATCTCCATGCCTCCATGTATAATGCAGCCTCCCCAGACCTCCATGTATAATAATGCAGCCTCCCCAGACCTCCATGTATAATAATGCAGCCTCCCCAGACCTCCATATATAATTCAGCCTCCCCAGACCTCCATGTGTAAAGCAGCCTCTCCAGGTCTCTATGTATAAAGAAGCCTCTCCAGGCCTCCATGTATAAAGCAGCCTCTCCAGGCCTCCATGTATAAAGCAGCCTCTCCAGGCCTCCATGTATAATAATGCAGCCTCTCCAGACCTCCATGTATAAAGCAACCTCCTCAGACCTCCATGTATAAAGCAACCTCCTCAGACCTCCATGTATAAAGCAGCCTCTCCAGGCCTCCATGTATAATGCAGCCTCCTCAGACCTCCATGTATAAAGCAGCCTCTCCAGGCCTCCATGTATAATAATGCAGCTTCCCCAGACCTCCATATATAATGCAGCCTCCTCAGACCTCCATGTATAAAGCAGCCTCTCCAGGCTTCCATGTATAATAATGCAACTTCCCCAGAACTGCCTTCCCAAGCCTCTGGCCACCGTTTACTCACTTATATTAGCATAAAAAAAACAAACCAAAAAATCAAGTACTCACCTTCTCTCTTCCTTCCACCGCTGCTGTCTTCCCCGCTGCTCGTTCTCCCGGTGCTGCGGTCGGCGTCCTCCCGTCCTGCACTCTGTGCACTCAGCACAGCAGTCGCTCGGGAGTGACGTCACCGCACAGGGGGAGAATGGTGATGCATAGCGCGGCACCGACCGCGCTATGCTTCATCATTACTATGCGCGGTGACGGGGGAGACGCCGCAGCCGCTGACACCAGGTAGGGGGCCCCGGTGCCGCCGCTGACACCAGGCAGGGGGGCCCGATGTCGGCGGCTGCAGCGGGTCAAATAGCGGCAGCGTGGTCTGTGACAGATCAGCGTGGCTCCTCTCACACTGACAGGAGCTGGCTGCTGATCTGCCGGGCGGCCGCCGGGCCCCTAACCTCCTGGGCCCGGTCGCGATCGCGACCGCTGCGACCGCGGTAGTCACGCCACTGCCAAGATGGCATCCTCTGCTTCATTACTCCCCATGTGTTTTTGTCCTTCTGCCCTTTAAATCCCCAGTCCAGCCTCTAGTCCTCTGCTTGAGTATTCTGCCCGGTTTCCTCCTAGTGGTGTATCAAGTTTGTCCATCTACCCCAGCAAAGTCTGTGTGACTTGCCTGTTGCTGCTCATCAGAGGTTCTTCCAACTTCTGCCCTCCTGCTGCTTCCTGCTTCTGATGCCTACCTAGCCCCTGCTGCGGTTTTTGCCTGATCTGCCTTGCTTTCACATAAGCCGATTTGTTTAACTACTTGTTTTTTGGATACTTGTAAATTGCTCTGCTGCTTGTTTTTTGGACTTGGTTACACATGCACTGGTTTGTTTATCACATATGTTACAATATAAATTTTATCACCTATAAACTGGGTTCAGTTGTGTCATTGCTCCACGCAAACAGATTCCTGAGTAATCCATTATAATTGTTACATTGACCTTGTGATGAGCCAACTTGTTGACTCAGATATTTTCACTGGACATCCACCTCTTGGCTTTTGAATGGATGGATGCACTTCAATTCTTATTCTTCAAACTGTCATGGCACTCACATGATGCAATTTGGCAAATTCCTTGGCCGAGAGCCCACTATCGATGAGCTGGATGATGCTATTATTCTTTTCTTGGGAAATCTTCTTGATGGATGCTCCTCAATTCAAACACCAGTGACCTTTCTCTTGGGAATTAACTTATTAACACATTGAGATATTAGGGAATGTGAGAACAGGTTGTAATTTGTAGCATACAGGAAGAAATATTTTCAACCACCGGGAGCAAAACAGTAACAATGCAAGCCTGAAAGTTATAAGCTTAAAACATTGCTACCCTTTTGCTCACTAGTGTACAGTCCTCAACAACACAATTGCAACATCAAGAAGGACAAGTCATGAAATTATGGAAATAACAGGATGGATAGATATGTTAATGATATGAAAATGATAAAAAAAATCTCAAAATATTTAGATTTATTCAATATCAATTATCAGCATCACATGCAGAAATCCCCGCACTTACACACCTTGTCTGCTATCAATGAGGTTGTCTGAGGAATTTTCCAAATCATCAAGATCCGCTGCTGGCTGTTCCCTTTATTTTTGTCGAACAATGATGTCACAGATATACTCAATGAGGAGCAAGTCCAGAGATGCTGCAGGCAATGGTTGCATATTTAGGCCATACAGGTTGCTCACAGTAGCACGAGCAACAACATGTGGTTTGGTGTTGTTATGTTGAAACATGACTCCAGGTACACTTTAAGTTCCCATCATGAAGTTCTCCTCATGTAAATGCCCACATCATCTCCTGACCAATCTACATTGCATTCAAGACATCCACTCCAGCCTTGATAACCATCTCGCTCTGCACCATGATAGCCATTGAGAACAATGGAACACATGTAGCTGGATATCTGGCTCACATCCCAAAGTAGTGCAGATGCCTTCAGAAGGTTTAGACAGTGTTAGATCTTGAAGGCTTGGCATCTAATTTCAGAACAGAATGGATCACTTCATGCCATTCGATGAATATTATGAAATCATATGAGCAATACCGTAAAGAGGTGAGGGAACATCAAACTGATACTACTTGTGGGTTTATAGTGTGGGGGTGGTATTAGGAAGCCAGATTCCTCTAGTTTTCATTCTGTGCAATCAGCTGTGCGGCCATGTCTCCAAAAGTCTAGCCCCCATTTCCGTGAGATGGCTGGATTGTCATTGTAAATAAGCACTTGTACCTTGCCCCTCCCCCCCATCTCATCGTAGATTGTAAGCTCTCACGAGCAGGGTTGTGTTTTTCTTTTTTTTTCCTCTAAATATTGTATTTCTATAACTGTTACTTGTTTGTATATGATCCTCCTGAATTGTAAAGCGCTGCGGAATATGTTGGCGCTATAGAAATAAAGATTATTATTATTATTATTATTATTATTATTATTATTAAGTCTCATGAGCCATTTTTTCAACATCAGCCTGCATGGCCTAACCATGCTACTATGGTCTAGAGTTTCCAGACTTGTCTCCCATTGAGCACATCTGGGATATCATTTGTTGTCAATAGCAAACAGAGTGTTGTGCGGTGTTCTGCGTTGCACTCACTCGGTGTCATAGTGGCATCGGACTCTGTTCACACTGCAGCATGTAACAAGCTGCCTGGAATTCTTTAGTTGCATAGCCTGTCATGTGTGTTGGCTGGGTCTAGCTTCACTGCTCTCCAGCACAGTGGGAGTTAATTTCTGCTGACCTGTGATCAGCTGCTGATCACCATCTTCAGCCTTTATAAGGTTCTGGATTCTGGGGCTGTTTGCCGGATATAGCTTTTTACTTCCTGGTTCCTGTTGTTGTCCAGTTGCCTGGTGATCTTCAAGGTTTGGTTCAG
Source organism: Anomaloglossus baeobatrachus (assembly GCF_048569485.1). Taxonomy (NCBI): domain Eukaryota; kingdom Metazoa; phylum Chordata; class Amphibia; order Anura; family Aromobatidae; genus Anomaloglossus; species Anomaloglossus baeobatrachus. The sequence continues at coordinate 61,559,535 of NC_134357.1, read as the reverse complement.
AGTAGTTTGTGAGTCCACCTGTGTGTATTTATTTTCTACCCCTTTTGCGTTACTCCCCATTTCACATATTGTCCCTTCTTTGTGTTTGAGTGCAATGGCATGAGTTTTTGTTTACCCTTATCTGTGATTATTTGTGGGCTTTTGGTTCCCGCTCCCCGGGTGGGGAGAAGTAGTATAAGGGCTTGGACAGGAGATAGGGCCTTGCTGGAGGCTCGAACCTGACTACCATCAAGTCTACCTTAGAGATAAAGGACAGCTCAGGGGTCCCAGTCTTAGGGTTAGCCTAGGAACCCCTTTCCCATCCGTACACCGTTGTGATACAGAGCTGCCAGCAGCAGATCTTGATGATTTGAGTGCATTCAACGTGACAGAACGTTCCTGAGACAACCATTAATATTCTCACTGATAGGTGATAGCAGTCGTAGCGTGTAAGTGCATCTATTTCAGGTTTTAATCATTCGTGTAGCAGTAACATGTCTATCCAAAGTTCATGTATTCACATATACTAATAATTGATGCAAAGTTTGTTGAAAGTACTCTTAATTGTTATAGAATTGCTATCATCGTAATGCATAAATAGAAATGGACAATAATTATGACCTACAATAGAAAGCTCTGCGATGTTTCTGCTTTCCACTGATTATTTGAGTTTGCAATGAAAACATTTTACTTCTTTTTTTAAATTGTTAATGAAATTAAAAATACACTAATGAAGCAAATGTTAGAGAGTGGATGTGCTGATCGCGTAGTCAGTTGATTCCACTTTATTGGTAATTGAATATATTTTGCTTATAAGAAACGCGTGTCGTCTACCTTGGCCCCTACTCGGCAAAAACAGAAACAGCTTGATTTAATCTGTGCCGCTGCAGAGTATCCAAAAATGATCTGCAACGTGAGCCGCCGTTCAGCGTGTAATCTGCATCTTGTGCAGTCTTTTGGCGAACACCTAAATACACCCTGGGGGCTGCATGAGAGTCAGAGAGGGCAGTTCATCAAAGTTATCTCTCTGCAAAACTTGCGTAAAGCAAAACGACATAATCCCGAGCTTAGATAAAAATGACAAAGTCGGCGATCCATTCTCATAGAAATTGCATCCCAGTGTAAAAGAAAAAGAAAGAAATGCTTTTAGGTACAAGTATGTATTAGATATTTGTAGCGTGCCGAGGTCCTAATCTTCTTCTTTAGTAGAATTTGCATGGAACATTGAGTAATATAGCGATATGGGCGCTTTTATCGTCTATAATGCATTCCTTTTATGTTCCAAGCAGCGGGAATAAGTCATAGGCAGTGCAAAGGGTTCAATACGTCCAAATATCAGCTTCATATTGGATTTCATTTGCATGCAATGGCTAAACATTACAGTAAGTTCTGTTTATAGAACTGGAAGAATTAAGCAAAAAAAGTACACACTTATTGCAGTATGTACTTAATGTGAACTCTTCAGTAAATAAAAAAAAAAGCTGTATTTACCTGAAGACAGAATGGTAAATTCAGGTAAATACCTTTTTAGAAGTTCAGTAGACTAAGTGGGATTGCAGCTACCTGGAGAAAATGAAGCTATATTCTCTCTGCAGCTGCTAGCTTATGATCACTGGAGCAGCACAGGGAGCAATGAACAATCAATGCTCACTATACAATGAGTGTGATCACTCCCCCTTGCAATACACATACTGCTGCAGGATGGAGTCAGTCATGGAGCTGACTACAGTGCACTCGCTGTATAGTGACCACTGACTGCTCACTGCTCCGACACCACCCTGATGACTGGAAGTGAGCGACTGTAGGGAGAATGTAACTTTCCTTTGTCGCTGCACTTTCAATTAGACAGCTGTACATATTTATAATAGTACAGTCCACAGCCTCCTGAAGAAGCAGTACGTGAAACGCGTTGAGGCGTGGTGGCTGCGGGCGCATCACGCTATCATCTGTCAGGTTTGTGATTAATCTTTGTTTCAGCATGTAATTGTGTGAATATGACCTAGTGGCAGGTGGGTCAGTCTCCCTGTGTAAGGAGCTGTAATAAGGTACCGGAGTAATTGTGTAAAACTCCGGCCCCAGTTGGGAAAGATTTTCTTTAAATCTATATGCTCCTGGACACAGGCAGACAGATACACCCGTGTCTACTGGCTCATAGACCTAAGGTCATCATTATAAGGGCGGGTATTATTTTCTTTGCCTGCCCTTGGTAAATCGATCAGTGGCTGATAACAGAGAGGGCTATTTTAGTTGCTCACCCATAGGAGGCCCTGAGGTTGCGGTTGAGTAGATATTTATTATTCATAGAAATTTGGTTACTTTAGATTCTGGGGAATCCTCCCGCAACCAGGGCACATGCTTTGTCTGGGTGGACAAGTAAATATATTTTCAGCACTTTAGCCTGGATCTCTTTAAATATTGCTGAAGTACATTCATAGGATTATTTCGCATATCCTGCTAACTATGGTATAATTAACTTCCAGATGGGCCTGATATGCCCGTACCCACCTCTCCCCCTTGTGCAGGGGAGATGCATTTGTGATTTCCACTGCCCTATTTTTTGCCAAGCTTAAATATTGTCATTTTTCTGTTTTAAATAAAATGTATCAATAAAGTAAGTTTTATGACATTTAAAGCATCATAGTGATTTCTGGTGAGATTACTAGTGGTTTCTACATATTTATAATGGTATTTACCTGTGTAACGCACCCGTTGTATCTGCAACCGGACTCGTGAGTTAGAGGGGCCCGCTGATATTGGTGCCCATTTCAGCTTGATGTGCATTCTCAGAAGCACATTCAGCTGAACTGCATTGTAGCGTAGAGTCCCTCTGGATCCCTGCACCACAATGCATGCTGTTAGCCAATTAGCTTTCAGCGGCTGACATATGTGTGCAAGTCACTGATGGCTCATGGCAGTGAGGTCATGCACTGGCCATCACTTGCACGCTGAAGTCAGCTACTGGCTGCAGAAGAATCCGTACAGCAGGGGAAGGTGACCACATTTTTTTTATGTATTAAAGAATAGCAGCCAAATTGGGGCATATATATATATATATATATATATATATATATATATATATATATATATATACAGTATATATATTATATATCAGGATGGGAAACATACATACCAGGTGGGGGGCATATATACCAAAATGGTGGACATATATACAGGGAAGATGGAATATATACCAGGATGAGGGACATATAGACCAGGAAGGGCCCTGGATGGGGGATATATATACCAAGAGGGAGGCATATATACCAGGAAGGGGCATATATACCAGGAAGTGGACATATATACCAGGAAGGGCCCAGGATGGGAAACATATATACTAGGAAGGAGGCATATATACCTGGATGGGGGACATATATACCAGTAAGGGGGAAGGGCCCTGGATGGGGGATATATATACCAAGAGGGAGGCATATATACCAGGAAGGGGCATATATACCAGGAAGTGGACATATATACCAGGAAGGGCCCAGGATGGGGAACATATATACCAGGAAGGAGGCATATATACCTGGATGGGGGACATATATACCTTTAAGGGGGCATATATACCAGGAAGTGGGCATATATGCCAGGATGGCTAACACATATACCAGGATGGTCCCAGGATGGGCGGCAATAATACAGTATGGGGGGGAGATAAATGCATAATGAGGAGGGTGGGCAGCACGTTTGCCCTTATTTAATTTAGAACACTACAGATACCCATACATCTGACCAACATGAAGAGGCGGATCAGCTCTACATTTCGCACTGAGGTCCATCGGACTCTATATACACCACAGTATGGTCTGCAGGTTAGTATATTTTTTTGGAAACAGATTCTCTTTAAAGAGTATTTCCAGGTTCACAACTTATCCTCTTTCCATTGGATTGCTGTACACTGTATTCACCTTTGGAAGTCCTATAGACTTTAAATAAAGAGCTTACCGTACATGAATGCAAGACCACCACTTGTTTCCCAGTAGTGCGCCCATCAGTGATCAGACACTTACCTATCGCTATCCTTGGCTGCATAGTTGTCCACCTTGAAATCAGACAGTTCACTATGGAATGACCAAGGACTAGACACTGCACCTCTGCCTTAAGGGGGCTTTACACGCAGCGATATCGCTAGCGATATCGCTGGTGAAAGCACCCGCCCCCGTTGTTTGTGCGTCACGGGCAAATCGCTGCCCGTGGCACACAAAATCGTTAGGAGCCGTCACACGGACTTACCTGCCTAGCGACGTCGCTGTTGCTGGCGAACCGCCTCCTTTCTAAGGGGGAGGTTCGTGTGGCGTCACAGCGACGTCACTAACTGGCCGCCCAATAGAAGCGGAGGGGCGGAGATGAGTGGCCGTAACATCCTGCCAACCTCATTCCTTCCTCGTTGCCGGTGGCCGCAGGTAAGCTGTAGTTCGTCGTTCCTGAGGTGTCACACGTAGCGATGCATCCTCAACAATCAACGATTTTTTGAAAATGAACGACGTGTCAACGATCAACGATAAGGTGAGTATTTTTGATCGGTAACGGCCGTTCGTTGGTGTCACACACAACGACGTCGCTAACGATGCCGGATGTGCGTCACGGAATCCGTGACCCCGGCGATATATCGTTAGATACGTCGCTGCGTGTGACGGGACCTTTATCAGTGATGGGTCAACACCTGGGCACTTTATTAGAAACCGGACACTTGACACCACAGTTGAACTTCATCAATCATGGCATAAGATGATATTCATTGGCCACGAAGAAAACAGCATTAGGTTTGTTTCTTTCATACCTGGTGGGTTCTTTTTTATAGATTGATGACTACATTCAGGATTTGAAAAGAAAAAAGGAACACAAATTAAACAGGTTTTTAATCTATATTTCCACACTATTCAAATGATACTTGCAGGGTTTTTGTGAAGAGAACGGATGCTTCTGTCTGTGGAGAGCATCGGATGCTGATTATAATTATTGGTAGGCATCAATAGTAAAATCTGCATCTGCATATTCAATCATGAACATTATTTATGTGTTTGTTCATGAATACACCAATGTTAGCGCACACTTAAAAATCAGCCCATAATACAAGAAGCAAAGGAGTCAAATACACAGCCATTTGTTTCCCACAAGAAGGGCCCCTCCACACTCTACTTCCGTCCATTTGAATGAACTGTATTGACTTTTCAAAAAAAAATTATAGAATCACTGGCCAAAAACATGATCAACTGATGAGATGGTAGAGCTTAAAGGCAATGTGTCGTCAAAAATTTACAAACTACTTAAATCAGATTTTTATGATAATTATATTTTAAAAAAAATCAACTTTTTTTATCCAAATTTTTTTAATCCAAATTTTCCATATTACTTTCTATGAAAAAACAAATCTCATTTTTGCAATTTTTGACACTGGCTGCTAAGCCTAGTATTTGATGAACATTTTCTGTTCTTTACAGAAGACATTTCAGTAGTCTCATTATCATTACAGACCAGATTGCAATGACAGGCTAGATAACACAGGATTCACATATGCAATAGGTGATGTCACAGCTCACCTTATCCTCCTCCTCCCTTCCTTCACTGTGACCTTTGTCTTGATTAGTGCATGCCCAAAAGATACTTCTAAAAAAGAACAGGAACTATATGCTTAATGTTGCAAATAATGTCTAGTGTAAATATTCAAATAATAAAAGCAATGGGGATGGTTTATTCAACACATTTCGAAGAGATATCCCCTCTTCTTCCTCAAGAAAATCCACGGATAAAAAAAAAAAAAAAAAAATTATCGGTGGATTTTCCTGAGGAAGAAGAGGGAATATTTCTTCAAAACGCGTAGAAAAAAAACAACCCCATTGCTTTTATTATTTGGAGTGATTCTTTGTACAGCAGCGTGGAGTATATCACAACTATCCTGGATTTTGTCTTGCTTCTGCCTTTGGCACATGGGATCGGCTGCAGCTGTTATATGTCTCTATACTGGTTGTGAGTCTTACAACCTTTCCAGGTGAGCGGTTTTCCTATTCAAAAGTCACCATATTTTACACTGGTAAGACCCTATCGAGCTCATTATATCCACAGCTTGTTCCTAGTGTAAATATTGCAAGATGTATTACTTTATTCACTAAAGATAGTGATATGGAAAAAGAAATTAAAAAAAACTTATCATAAATATTTTAAAATAAATTTACTGTATAAACCTGATTTAGGAACAATGGGGCATGTTTAGTGATGAGTGAACCCAAACTGTAAAGTTAGGGGTTCATACCGGACATCTAGTGTCCAGTGCTCAAACTCAAACACGGACTACTCAAGGAAGTCCGTGGTCGAGTTCGGAGTTCGGATACTATTCGTATGCTAATAAAGTTTGTTTAAAGGCTGCAGCACAGCCAATCAACAAGCTTTGGGCTGTGGGCACTTCCACAGCCATCACAACCATGCTGCATAGTGGCATGGCTATGATTGGCATCATCGGGTCTATATAGTAGCCAGTGACATGATGATTGACCCACACTGTCCTATGGAAGTTGACAAAAGCAAAGTCTAAACCCCTCCTAATATTGTACACTTGCACCTATGTGTGCCTTTCATGGAGCACTAAAGGGGCTTTTTAGCCTTGTTTAACTGATATATAAATAATTTAAAAAAATGGGTTGGAGTACCCTCATTTTTGATAACCAGCCTAAGTAAAGCAGACAGCTGCAGGCTGGTGTTATCAGGCTGGGGAGGGTCACAGTTATTTTGGCCTTCCCAGACTAAAAATAGTAGCCCTCAGCCACCCGAGATATGGCACATTCATTACATGTGCTAATTCTGGTGCTTTGCCCGACTCTTCCTGATTGCCATGATATGGTGGCAATCGGGATAAAACTTGTGGGGTATATAACAGCAGTGAATTGACAGCTGGCATCAAGCCCCAGGGTTATTAATGGATAGGTGTCTATCAGACCCCCCCATTTCTAACTCAATAAGGGTACAGTTAAAAAACACACACATACTGGAAAAATAGCTTATTTGAATAAAGACATCCCCACAATCCCTCGTTCACCAATTTATTAATTTTTAAAAAAGTCTTTGAAGTTCCAACATAATCCAATGGTGTAATGTCCAATAACATCCCTCGAATCCTGTTGAGCCTCATTCTCAGATCGAGGCTGCGGTCACTCTCGGTCTGCAACAGGTACAGAATTTCTCACACTCATGAGAAATCCCATGCCTGACGCTGACCTATTGAGCCTTGTTCTCAGAACGTTCTCAGAATGAGGCTCCATATGATTTGATGAATGCTTTGGGACAACATTGGATTATGTCAGACTGTCAAATATTTATTTTTAATTAATAAATTGGTGAACAAGGGAGTGTGGAGGAGTCCTATTCAAATAAACTATTTTTTTTCTAGTATTTGCTTTTTAACTATATGCTTACCGGTTTAGTAATGGGGGTGTCTGATAGATGCCCATCAGTTACTAACCCCTGGGCTTGATGCCAACTGTCAAATCACAGCTAGTATCAGCCCCCAAAATAATTCCTCGATTGCCACAGCAGCCAAGCAATCAGGAAGAGTCGGGCGAGGCTCCAGAACTGGTGCATCTAATGGATGTACATTGTTCAAAAGAGAAAGAATGCTATTTGAATTTTGGAGCTCCATTTTGGCTGGAATAGATTATAGGCATTATGTCACATTTGAAGAGCCCTTGACATTGCAAAGCAGAAGAAACTCCCAAATGAGCACATTTTGGAAACTACACCTCTCACTGAATTTATCTAGGGGTGAAGTAAGCATTCTTCACTCTCAGATGATGCCCAGAATTATATAAAATTTGTCTGAGTAAATCAAAATGTCCAGTGCTTCCAATGCAACGTTGGTTTTGTTGGGAAATTTTAAGTCATTGCATTCATGTGTAATGTGACCAGGGGTGGTAGTTGGGGGCAAGGGCTTCACTGCTCATTCCGGCACGCTACAGACAAGGAGGTTTGAGTATGTGTGGGAGTTTTACCTTACCACAGAGGTACTTTTTGGAGTCAAGCTAGCTTCTTATCGTGTAGTTCACACTGTGTGTGGTTCCACGATCATGGTGATTGAAGACACGTCCGTAACGGTTAAAAACTGCATGAACATTACTGGTAACAAGTTTCAAACATCATTTCACTTCTTTTGTGACAGGTTTCACACTTGATTTTTCACAAGGCATTAACATCTTAGTACAGACACCTCTTCCATTATGGCTGAAGACAAGTTTATACTGGTAACCAAGGAGGCTGGTTGTGGTTGACGGTTGGCACATTTCTAGCCCCTGGGTATCCAACCACACGGGTCAATGTGTATTGCTGTGCTACTTCTTTTGGATCACTCCTCGAGTCGATTCCCCAGTGTGAGTGACCATCAGTCAACACTGATCTGCCACTGTCCGCACTAGCCTGCTTGATGTGGGCGGCGCTCTCTGGTCCCTCGATTCACCTAAATGGAGCTAAAGCTCAGCTGCAGTCTGGTCCTGGTCACCTTTACTTCTTTCTTCCTGTTACTTATACCTTGGCTTACTTTCCACAGCACACCACTAGTACTTCTCCTCTAACCCACTTCACTGTGGTCCGGCTTCTCTAATTAACTCTCTCAGCCCTCTATACCTGAGGCCTAAGCTTCCATTCCAACTAGGGAACCCAGTACCGGTGACATGTAATGGTGGCGGATTGCACTGAACCCATAGAGACACACAAGGGGAACTTAAACATCTTATTACCACTATATATTCTTAGAAAAGCAATGACATCTTCAGGAGGATGTAGGTCACAGGTAACTCTCCTACATTTGAGTATGTTACTTTGACACATTCCACTTACCAAAACTTTAAAAGTCCCCCAGTCTCCAGGTGATGATTTGTGTCCAAACGTTTACGATCCTCTACCCATTGGACAGGATCTGGCTGTATATGCTGAATTTCGCACTTCAGTTCCTCTCAAGGAGATTTCTTTATAATTCTCTACTCTCAGCACCTAGCTTTTATTGTATTTCTGAAAGGGCAAGGAAAATGTATACTGCGTCAGGCATTGATTAAATAGAAGAACCTACAAAACAAGTCAACCAGCACATTTGTAGTTATTAGGGGTGTCATATATACCTTATTATAATGAACGTGTGATGTGGTAATCCGTCCTGACCTTACATCTCAAGGACTTCATTATTGAGGTGTGATAGCACTTATTGATTGCAGCTTTCTCTAAACTGACTTTAGTGATCAATAATTGTGACACTTGATAGAATAAACACTTTACAGAGTCATATATTACACATGAAATAATGTAACATTCAATGGGTAATACTAGAAACATACATTGTGAATGAGGCAAGAGCCATCAGCTTAACATGGCTACCTCATACATAAATTTTTCTAGCAAATACTTAGCATATGATTTGCAGACTCTTGTCATTTCAACTGTATTGTTACTGTTTTGCTCCTAAAATCTAAATTTTAATTTTTAGTATTCTGTTGTGGCACCCACGGGGTTAACCTTACTCATCGCCGGGCCGGTGATGTCGGTTCCGGGGATGTCACGGGTGGTTCTGCCCGGTTTCGTGCCCCGAGGTGTCCACAATAAAAGGGGGATGATGAGGTGGATGTTTCTAGTGACGCCACCTGCGGTATGTGGCCAGGGATTAGCCGCCGCTGCTGTCACTGTCCTCCAGGGCGAATGGTAATAGCAGCCAAGATGTTATTGCTCCCCACAGGTGGAGCCGGCCCAGGGGGGATGATGATGGGGGTTTGTAGTACTAGGCCGTTGGCGCCGAGGCGCGGGGCGCCGGCAATAACAGGCTCACACAGTCTCTGCTCTTCCAGGTGTTTTTACTTACTTTTATGCCGCTCGCCCGAGAAACACCGGTCACCCGCTGTGATGGGCCTCGTCAAACCTGGATCCCTTTGGAGGTCAGTCCAGTGTGGTGGTCAGTGGGCCCTTTCTCCTAGCGCTGTGTAAGACAGATCCCTGTGGCTTAAAGCTACTTGGGGATCCCAGTCTGCATTGAGTCAAAACTCTCATCCCGTTTGCAGGTGCTGCGGCTCCTTACTGGGGCCTGATGCAAATCAAGGCCCCGGATCCTATATGGCTCTGTGTTGGCCAGAGAGACGTGCAATCTCAAACCACCTTGGAGAATGATCTTCCCTAGGGTCCTGCACCCTGTGTGGCACCAGTCCCGAGGGAACAATGAAGCTCTCCCCCCGGTGACCGTATGAACTCCTGTGTCCCACCAGAGCCACCGGTGGAAACGTCCGCTCCTCTCCTGTTGGAGAACTATTTAACTGTTGTATTGGCTCCTGACTCCTCCTGCTGATTGCTCCTTCCCCGGGTCCCTGTCACTAGTGGGTGGCTGCCCTCCATGTTTGGAGACTGCCTTAGGACCCGACCCTAGCCTGGTCCCCATTGGGGAGGGCAACCTGGTTGTGTGTTTGAGTTGTGCAAGTGGTGAAACTGGTACCGACCTCCCCTGGATCCGGCTAAGCACTGCACCTTAAGTGAAGTGCAGTACCCTGTGACGACCGAAGCCTCAGGGGCACCACACAGTTAGTATTTTTTAAATCCATCTTTGGCCTGCCTGAATCCTTCTGGATATGCTCTTGATCAGATGCAAGCATGTCTCAATCAAAATCTGATCCCAGGTCTCATCTACTGTAAGTCCTGAGCTGAGGCCACACACGGATATTCTTGGTGGGAAGTGTGCACACATCCATTAGGCTGCAGCCATTTAGACAGGACTGAGCTTGCTCACATGTAAAACTGCAGTTACTGTTAAAGCTTGGCACCTGGGTAGACTGTTGCTGTGTGTGCGGTATAGGGGAAGAGGAGGTTAGCATTATGGTTAAGTTTGTATGTCATTGTGCTGGCCCATTGATAGGTCCGTCCATACACCCAGTGATCCTCAATGTGCACATAGAGTAGAAATTGTATCCTTGTACTAGGGAAGTGGGGTGACGTGAGAATGTGGAGTCTGCAATGTCTCTTCCCATCAGAGGGGTCTCTGCGCAGGCTGAACAAAAGACTCTGTGTGGTCAGGTTCTGTACAGTGTGTTCACCAGGCACGCAGAGTGCAGGCGTGGGGTGATTGTCTCTCAGCCCCTTTATCAAGAGTACTAGACCTGATAGAGACTGTATGCTGAGTGTGTGAGAGGTGGTAGTTCCACCTCAGGAAAGAGCAGGCATTTGCTTCCATATTGAGAACTGTATTCCACAAGACAAGTTAATGGCACGAAGCCCCTTAGTTGAACCCGTTCCTGTGGTGACTCTTTCTGGATCGTTGTCAGCCACCAAAGATCCAGATCTCTGTTGAAATCTACTGATACCCCCCTTCCATCCTGTTATTTCTGTACTGTATGAGTGGAATTGTAAGTCCTGAGCTCAGGCCCCAAGTACATATTGTTGGCGGGAAGTGTGTACACATGCATTAGCTTAGGTTTTAGCTCCAAACTAGTTTTGCTAGACTGCAGCCATTTAGACAGGACTGAACTTATTCACACATAAAACTGCAGTTACTGTTAAAGCTTGACACCTGGGTAACCTGTTGCTGTGTGTGGGGTACAGAGGAAAGAGAGGTTAGTATTATAGTTACGTTTGTAAGTGATTGTGCTGGCCCATCGACAGGTCTGTCCGTACACCCAATGATCCTCACCGTGCACTTAGAGTAGAAATTGCGCCCTGTAAGATAAAGTTATCTAGATATCTCCGGATACATTGAAAAGTGTCGCTGGGGCAGCACATTGGTCTCGGTCCTTCCTGGTCGGGTGTATGTTAAATATTCTTTGTGATAATCTTTGCAAGTTATTTTATGTTACTTATTACAATACAATTTGACCATAAAAACCTAGTTCCCTGACATTGTCTGGTCTCGTTCCTGATCTCCTACCCACTGTATTCTGATAGGAACCTCTCCAGGTCACTGAGATGCTCCAATGCACAGAATACTTTGCTCTACCCTGTTTATTCCATAGGCTTATTCCACCCGCTGCAGACTCAGCGATGCCTCTCTGCTGCCGTCCCGGGCTTTGATGACAAACTGGAGCAGTGACATCACTAGAGATGAGCGAACCGGTCGCGGTTCGGCTCGAGGTTGGTTCGCCGAACGGACCTCCCGTTCGAGTTCGGTTCGTCGAACGTTCGACGAACCGAACTCGAACTGCATAGGAAACAATGGCAGGCAATCACAAACACAGAAAAACACCTAGAAAACACCCTCAAAGGTGTCCAAAAGGTCACAAACAACTCACAACACATGGGAAAGTGACAAGGACATATACTCATGCGAAAACAAAAGAGCTGGACAAGGAAAAAGAGGAGGACACACAGATATATGAGTATATGCAAGGAAACATGCCATTATTGTGCAACTTGAGCCCTGCTCATTCTTGGCTTCCAATCTTGATAAATTGCCTGAGCTCGCCACGTACGTCTTGGGGATCTTGTCGTGTCCTGCAGCCAGCGTTCTCTCGGAACCTGTCTTCAGTGCTGCTGTGGGTCTGCTGGCAGATAAGCACACGTGTCTGTCCACTGACAATGTGGACATGGCTCTCAGAGGACTTTTCTTCCCCGGGGTCAGCCAGGGGACGGGAAAGGCACGCGTATTTTTGAGAGTGCTTCATGCAAAGCATCTTTTTCTTTTTCAAAAGGGGGCTCAACCGATGCCAGTCAAGTGGGGTGTGTGTGGCCCAGTGAGTGGCAACGAGGGAGACTGTGGTTGGAGTCCCCTCGCTGTGTTTCTAAAAGAACCAAGATGAACAAGTCATGGCTCTCAGAGGACTTTTCTTCCCCGGGGTCAGCCAGGGGACGGGAAAGGCACGCGTATTTTTGAGAGTGCTTCATGCAAAGCATCTTTTTCTTTTTCAAAAGGGGGCTCAACCGATGCCAGTCAAGTGGGGTGTGTGTGGCCCAGTGAGTGGCAACGAGGGAGACTGTGGTTGGAGTCCCCTCGCTGTGTTTCTAAAAGAACCAAGATGAACAAGTCATGGCTCTCAGAGGACTTTTCTTCCCCGGGGTCAGCCAGGGGACGGGAAAGGCACGCGTATTTTTGAGAGTGCTTCATGCAAAGCATCTTTTTCTTTTTCAAAAGGGGGCTCAACCGATGCCAGTCAAGTGGGGTGTGTGTGGCCCAGTGAGTGGCAACGAGGGAGACTGTGGTTGGAGTCCCCTCGCTGTGTTTCTAAAAGAACCAAGATGAACAAGTCATGGCTCTCAGAGGACTTTTCTTCCCCGGGGTCAGCCAGGGGACGGGAAAGGCACGCGTATTTTTGAGAGTGCTTCATGCAAAGCATCTTTTTCTTTTTCAAAAGGGGGCTCAACCGATGCCAGTCAAGTGGGGTGTGTGTGGCCCAGTGAGTGGCAACGAGGGAGACTGTGGTTGGAGTCCCCTCGCTGTGTTATACATGCTTTTAGAAGGGCATGACATGGCTTGGAGGTTCAAATGGATAATAATTCTGGCACACTAAAAAACGAGCATGAAGAAATTTTGCTTGATTGTGGAATCAGTTTTATTAGTGCAAAAACAAGATCAATTCATCCGACGTTTCGACCGTTTTGGTCTTTATCAAGGATAGAATTATCTACCAAAGAAAATCATAAGAAGTACATCATTACATGATATTACAAAAAAAATACAAAAAGATACAAACGAAGGTATGTAAAAAATGAAGAAAATTCTTTCACAATAAGCATCATACATTGACTGATGCCATGAACCAACAAAACATTTTGTATAACACATGATTCCTGGTAGTGTGTGATACAATCATTGCAACATATGTATAACCTGTTGGACTAAAAAGCGCATGAAGTAAGTGATAAGAGTACAGCAAGCATAAACCCACCTATATCGTAATGGGAGGATATGAATTCAATAGAGACTGGTCATCACCATTAGGTATGAGTGATCAGAAGGTTCCGATCCTATGTCTATAAGGAGAATAAATGATATGTGACACTCCACATAACTAGAACATATCAAAACGCACTCTTTTCCATATTTGACATACAATGAGTAGGTAGACAAGGCCGTATATACCTTTTGTGTTGGCCTGTGGTAACGAACAAAACAAAACTGGAGGCAATCTGTGATTATAGTTGTTTCTACATGGGGATTAAACATGGATAAGCATTACTCAGATGTATAGAATAGTGAGCATTCTAATCAAGGAGGTGGCATGCAGGAACCTGTAGCATATGTGTGGTAGGTATATTACCTGGAATAGTACCAAATGATGGTAGTGGAAAATGAAATTCTCTCACTGAATGGTTCTCAGTTACCTCCAAGGTATGTATATGCTGGAAATAACATGTACAAAAAGGAGATACATACAAGGACATGTAACCTCTATGCGAAATACATTTATACGTGTCTATACCCCAAAGCGTTGGTGAAAGGCAACCGAAAATTAGAGCTGAAGACAGTATGGAGATGTGTCTAAAAAGAGACCAACATAGATGTAAACACCTCATGCATGTACATCAAAATAGCATGTCAGGGGAGACAATGTACAAGCAAGTATTGAAACTAGACATAATACCTGGAACACAGAGTAATGACTGGTGGCAGCACATTAAGATTCCCTCACTGACTGGTTCTCAGTTACCTCCAAGACAAGCAAAAACTGAAGGTGGCATATGTAAAAAGAGAATCATACACAGGTAAGTAACACCAGTATAAGGTACATTCATTCAGGGATGTATTGAGCTAAAAGTACATACTACCTTTAAAGTAACCAAGGCGTGAGCCATAAAGAGCTGTTGTCATAAGCAGGGGGATACCTATGTCCCTGTGAGACCAAAATGAGAAAACCTTTTAGAAACCACTCAATCAGGAATCAAGTGCAATAAAAGGGAGAACCCATTGGTATAATACCAACAGAGAACATACCTGGTGAGATAAACAGGGCAAAGCAGGCAAACTATCAGGCAGTGGGGTGCAGGATTCTGGTGAGAGAAATGAAGGGCATATTCAGTGATGGCCCGACTTGTGTGAGGTGGTGTAAAGGAGGCTGACACATACCTTGTGGTGGTGGTATAGGGTATAGGCCCCTGGTTAAGTGCGACTGGCTGCGTCGCTGGGGCTTATTTATATGAAAAGGGGGGCGAGCGTCCACTACCCCACTTCCTGGTAGTGGAACGCAGTGTGCGTCCGTGGAACGCACGCGGCGCATGTGCAGTGCCGGCATCAGCACCGCGCATGCGCAGTGCCGGCATCAGCACCGCGCACGCGCAGACGGCGAGCGGCAGGACAGGGCGGTGGGCGGAGAGCAAGGGGCGTGTAATTGAGTATGTGCAGGATGGGAGTGAACTGACCCACGGACTGAGTGCCGCCCACACGTCGCGCTTAGTTATTTGCACAACGTGTGAGGGGGCCCAGTACATAAGTCAGTGTGTGGAGCTTACAGACAGGAGTGTTAGATAGGCTGGCCTGTGGATCGCGCGCCGCCCGTGCGTCATGCCTGGCTATTTGCACAACGCACGAGCCGGGCACGGAGCACAGGTCAGGGATAGCAACAAATGAGGAAACAGGTTATGATTATATCAAAGTGCCTGGCATGACGCACGGGCGGCGCGCGATCCACAGGCCAGCCTATCTAACACTCCTGTCTGTAAGCTCCACACACTGACTTATGTACTGGGCCCCCTCACACGTTGTGCAAATAACTAAGCGCGACGTGTGGGCGGCACTCAGTCCGTGGGTCAGTTCACTCCCATCCTGCACATACTCAATTACACGCCCCTTGCTCTCCGCCCACCGCCCTGTCCTGCCGCTCGCCGTCTGCGCGTGCGCGGTGCTGATGCCGGCACTGCGCATGCGCGGTGCTGATGCCGGCACTGCACATGCGCCGCGTGCGTTCCACGGACGCACACTGCGTTCCACTACCAGGAAGTGGGGTAGTGGACGCTCGCCCCCCTTTTCATATAAATAAGCCCCAGCGACGCAGCCAGTCGCACTTAACCAGGGGCCTATACCCTATACCACCACCACAAGGTATGTGTCAGCCTCCTTTACACCACCTCACACAAGTCGGGCCATCACTGAATATGCCCTTCATTTCTCTCACCAGAATCCTGCACCCCACTGCCTGATAGTTTGCCTGCTTTGCCCTGTTTATCTCACCAGGTATGTTCTCTGTTGGTATTATACCAATGGGTTCTCCCTTTTATTGCACTTGATTCCTGATTGAGTGGTTTCTAAAAGGTTTTCTCATTTTGGTCTCACAGGGACATAGGTATCCCCCTGCTTATGACAACAGCTCTTTATGGCTCACGCCTTGGTTACTTTAAAGGTAGTATGTACTTTTAGCTCAATACATCCCTGAATGAATGTACCTTATACTGGTGTTACTTACCTGTGTATGATTCTCTTTTTACATATGCCACCTTCAGTTTTTGCTTGTCTTGGAGGTAACTGAGAACCAGTCAGTGAGGGAATCTTAATGTGCTGCCACCAGTCATTACTCTGTGTTCCAGGTATTATGTCTAGTTTCAATACTTGCTTGTACATTGTCTCCCCTGACATGCTATTTTGATGTACATGCATGAGGTGTTTACATCTATGTTGGTCTCTTTTTAGACACATCTCCATACTGTCTTCAGCTCTAATTTTCGGTTGCCTTTCACCAACGCTTTGGGGTATAGACACGTATAAATGTATTTCGCATAGAGGTTACATGTCCTTGTATGTATCTCCTTTTTGTACATGTTATTTCCAGCATATACATACCTTGGAGGTAACTGAGAACCATTCAGTGAGAGAATTTCATTTTCCACTACCATCATTTGGTACTATTCCAGGTAATATACCTACCACACATATGCTACAGGTTCCTGCATGCCACCTCCTTGATTAGAATGCTCACTATTCTATACATCTGAGTAATGCTTATCCATGTTTAATCCCCATGTAGAAACAACTATAATCACAGATTGCCTCCAGTTTTGTTTTGTTCGTTACCACAGGCCAACACAAAAGGTATATACGGCCTTGTCTACCTACTCATTGTATGTCAAATATGGAAAAGAGTGCGTTTTGATATGTTCTAGTTATGTGGAGTGTCACATATCATTTATTCTCCTTATAGACATAGGATCGGAACCTTCTGATCACTCATACCTAATGGTGATGACCAGTCTCTATTGAATTCATATCCTCCCATTACGATATAGGTGGGTTTATGCTTGCTGTACTCTTATCACTTACTTCATGCGCTTTTTAGTCCAACAGGTTATACATATGTTGCAATGATTGTATCACACACTACCAGGAATCATGTGTTATACAAAATGTTTTGTTGGTTCATGGCATCAGTCAATGTATGATGCTTATTGTGAAAGAATTTTCTTCATTTTTTACATACCTTCGTTTGTATCTTTTTGTATTTTTTTTGTAATATCATGTAATGATGTACTTCTTATGATTTTCTTTGGTAGATAATTCTATCCTTGATAAAGACCAAAACGGTCGAAACGTCGGATGAATTGATCTTGTTTTTGCACTAATAAAACTGATTCCACAATCAAGCAAAATTTCTTCATGCTCGTTTTTTAGTGTGCCAGAATTATTATCCATTTGATTGACTTATTTTTTCTGGGCACCTAGTTTATACACAGTGAGCCAGACATATTCTCTTACTTATGGCTTGGAGGTTGACTTTCATAAAATGCAAACTGTTGGCTACCAAAATGCTGCCTTTCCAACAACTGTGGTTATAGGCAATGAGGAACATACTGATGAAGATGAGACGCAGATACCCGATTGGGATGACAACTTAAATATTCGGTCAGGGCAAGAAGAAACTCGGTCTGAGGGGGAGGGGAGTGCAAACACAACAATTGATGATGAAGTTCTAGATCCCACCTACTGTCAACCCACAGTCAGACACTCGAGGAGGTCAATAGAGGCGGTGGAGGAGGATGCAACCGACGTCGAAGTAACCTGGCGCCTTCCTGGACACAGTCGGAGCACTGGTAGCACGTCTACAACTGCATCCTCAGCCACCACTCTGCCTCTGAGCATTATTCGGGGTGGATCAACAGGTCGCATGGCCTCTAAGCCTTGCCTAGCCTGGTCCTTTTTTGACATAAAAAAAGATCGGCCAAATTATGTGATCTGTAACATTTGCCATGGTTATCTTAGTAGAGGTCAAAACCTCAGCAGTTTGACAACTTCTTCCATGAATCGTCACATGAATAAATATCATATGGCCTGGTGGGAAGCTCACCGTGCTGCAATGCGGCCTAGTGGAGCCAACCATCCACCGCCTGCCCCTTCCAGGGCATCCGCGCGCTCGTCATCTTCTAGGACTGTGGGGACAGCTGTCACACCTGTTTTTCCACCCACAACTTCCACCACTGTAACCGCAACAGGCAGTTTGCTTGGTAGGTCGTCAGTTGGTTTGGAAGGGGAAACAAGTGAGTGTGTACAGCTCTCTCAGACATCGATAGCACCAACTTTGGATGAAGGCAACATCATGTCTCCGCCTGCACTTTCCTCCCAAAGCTGCATTTTTCCAGGGACACCCTACTCAACACCGTCTACACACAGGAGCCAGATCTCTGTCCCTCAGATGTGGTCAAATAAAAGGCCACTTCCTTCGACCCATGACAAAGCGAAGAGGTTGACTCTATCCCTCTGTAAGCTGTTGGCTACAGAAATGCTGCCTTTCCGCCTAGTGGACACACAGGATTTTAGAGACCTTATATCTGTCGCTGTGCCCCAGTACCAGATGCCTAGTCGCCACTACTTCTCTAAGAAAGGTGTGCCCGCGCTACACCAGCATGTCGCACACAATATCACCGCTTCCTTGAGAAACTCTGTGTGTGAACGGGTGAATTTCAGCACCGATACTTGGACCAGTAAGCATGGACAGGGACGTTACATGTCGCTGACTGGGCACTGGGTAACTATGGTGATAGATGGTGAAGGGTCTGCTGCACAAGTCTTGCCGTCCCCACGACTTGTGTGTCAATCCTCTGTCTGTCCAAGTTCCGCCACTGCTTCTGCATCCTCCACCTCATCTGGGTCCTCCACCTCCGCCCCAAGCCTGCCTGGTCAGGCCACCAGCGTTCTCACTGCGCAGAAGGAATCACGCACCCCTCATTACTATGCTGGCAGCAGAGCGCAACGGCATCAGGCGGTCTTTAGCTTGACATGTCTTGGGAATAAGAGTCACACAGCTGAGGAGTTGTGGTCAGCTCTGCGGTCCGAGTTTAATAAATGGTTGTCTCCACTCAACCTGCAGCCTGGTAAGGCCGTGTGCGACAATGCTGCAAACCTGGGTGCGGCCCTTCGCCTGGGCAAGGTGACACACGTGCCTTGTATGGCTCACGTGTTGAACCTTGTTGTCCAGCAATTTTTAACACACTATCCCGGCCTAGATGGCCTTCTGACCAGGGCACGGAAACTGTCTGCAGTGCTCACTTCCGCCGTTCAAGCGCCGCAGCTGAGCGACTTGCATCGCTCCAGAAGTCTTTCGGCCTGCCGGTTCATCGCCTGAAATGCGATGTGGCGACACGCTGGAATTCAACTCTCCACATGTTACAGCGACTGTGGCAGCACCGCAGAGCCCTGGTGCAATACGTCATGACGTATAGCCTGGGCCAACGAGATGCAGAGGTGGGGCAGATCACCCTGATGGAGTGATCTCAGATCACGGACCTATGCACCCTTCTGCACAGTTTCGACATGGCGACGAATATGTTTAGCGCTGACAATGCCATTATCAGCATGACGATTACAGTCATTTACATGCTGGAGCACACGCTAAACACTATTCGGAGTCAGGGGGTGGGACAACAGGAAGGGGAGGAACTACAGGAGGATTCATATGCGCAAGACACAACATCACCAAGGTCCAGACGTTCATCATCACCAACGCGGCAGGCATGGGACCATGGGGGACAGGGATCAACAAGGGCGCATGGTAGCAGGCGAGATGTTGAGGAAGGTGCAGGAGGACATGAAGATATGGAGGACGAACTGTCCATGGACATGGAAGACTCAGCTTATGAGGGGGACCTTGGTCAAATTTAAGTTGAAAGAGGTTGGGGGGAGATGACAGAGGAAGAAAGAACGGTTAGCACCTCTATGCCACAAACACAGCGTGGACTTGGTCCGCATGGCTGCGCAAGACACATGAGTGCCTTCTTGTTGCACTACCTCCAACATGACCCTCGTATTGTCAAAATTAGAAGTGATGATGACTACTGGCTTGCCACACTATTAGATCCCCGGGACAAGTCCAAATTTTGTGACATAATTCCACCCATAGAAAGGGACGCACGTATGCAGGAGTATCAGCAGAAGCTGTTACTCGATCTTAGCTCGGCTTTTCCACCAAACAACCGTGCAGGTGAAGGGAGTGATTCTCCCAGTTGTAACTTGACAAACATGGGACGGCCTCGTCATCTTCAACAGTCTACCCGTACCAGTAGGACCGTATCTGGTGCTGGTAACAGCAATTTTATGGAATCTTTTCATAATTTTTTTAGACCCTCCTTTGCAAGGCCACCAGAGACATCAAGTGTGTCACATAGTCAACGGATGGAGAGGATGATACAGGAGTATCTCCAAATGAACATCGATGCAATGACTTTGCAAATGGAGCCTTGCTCCTTTTGTGCTTCAAATCTAGAAAAATGTCAAGAGCTCTCCAGTTACGCCTTGAAGATTTTGTCGTGTCCAGCTGCCAGCGTTGTCTCTGAACGTGTCTTCTTCAGTGCTGCTGGGTGTGTGCTGACAGATAAGCGCACGCGTCTGTCCAGTGACAATGTGGACAGACTGACGTTCATCAAAATGAACAAGTCATGGATCCAGAAGGAATTTACTACCCCTGTGTCATCCTGGGGAGAGTAAATGCTTGTGGATTTGGAATGTGCTTGATGCAAATCAAAACATCCTGTTTGCATCTAGGGCACAAGTGCTGCCACTGATGGGGTGTCTGTGTGCCCAATGTTGGGAAAAAAGGTAGACTCCGCTTGGAGTAACCCTTGCTTGATGTGTTTTTTAAAAATGATACAAGATGAACAGATCTGAAGGCAAGATGAAGGCAACATCATGTCTCCGCCTGCACTTTTCTCACAAACCTGCATTTTTCCAGGGACACCCTACTCAACACCGTCTACAGACAGCAGCCAGATCTCTGTCCCTCAGATGTGGTCAAATAAAAGGCCACTTACTGCGACCCATGACAAAGCTAAGTGGTTGACTCTATCCCTCTGTAAGCTGTTGGCTACCGAAATGCTGCCTTTACGCGTAGTGGACACACAGGATTTTACAGACCTTATGTCTGTCGCTGTGCCCCAGTACCAGATGCCCAATCACCACTGCTTCTCCAAGAAAAGCATGCCCGCGCTACACCAGCATGTCGCACACAACATCACCACTTCCTTGAGAAAATCTGTGTGCGACAGGGTGCATTTCAACACAGATACTTGGACCAGTAAGCATAGACAGGGTCATTACATGTCACTGACTGGGCACTGGCAAACTATGGTGAGAGATGGAGAAGGGTCTGCTGTACAAGTCTTGCCGTCCCCACGAGTTGTTTCAATCCTTGTTCTGTATGTAGAAGTTAATACACTGCTTCTGCCTCTTCAACCTCGTGTGGGTCCTCTACCTTGGCGCAAACCCTGTGTGGTCAGGCCACCCTTCCTTGCAACTGCGCACAAGGACTACCACACACCTCCTTACTATGCTGGCAGCAGAGCTCAATGCCATCAGGCGGTCAAAGTTTTACTTTGAAATGTATGGGAAATGTGAGTCACACCGCTATTACAGAGAATAGTAGTCAGGCAGGGTCAAAACATTAATTGAGGAACAGGAACAGAATGGGACGGCCAGGAAAGAATCAGAAAACAAGCAGAGTTGAAATGCGTATCGGCCAACAAGGTACATAAACAGCAAGCAGGAAAAGTAGTCAGGTAACAAGCACACAAAATCATAAAACTGAACTGGGGGTAAAATTAACCAGAGGTTCATAGCTATGTCTGGCAGTGGTCTGCAGACAGGATGGGCATAAAAAAGGGTGTGGTGTCTTCCCATTGGTTGTAGCTGAATGATGGTATTTCATCTGTGAGATACCCACCAGCTACATTCAGCCAGAGATTCTGCATCTGTCAAGGTAATGCAGCCCAGTGGGTGAGCATAACCTGCGTCCACCTGCGCCGCTGGCATCGACTACTCTCCCATCATCAGCACTATTCATGAAAGGAACACGTTGTCACCTGGCGACCGGAGTACAAATTGACGGAGCGGACTCCGTTGGTGACTTAACAGCCGTGTGCGGCAATGATGCAAACCTGGCTGCGGGCCATCCTCAGGGCAATGTGACACACGTGCCTTTTAGGGCTCACGTGTTGAACCGAATTCGCCAGCAATTTTTAAAACACCATCACGGCCTACATGGCCTTGTGCAGTGGGCACGCTCGCTATGTGCTCACTTCCATCGTGCGCACACAGCAGCTCAACAACTTTCATCACTCCGGAAGTCTTAGGGTCTGGCAGTTAAACGCCGTAAATGCGATGTTTCGACACGCAGGAATTGGAATCTGCACATGTTGCAGCGTGTGTGGCAGCACCGCAGAGCCCTGCTGAAATACGGTAAGACATATAGCCTGGGATAACTTGATCCAGAGGTGGTGCAGATCACGCTGCTGGAGTGGTGTCAGATCAAGGACCTATGCACCCTGCTACACAGTTTTGAAATGTCGACGAAGATGTTTAGCACTGGCAATGTCATTCTCAGCGTGACAATTCTGGTCATCTACATGATGGAGCACACTGTAATTATTATTCGGAGTCAGGTGTTGGGACAAGAGGAAGGGGAGGAAGTACAGGAGGAGTCATATGCGGAAGGGATAACAAGATCTACGAGGTCCAGATGGTCAGCGGCACCTATGCGGCAGTCATGGTGAGGGAGAGGGATTAACAAGGGCGCATAGTATCAGCAAAAAGTGTTGATGAAAGTGCAGGAGCCCATGAAGAAATGGAGGACGAACTGGCGATGGGCATGGAAGACTCAGCAGATGAGTGAGAGCTTGCTCACATTTCGGTTGTGCGAGGTTGGGGGGAGAGGGCAGAGGAAGGATGCACGATTCTCACCTCTCTGCCACCAACACACCAAGGACTTGGTCCTCCTGGATGCACAAGACACATGAGCGCCTTCTTGCTGCACTACCTACATGACCCTCGGATTGTATGAATTTGAACTAATCCTGAATACTGGGTTGCCACACTGTTAGATCCCCGGTACAAGACAAAATTTGGCGAACTAATTCCTGCCATAGAAATAGACGCACGTATACAGGAGTATCTGCAGAATGTGGTACGCAATCTTAGATCTACTTGTCCACTAAACACCAGTGCTGCACAGAGTGAATCTCAACGCTTTGTCATGGATAGGAGGAAATGGTCTTTTACTTGTCCACATCGGAGGGACCGAGGGATGGCTGCTGTGCTGAGATGGCGTTGAGTACGGTGTCCCTGCACAGTTGCACTTTTGGTCATATCCCAAAATGAGTTGAAAAAGGACAGATGCTGTTGGAAAGGGGAACAGGTGTGTTGGAAAGGGGAAAAAAGTTTTGGTCCATGGATTTGGTGGTTAAGCAACTGTAACATTTGCTGAAGAAACAACATCTGTTACAGTGGGACTGGCAGATTTGGATAAAGTGGTATATAATCTGTGACCGCTATATAACGAAAATTAATAAGAAAAGAAAGAGAAAGGTATATATCCCCATCAGCAGTCAGTGTCCACCGTGCTCCCAGTTGGAAAAGGAGAGGTTGGCAACTTGAAGGTTTGGTGGAGGATACAGAGCTGTGTGGCTATGAAACTAATAGTAGCCTGAACCGAGTTAGACGCCATTCGGATCTGGAGACTGTGAGCCCTGTTAGCGTCACAGGGTCCACATGCCCACCCAGCCCAGGAACTCCCTGTTAACAACACAGGGGCCATTGAGTACGCTGACCGTGTGCGTAGGGGCCACACCTGTGGACAGCAGGCGCATCAGCAGCAGCAGGCCTGTTAATGCCACTGGGCTGCACAAGCAGGACTGTTAGGACAGGAGCTGGTCTTAACCGTTCTGCGTTACCAACTGTGGTGGTGGCCTGCATCCACCACCCGATCCCTGCCTACCTCTGGCCTAAAGCCGCAATGGGTTCAACACATGGAGGTGTGCTCTTTCGGAGCATAATAGAAGACTGCGCACCTCCTTGTTGGCTCCAGCCCCTTTTATAACCTGGGTCCGCCCCAAACCAGGGTGAACCACAATGCACCTCCTGGAGACAAAAGTAGAGTGACACGTCATGAGTGGCATAACTAGCGTCCTATTTGGAAACGCAACTTCAATGATGACCTCATGGCTGCCATGACCCAAACACCTCACCAGTCATCGTCTGAGCATCAATAATGCGGTGACAAGTCATAGGTGTGGGCCTCTGCAAGCCATTTGGGAGGACACCTGATGCCCTGTGGTCTATATGGGACCCCCACATCAGGGCCAGGGCCAAAGAGTTCATTACCGGACCTAGTCTCTGATGCAGGAAGTGCCTGAGCATGCTCAGTAGCATGAAATACAGTCTCTGAAAAAAGACTATCAGCTTTAGCATGGTGTCTATGCCCAAAACAGGACTTATACCCGGCACGGAATGCAAGCACCTGTGCAAAGAGGCTTTTCACACTTAGTGTGGGAGCATGCGCTGTATCCCGAAATGAAAACTTAGCGTCAGGAATGGCACAGTCAGGCTGAGCATACTCACTAGGCGAAACACTGTAATTATGCTGCAGCTGGGGTACATCGGCACACGCATGCGCACTAGCTGCCTCTCCACACTTAGACGTGGAGGGGAAATTTGTCTTGGAGATGCTGTCTATGAACAGAAGGAAAAGCTAAAGGAAGCCTGACTTTCTATCCCTCCGAATTATGAAATGCAGCAATGAATTCCATGAGTTTGCTATAACATTAGCGTAGCAAAATGTGCATGAGGGTGTGATGTAGAGGTGCTAGAAATAGCTTGTCACCAGTGGGGCACTAATGGAATACAACAGCCAGTTCTATGATGCCACAAAATGGCAGTATTTTGTGCTATCATTATAGCTTATTAAAAACAGAGCACGAGGTTGTCATGCAGAGGTGCTGCACATAGATTTGCAGTAGTGTGAATTGACAAAAGTACAATAGCCACGTTTAGGATACAACTAGGTACAGTGAGTGTTTGCTAGTATAATGGCTGAGTTTAAAAAAGTTTGAGTGTGCAATGCAGGCAGATGTCCTGCAAATAACGTTCCAATACTGTGAATTGACAAAAGTACAATAGCCACGTTTAGGATACAACTAGGTACAGTGAGTGTTTGCTAGTATAATGGCTGAGTTTAAAAAAGTTTGAGTGTGCAATGCAGGCAGACGTGCTGCAAATAACGTTCCAATACTGTGAATTGACAAAAGTCCAATAGCCACGTATAGGATGCCACTAGGTACACTGAGTGTTTGCTAGTATAATGGCTTCGTTATAATTAGTTGGAGTGTGCAACGCAGGCAGATGCGCTCTGCAAATGTCTTGGCACTAGTGGGACTATAGCAAAGTCCAATAGCCACGTATAGGATGCCACTAGGTACACTGAGTGTTTGCTAGTAAAATTGCTTAGTTTAAAAAAGTTGTAGTGTGCAATGCAGGCAGACGTGCTCTGCAAATGTCTTTGCACTAGTGGGACTATAGCAAAGTCCAATAGCCACGTATAGGATGCCACTAGGTACACTGAGTGTTTGCTAGTAAAATTGCTTAGTTTAAAAAACTTGGAGTGTGCAATGCAGGCAGATGTGCTCTGCTAATGTCTTTGCACTAGTGGGACTATAGCAAAGTCCAATAGCCACGTTTAGGATGCCACTAGGTACACTGAGTGTTTGCTAGTAAAATTGATTAGTTTAAAAAAGTTGTAGTGTGCAATGCAGGCAGACGTGCTCTGCAAATGTCTTTGCACTAGTGGGACTATAGCAAAGTCCAATAGCCACGTATAGGATGCCACTAGGTACACTGAGTGTTTGCTAGTAAAATTGCTTAGTTTAAAAAACTTGGAGTGTGCAATGCAGGCAGATGTGCTCTGCTAATGTCTTTGCACTAGTGGGACTATAGCAAAGTCCAATAGCCACGTATAGGATGCCACTAGGTACACTGAGTGTTTGCTAGTATAATGGCTTCGTTATAATTAGTTGGAGTGTGCAACGCAGGCAGATGCGCTCTGCAAATGTCTTGGCACTAGTGGGACTATAGCAAAGTCCAATAGCCACGTATAGGATGCCACTAGGTACACTGAGTGTTTGCTAGTAAAATTGCTTAGTTTAAAAAAGTTGTAGTGTGCAATGCAGGCAGACGTGCTCTGCTAATGTCTTTGCACTAGTGGGACTATAGCAAAGTCCAATAGCCACGTTTAGGATGCCACTAGGTACACTGAGTGTTTGCTAGTAAAATTGATTAGTTTAAAAAAGTTGTAGTGTGCAATGCAGGCAGACGTGCTCTGCAAATGTCTTTGCACTAGTGGGACTATAGCAAAGTCCAATAGCCACGTATAGGATGCCACTAGGTACACTGAGTGTTTGCTAGTAAAATTGCTTAGTTTAAAAAAGTTGTAGTGTGCAATGCAGGCAGACGTGCTCTGCAAATGTCTTTGCACTAGTGGGACTATAGCAAAGTCCAATAGCCACGTATAGGATGCCACTAGGTACACTGAGTGTTTGCTAGTAAAATTGCTTAGTTTAAAAAAGTTGTAGTGTGCAATGCAGGCAGACGCGCTCTGCTAATGTCTTTGCACTAGTGGGACTATAGCAAAGTCCAATAGCCACGTTTAGGATGCCACTAGGTACACTGAGTGTTTGCTAGTATAATGGCTTACTTAGAATGAGTTGGAGTGTGCAGAGGACAAGAGGGTACAGTGGCAGGATTGTGGTGCTCTGGGTAGAGGAATGGAAGCCTGCCTTTCTATTCCCTCCTAATGGTGAAATGCAGGGAGGAAATCCCTGACCTGGGCTACACAGACGCTGTTGCTGTTTGCAGGACCTGTCACCTATGGCTCTCTGACCCTGCCGCTTTGAGCCCTTAAAAGGACTGCTAGAATGTGCTCTCCCTAAGCTGTCTAACGCTGTGTATGCAGCACATACAGCTGTATCGGCGATAGGACAAAGGACGGAACTGCGACAGTGATGTCTGACACCAAAGACGCAGAAGGCAGATAATGGCGTTCGTGAAGAAAATGTCCGGTTTTATAATGCAGGGACATGTGACATGCAGATCCTATCACACATGCCGTTGCTTCTCTGGCTCAAAGTCCACTTAGGTGTGTGTGTGTCTGTGATTGGCTGACATGCTGGCCAGCCCCACAAGACGCGCGCGCTTAGGGAAGGAAGACAAGAAAAAAAAAAAAAAAATGGCGATGGCCATTATAGAAACAGCAGTGATCTGAAGGCGCTGTTCACGCACACTATACACTGAAATGTGATAATAGTTTGATTCACAGAGTGACTTACACTATTACAGCAGAAACCAAGCTAGGATTTAGCTGTTTTTTGGCTGCTAGAACCGTTCTCGAACGTTTCTAGAACTATCGAGCTTTTGCAAAAAGCTCGAGTTCTAGTTCGATCTAGAACATGCCCCAAAATCACTCGAGCCGCGAACTGGAGAACCACGAACCACGAACCGCGCTCAACTCTAGACATCACGACTACAGTGCATGTGACCAATGCAGCCAATCATGGGGCTCAGTGGTTATGCCATTGTTGTTGTCATGAGAATTTTGGAGAAATTGTGGGGGGCCCTGTAATTTTTTACAAATACGGCACACTCTACATTTTTTCCCATTTATTTCTTATACGTTATTTGTTGTTTTTCTAATCCTACTTTTTTTTTATTATAAATGCTATGTCCTATTTTTTATCATCGGGCAGAATAAATTATCACCATGATGTATCAGTTCTGTGATTAGCAGTGAGAAGCTAAATGATGTAATCCATAAATCTGGGCTATTTTGTAATTATTAAGCAGAGGTGATTGGAGGAGGATTGAGAATGAAACAAAATCAATTCCCATCTTATTTTATTTTATACAGAGCATTTTGTGCATCCTTAATTACTGTCAGAAATCACTTAATCTTCTCATCCTGGGCACTCTTTTTAGCCATAGGAGAAGCTAATGATTAGACAGTTTCATGCACTCTGCTTAAAAATCATTACAGTGAATTTAATTTTCTGGCTGTGAGCGTTCTTGAGGCAGACATCACTCCACCGCTGCCTGGGAATTATTCCACAATTCAGAAACTGTGCTTGCTTCTTAAAAGGTTTGTCAAAATGTGACTTATTAGGCTTTTAATGTACACCACTTTTACCCTGAGGTTCTACATCGGCAGGATAGAAAAAAAATACTAAATTCTATAATATCCTCGGAGGTCTCAAATGAAGCCATGACCCATATACAGGCACAGCTCCATGTACGTCTTCTTTATTTTTAAGCATTACATTTGACACAGTAATATGTAGGTCAGGATTATTTTAGAATAGACTCCAACAATGTCTCATGATAAAGTTGTTAACATGTCATTATGGCCAGAGCTGAATATATACAGCAAAATATGTGTCCATTAGAGGGCGATCTAAGTTTATACATTCGATTAAAAAGGACGCCTAAGGCTACTTTCACAAATCAGTTTATTGGCATCAGGCACAATCCGGCGTGTGCCTGATGCATCGGATCCGGCGCAGAATATGCAAAAACGGATGCGCCGGATCCTTTTTTTTTTTTTTTTTACGGATCCGGTATACCTGAGCCGTCAAAATCGGATTCGGCGCATCCGTTTTTGCATCCGTTTCATCCGTTTTTTTTTTTTTTGCTGGATCCTTTTTTTACAATAAATTGGAGCATGCTCAGTTTAAAAAAATGGATCCAGCAGCCGCTTCCATTTTTGCCGCATTACGCCGGATCCAGTGTCCAAAGGCTTCCATTTTAAATCACGTTGTATTGTCAGAGACAAGAAACGTTACAAGAGACGTTCCATCCGGCCGCCACGTTAGCCAATTATGACGGATCCGGCAAAAGACAGATGCAACGCAAGGCCATCAGGCACAATCCGGCGCTAATACAAATCAATGGAGATAAAGCATATCCGGCGCCGAATCCGTTTTATCCGGTTTTTTTTCGGATTGTGCCTGATGGAAAAAAACTGATGTGTGAAAGTAGCCTAAATTGTACCAAACCCATGTGTATCCCACATCAGTAGAAAATAACAATGTATTGCTACCACCAGGGGGAGCTGGTACTCAAGCGGAATGTAGTGCTTCTAAGTGTAGTTCGGCGCAAGCCCACTAGATGTATAAGGATGCATGTAAGGATGCAATAGAATGGTCGATCAAGTCTAAGGTCAGTGCTAGGTACAGAGGGGTAAGCAAAGCAGGAGTCAGGAGAGAGCAGAGGGTTAGAAAGCCAGGAGGAATCGTCAGGAGTCGGAGGGGAACAGAGCCGTAGTCAAAATAGCAAGCTAAGGTTGGAAACCGAGAGGGCAAGTAAGTACAGAGGAGGGAGCAGAGATGGGATAACAAAACAGAGAGTGGGTCAGGGAGACAGGAAGGTCAAACAAGAAGGGAGGGACGGAGGTCAGGGAAGGAGTACTAGGTAGCGGGCAGGATCAGAACAGACTTACAGACACCAGGAGCACAAACTGCAGGGCAGGACTATAACTGGTAGTGTATCGAGGGAAACCATTCTAAGATAACGCAGGTTGACCCTGGAAACAAGGCACAACAGAATAGACTCCTCCTACCAGACCTGACCCTGGAGACTGTGGACGGCATGAAAATAAACACATATAATGGCTCTGCAGAAGCAGTGTAATACAGGAATCATGACAAACTATTGAAATATTGATCCATAATAAGCATGTTATGACCTCAGTATATAAGCATTATACTGTATATGAAAAAAATACTTTGTGAAACTCGGCACTTGGACATTAGTTTTGAACATGATTGTCATTCTCACACAAAGTTCCAAAGTCATGACTAAATCAAGAGAATGACTGTCAGTGACAAATCTAGAACAGATCCTTGATTTTCATAGGGACAGTGCCAAACCAGCACACCCCTGAGATGTATTCATATTTTATTCCCTGGCAGTGATAAAACTGTAGGGGGAGCAAAGGTTGCAAATTGCAATTTCTTAAACATAGGTAGATAATTAGTATATAGCAACATGTTAACACTGTTGTATCTACAAGCAAATGTGGCGCCCTGGACAAGCCAGGACGTCACAGGTACTGCCACAACACACCCCACACCCCAGCTAGGCACATCAAAGTCAGACAAAAATCCTTGTTGCCTCCCTCCAGGGGCTGATGTCCATACCAGGGGGTGGAGCCAGGCAGTTGGCCCCACCCACCGAGGAGTTCACAGTCCTGGAGGCGGGAAAAGGAAGTCAGCTCAGTTAGAGAGTTGAAGAGTGAAGTGGTAGTAGAGGAGACTGACCGTGTCCGGGTGCGTGGCCCGGGCACATACAGCAAGGTTGGCAGACGGTGGTGACCGTCTGCAGGCGAGGCTGATTGACGTGAACCGTAAGGACCGGGGACGGGTGGTGGCCCGCCGGTACCGGATCGGGGAGCGAAGAGAAGCCAGCACCATTCGGCAGGGCCTACAGGCTTGGAGTCGCCGTAAAACCGGTCAAATCCTTTAGCGAAGGGAACATCCGGGGTTTCCCAGCAGTCAAGACCCGATTGAAGGCAACCGCTCAAACCGTAAAGGGAAATACAGTCACCGCCAAGGCTACAGTTCCCAGGGCCAGAGCCTGCGGGCAAAAGGGGCTCCCTCAGCATCCATCCAAGCTGGGGAGCGGGTTACCGGTGGGAAGCCACCAGAACCAAGAACTTAACACAGGTGTAGGGAAAGGCAGTCACCGCCAACCTACCGGGAGAAGAACCACCGCAGCCATCTGTGGGACCCGTCCATCCAGCCGTTTGTTTTACCAGAGACTTTGCATTCATCATTGGCTGAGTGAGTACCACCGTGCCGTGCGGCACCGCGCTGCCCCCGCAACCCTGCACCTCACCAGGTCCCGTAACCCACCTGCCATTCCTCCCTCACCAGGCCCCGGGACAACCAACCCCCCTACCCACGGAGGGGAAGAAGAACATCCAAGCTGCTCCCTGTCATCGCTCCCGGGATCCCCATCCAGAGCAGTGGTGGTGTCACAACCTCACCACGACCGTGGGTGGCGTCACGGACAATAAATCCCCCAAACCATTCCCCCTTTCAAACACGGGCGAGGAGCGCCGCTCGAGTCCCCGGATCCGGCCCACTGCTCCAGCCACCGAGCAGCAAGCAAAGCAGCAGCAGTGCCAGACCTGAGCGTGGTGAGCGCAGCGTCCCCTCCTCCTCCCGCGACAACTTGGCGTCAAGAACAGGATCTTACCGCTCTGCCGTCTGGTAGAGGTGCGCATTGTGACCGCCGGAGGTGTACGGCCAAAAATCTTGAGAAGCCGCCATTTTGGGCGCGAAAAGTCCCCGCTCGAGCGTCTCCTCGAGCAGTGGAGGCACGAAAGTCGAAACCCCGCCCCTGTAGAGGAGGAGTCGGAAAAAGACTAAGGGGGACAGATGGCGTCTGGCCGCATGTAAACCGCGGCTGTGGAAGCAGGGATGCCAGGATTCTGCGGTCTGCTGGTTCCTGGAAAGTACCGCTACCAACATGTCCGCCCCATCCTGCTACGCAGAGGTTACAGAGCCGGTGCACGGGACAGCGGCGTGGCTCAGGGTCCGAACGGCGGGGATCTGCCGGCGCTACCGAAGTAAAATATGTCTGCTGATGGAGCAGTGGACCGCGGAGGTGGAGGAGGTGGAGGAGGTAGCTGCGGTCGCCCGGGTGTACGGAATGGAGGCCATGATGGAGGAGCTGGTGAAAGACCCACACCCCTGTGTCCCTGAGGGACCGGCCGTTGCGGCTGAGGGACCCGGTCTACCCCTGGCCCCCATGCCGCCTCCGTCTTCCCTGCCCGTGCACCCCGCTGCTGCTGGTCCGTCTGATGTACACCCCTTCGTAACGGTAGCCGAAAGAGTGGTGAGCCTGGAGACTGCGGCAGCTGGCGGCAACCCGCCTGGCGCAGGGACAGATGATAGTGACTCCGGACCTGACACAGAGCCTGTTTCAGAGGAGGACGAGGGAGTCGTCGCCCTGTATGGCGCGGAGGCCACTTACATCCCCCGGAGCGGGAATAATGGATACCGAGCGGCCCTTCCTCATCGCGCCTGCTATGCGCTGGAGGGGCTGGTGCCTGTGTTCTTCCACCCAGGACCGGGTGAGGAGGACGAGAGTGAGCAGTAATGGCAGCGGAGCCCCGCTGCAAGTTGTCCCCGTTGGGACCACCAGTACCGTTAAAAGTGTTTGAATGATAAGATCGAATCAACCGAAGAAGTTTATCTGATTGGAACCGTGATTGAACCGGCCGTTGCCAGCAACTAGTCCCCGTAGGGACCTTCTGCAACCGTTGCATAAGGAACTACTTACGGACAAGCCCGAGAACTTGCAGGGCAACCACAAACTTGTGGGATGTAAAAAGTTGGCTTAAACCGTTACCGCCTCCAGAGAGGCAGGTTTGGAGGATGGGCCTGGAGGAAAGTGATGGCCCAGGCCCGCCACTACCGTAACCGGTGGCGATCCTCCGGGGGTTCAGGGGTCCCCATGGACGCGGGTCCCCTGAAAGAGACCGTACCCGCTCGGGCAACTTGGTTCTGGACTGGGGTCAAGGGGTGCTGCCCACTTCTTAGGGGCAGCATCAGGGCCAGGTTGTTTGGGTGGGAGAAGAGCAGAAGCCGTTACCGTGTAATGAACATATACCGTTTGTAACGTTTAAGAATGTGCCTCCCGTTATGGGAAGTTTACAAAATGTTGGTGTTCTAAAATGTTTTTACTCTTTTGCAGTTAACAAAAATAAAACCGGTGATGGACGGGCAGCCCGCGGACGGTCTGCATTTTACTAAGGGGGAATGTGGCACCCTGGACAAGCCAGGACGTCACAGGTACTGCCACAACACACCCCACACCCCGGCTAGGCACATCAAAGTCAGACAAAAATCCTTGTTGCCTCCCTCCAGGGGCTGATGTCCACACCAGGGGGTGGAGCCAGGGGGTTGGCCCCACCCACCAAGGAGTTCACAGTCCTGGAGGCGGGAAAAGGAAGTCAGCTCAGTTAGGGAGTTGAGGAGTGAAGTGGTAGTAGAGGAGACTGACCGTGTCCGGGTGCGTGGCCGGGGCACATACAGCAAGGTTGGCAGACGGTGGTGACCGTCTGCAGGCGAGGCTGATTGACGTGAACCGTAAGGACCGGGGACGGGCGGTGGCCCGCCGGTACCGGATCGGGGAGCGAAGAGAAGCCAGCACCATTCGGCAGGGCCTACGGACCCCGACCAGGCTTGGAGTCGCCGTAAAACCGGTCAAATCCGTTAGCGAAGGGAACCTCCGGGGTTTCCCAGCAGTCAAGACCCAATTGAAGGCAACCGCTCAAACCGTAAAGGGAAATACAGTCACCGCCAAGGCTACAGTTCCCAGGGCCAGAGCCTGCGGGCAAAAGGGGCTCCCTCAGCATCCATCCAAGCTGGGGAGCGGGTTACCGGTGGGAAGCCACTAGAACCAAGAACTTAACAAAGGTGCAGGGAAAGGCAGTCACCGCCAACCTACCGGGAGAAGAACCACCGCAGCCGTCTGTGGGACCCGTCCATCCAGCCGTTTGTTTTACCGGAGAATTTGCATTCATCATTGGCTGAGTGAGTACCACCGTGCCGTGCGGTACCGCGCTGCCCCCGCGACCCTGCACCTCACCAGGCTCCGTAACCCACCTGCCATTCCTCCCTCATTGGGCCCTGGGACAACCAACCCCCCTACCCACGGAGGGGAAGAACAACATCCAAGCTGCTCCCTTTCATCGCTCCCGGGATTCTCGTCCAGAGCAGCGGTGGTGTCACAACCTCACCATGATCGTGGGTGGCGTCACGGACAAAAATCCCCAAAACCATTCCCCCTTTCACTCACGGGCAAGGAGCACCACTCGAGTCCCCGGATCCGGCCCACCGCTCGAGCCACCGAGCAGCAAGCGAAGCAGCAGCAGTGCCGGACCCAAGCGTGGTGAGCGCAGCGTCCCCTCCACCGCCCGCGACACAAACACCTCAGCAGCACTTCCTTCTCACAGACACAATCTCTTCACTTTGCCAAGCAGCAAATATCCAATGGTCTTAGCAGCGTTGCCCTGCAGCAGCCCTTTTTGGTATCTTCTGTACATCTTTTAACACTTAAGATGACACTTCATGTGGGCCAGTCTTCACAGTCAGGAATAAGCCTCTATGCTCCTACCTGTTCTTTCTAATCATTGCTCCCACAGGGATAACATACTGACCTTTGCAATTGCAGATAGTATACACTCCGCTCACAGGTACAAGCCTCCATGCTCACTTTTTTAGGATTCATATGGACTGAGAAGGGCTTAGAAAACAATAAATTATACTAACCTAGTCCCTTGACCATTGAGGAAGGATTCTCCAGTCGTGCTGTATGTGTGTTACCCACCAATACCATCTGTAAATAATACACGAACTGCATGTGACTTGGTTTAAAATTGGCCACAGCAGCCTTTATTACCTATTATTTACATACTAACACAAGGGGGCGCCGTCCAACGGGCGACCCCAACAAATAACAATAGGTAACACAGTAACCAATACAGTAAATATACAACCCTGAGTAGGCCCAGTCCAGGAACCACTTCTCACCCCAGTATCCCTGGCCGCAACACACCGACCCAGAGATGAGGTATTAATCACCTACGGATTAACCCCCCAACTTTGCAGAACCCCGTGCCTGCAACATCCCGGAACCTGGAGCCACCATACCAAGATGGTGTCTCTCTGTCCAGTTACCATTGCCTTCAACCGCCTCTGGACCAGACCTACCCCCCGCTGCTGTGACAAAGAAACAACCCAGACCAAATTCCCCTCGGCATTAAACACAAGGGAGGGTGGGCGGGGATCGTTCCATATCCGGAAGTCAAGAGAGAGGGGGTAAGTCAAAGTCCTTTACTTACACCCCTCAACTGTCCCACCTCTTCCTCCAGGGAACTCCTCCTACCCACCAATCCCTTTACTCTGCCTTATAAACAAACCATTCCTGTTTCCATTAACCCCATCACTCCTTCCCTTCCCTCTAGTCATGTCGCCCCTCCACCCTATGGGTTCCATGGCTTTCTTGACCATTGAGGAAGGATTCTCCAGTCGTGCTGTATGTGTGTTACCCACCAATACCATCTGTAAATAATACACGAACTGCATGTGACTTGGTTTAAAATTGGCCACAGCAGCCTTTATTACCTATTATTTACATACTAACACAAGGGGGCGCCGTCCAACGGGCGACCCCAACAAATAACAATAGGTAACACAGTAACCAATACAGTAAATATACAACCCTGAGTAGGCCCAGTCCAGGAACCACTTCTCACCCCAGTATCCCTGGCCGCAACACACCGACCCAGAGATGAGGTATTAATCACCTACGGATTAACCCCCCAACTTTGCAGAACCCCGTGCCTGCAACATCCCGGAACCTGGAGCCACCATACCAAGATGGTGTCTCTCTGTCCAGTTACCATTGCCTTCAACCGCCTCTGGACCAGACCTACCCCCCGCCACAGGACAGGGCACGTGACTCCTTACGTGGCCTGGACCCGCCACACACCAAAAGCTTGTACCACACCTCCACGCAATCCCAGCGTCAACAAAACAGCACCAAGCACGTGAAGATGCACCCCCATCGCATCCCCAAAACCACCAGTTCAGCGCCACCAACTTTTGGCGCCGCCCCCCCAATAAGGCTCGATTGATACTGCCTATCGCACGAGCCACACGCCATTCCAACCTGGTCACACTATCAAAACTACCCCACGATTAAGCTCAGGTATGTCTTACACAATGCAACAACCAACAATTTTTTTTTTTTTTTTTTTTTAAAACATTCATAAATAACTTCTCGAGATACCAAATCGCTGCCTCCAATTTACTGGACCAGTACCATCGACCCGTCCAGACCCAACTGGCAACATTCAGGCGAGCCTCAGACCGTCGAGGCCCCGAGAACCAACGAATGCCCAAATATCCAAATGAGGCACACCCTCACCACAAAAACCCAGGGGTTATAAACCCACAGATAACACCAACCTGTTACGCCAACCCATTCCACTCCCAAAAGACTCAAATGCCCCCATTGCCTTAACCCGATAACAACTGAGGCCAAACGTAACACCGAAACAAGAGGACTCCCACCTCCCAATACTTCTCACAACCCCTTTTCTGAGCCCACCGAGGGGCCTCCGTGGCAGCCCAATCCAGAAGGAATACGACCCATAGTATTCCGGGCGCCCACCCCCGCCACCTGCAATCAAGTCTGCAGCACTGCCACAAAATGGTACCTTAACAAACGCGACACAATAATGAGCCTGGGCGCCCTCACAACATAATTCCGCACCCGGGACCGCGTATAACAACACCAACCTTCACCACCCGCCTAATCTAATTCGGTGAGCGACAAAGCCGGCGCTCAACCCACTGCACCACCTCGGACACATCCTCCAACATCCAACCTCCGCTCTTGACCGTAGATGGGCTGACCAACCCCACAATCTTAAAGCCCCCCAAAAGGCTAACACAAACCGTTTTGGACAAGGAAACAAAAACCCGCTCGTGCTCAGATGAACATAGCCGCCACAAACCACTCACCAAACGCTGCCACAAAACAACGGAGACGGACCCTTGTATCCCGCTCCCTCACACCCTTACGACCAAACCCTTCAAGGCCTGCCGCGCCCTAAGATCCTGCGAAAACATCTCTCCACATCTAATCCTTAACAAGACAGCCACAGCCGCCACCCTCTGCTCCACTGCGGACGCCGGCCTAGCAGCCTGAAAACCGTTACTCACCACTGCCAACGCCACCATCAAATACTCCACCGGGCCTTCCTCACACATTGTCCCAAACGTTATCCGCGCCACCCATACTTCTGAATATCAGCCCCAAATAACCTCAGTCACTGGGCACCGAGCCGCTCCCCAACACAGCCACACCAGACTCCACAAGCCCTCCGGACACACCGTGCCCACCTCGTCTGCTACCCGGCCTCAACTCCCGAGACCTGCAGGACTGGAAGGAAACACAGCAGCTGCTATTCCCTTGGCGAACCCCAGTACTGGTTGCGCCACGCATAACATTTTTTTTTTTTTTTTTTTTTTAAAACACATCCAATTGAGAAACCAACTGTCGCAAGTACGCCACCCTTGGCCCCAGGATTAGCAAACCAACTATTAATCGAATTCTCCACCAACTGATAGCCAGAATGACAGCACACCTTCCTCTTGGAAAAAACTGCCAACCTCCACCACCCGACCACTACCACCGATTGGAAGCGCTACCCCACAATGCCCAACCAGAAAACAACTGGACCCGCTGCCTCCGAGTACCGCAGCTACGTTCCATCAGGTAGCACCTTACCCAGCCACAATCCGCGGCCACTAAATCGCCGTAAGAAAAAACCTCCTACACCATCAGATCATCATTGATCTCCCTCGTGACCACACACAAAGGATCCGATGGCTGCACCCTTGGCGCAGCCATCGCCAGCCGTCCAGCAGACACGCACCCCAGCGGCGTAACTCTGCACCCGTGGTTCGACCGCCCCTGCAAAGACTGCACCGCCTGAAACCGCACCGTCTTAGCTGACCTAACTGCCTCTATCGCAGCCCATAGGACCACACCATTACCCACGAATCCTACCCCTCTGACCATAACATCAAACTTTATCCCCACAAACCGTATCACTGGCGTTCGACCCTCAGTCTTCGCCTGCGCCAACAGGCCCAAAAGAGTATCCACCACCATCTGTAATAAAACAATCAACCCCAACGAATCATCAACCCGCCAACCCGATGTAAAGAGAATCAACCTATAATGAATAAGAGGTGTAAGCTGGGACACACCACGCACAAACCACTCCACCAAGAAATAACCGCCTCCAAAGGAACATAAAATGGGACAACAACCCATTAGCACCCACCGATCAACATAATAATAACTCCCCTCCCCACCGCAGCACCAGAACTGCTAGCTAGCAGGGTGGACCAGTAACAACCTAAATGCCGCCTCCAAATTCGCCTTTGCCATCAATGCTCCCCGGCTCACCGCCTTTACCAAATCCCACCCTCTGTCAAACGACACATAATAAACCGCCGACAATTCTGGAGCCAAGCAGGCATACACCGATGACTCCTCCAGATAAGATACGTTTTGAACAAGCCGAAATATATACATCTATATACGGCTCATTTCCGGCACAACCCCCCAACAGAGAAACCCAATCGTGACAAGGAGGGCCCCGAATGGCCCACCCATCCTGCCCAACACCACTTCCTGACCCCTCTTTCCACTGACAACCACCAGGTGTCCCCTAGCCCAGCGCAAACTTCCAATA
Source organism: Anomaloglossus baeobatrachus (assembly GCF_048569485.1). Taxonomy (NCBI): domain Eukaryota; kingdom Metazoa; phylum Chordata; class Amphibia; order Anura; family Aromobatidae; genus Anomaloglossus; species Anomaloglossus baeobatrachus. The sequence goes on along the minus strand of NC_134357.1, from coordinate 61,521,043 downwards.
AGGAGGCAAAGATCCACCAATATAAATAGAATGACGCAGAATTACTATGTTCCTTACCACAACCCAACACTTATGCTTAAGACAACCGTCCGCGCCAAATCTGCACCACTCATCCTTCTATTCCCCCCAAAAAACCCTCATCGTCCGTGTCGCCGGGGTTCCAAACCCCGAACAGCCAACTACCCCCCAAAAAGGGGGGGGGGCTGACTAGGAGCCGCCATCCACTGCAGCCATAAGGATGTGCCCGTATGATCCTACCGCATACTGGCACGCAACACCTTCCCTTGCTGAAATTACTCGGCGTACTGAAGCCAGACTAAACCGCCATATGACCTAACAAGCCACCCCAAATGGATCCATATAACCGAACCATGCCGAACCAATTACCCAATTCCTTCCCCCGATACCCTTGCCAAAAAACGCAAATGCCCGCAGCCACGTTGCAAATGTACGAGGGTGAGCCTCCACCGGCGCTCCCCTCCCTCTACTTATCCTTCCTGGAATCACTTGGCTTAACCTAATCCAGGTGAAACTGTTCCCGGGGGAGCAGCGAAACTATTGCTACACGTTCCCCATTCAAATCTTATCCCTCACATCCTCCAGCAAGTGAGCCCCCCCAGCGGGCCTTTGAAGCACCCATACCTCTCACACTTGGCCACTGTCAGCCAGACGCACCACCTCATCCCCCTCTTCGTTCCTCACCACTCACTCTGTCACAGCCCTTGCCGCCTCTGCCCGAAAATGCTCCCCTGCCGCCTCATGCGCCCTCACTCTGCCTGCCGCACCTGCGCCTACTAACCACCGATCCCGTCCATGCCGCCGGCGGTGCATGCGCACTCTCCACAACCGTATACACCACTTCAGTAAACCCCATACCTGGTCAAAACACCAACCCACTCGGCGCTGCCGTGTCCGCAGCCGCCCCCCCCCAGCCCTGCCAAATCCACGGCCGTCTCACCCGACCGCGACCCGGCATATCCTGGAATAAAAATCACGCCATCCGGACGTCTGATTCATCCGTCGCTGCTTCCTCCTCCTCCTCGCTGGAGCCGACCGCCTCTGGCTCATGTAATGCAGACGCCGCCGAAGCGCTGCCACCACCACGGCCGTCCTCCTGGTACGCCGCGTGGGCACCATCCTCCAAGCTCCATCTTCAGTCCCGCGGCGACAACCCCGGAAACCGTCCCGTCCTACGGGCTGCCACCGCGGGCCTTATCTTCTGGCCTGACCCCCCCTTGCTACCTGCAAGAACAGGGGGTACCTGTGGCCCGACCCGCTGCCAGCAGACTCCCATCCAGAGCCGCCAGCCTCCTGCCCTCCTGGGCCCAGAAGGCATCCGTCCGCTGGGCCCTCCCCCCCTTGGGGGAGACCGCCGCTGCCGGGAGCTGCACGCCTGCTCTGGGTGACCAGGCGGGGACCGCAGGGCCCCCGCCGTCACCCCCACGTACCGACGCCTCCCGGGCATCCGTCGCACCATGCTCGCCTGCCCTGGTGCCGGACCCCTTGCTGGCTGCAGCCCCCCCCCCCCCCCTCCACCCGCGGGGGGGGGGTAACGCTGGCCTCCGTCCTCGCCGGGCGCTCTCCTGGCCAGGAGCCGCCGCATCCAGCCCTCCTGGGCCCCATGAAAGCCTCTGTCCGCTGGGCCCTCCACCTCCTGGGGGAGACCGCGCCGCGGCCGGGAGCTGCAACCTGATCCGGGTGACCAAGCAGGAACTGCAGGGCCCCTGCCGTCACCCCCACTCACCGGCGCTTCCTGGGCACCCGTCGCCCCAGGCCCGCCTGCCCTGGTGCCGGACCCACCACTGGCTGCAGCTCCGCGGCCCCCCCCGCCTTCCGCGAGGGGTAAAGCTGGCCTCTGTCACCGCCGGGCGCTCTCCCCGTCCGGGAGCCGCCGCATCCAGCAATCCAGGCCGCGGCTCGGACCGGAAGTAGGCCGCAGCCAAGCCACGCCCCCCTCCCGGCTGCCGCGGCCCGGACGGAGATTCCTCCCGCGGCCGGAGCAGCAGCTGAGTACTGCCCTGCCCACGTCCTACCGCGGAGGGTCCCCGAAGGGGCTCTCGCATCTCCTCCTCGCTCCCCCCGCACACGGCAAGTACCTGAGATATGAGGGAGGGGGGACGCCGCCCGCAGCTGACAGGGGAGCGAGGGGAAAGTGCCAACGGGTTAACCCCCAGCAGCCAAGACGTGGGACCGCGCTGCCAGGGGCCCGTGCACTGCCATGATGAATCCGCTGCTCCCGGGTAGCAGCCATCCTGTCGCACGTCCGGATCGTTCCATATCCGGAAGTCTGGTGATGTGAGGGGCTGGGGAACCTCCATCATGACGTCCTTGTACAGATCTTTGTGTCCTTCTAAATACTCCCACTCCTCCATGGAGAAATAGAAGGTGACGTCCTGACACCTTATAGGAACCTCTCCAGTCAGATCGTTCCATATCCGGAAGTCAAGAGAGAGGGGGTAAGTCAAAGTCCTTTACTTACACCCCTCAACTGTCCCACCTCTTCCTCCAGGGAACTCCTCCTACCCACCAATCCCTTTACTCTGCCTTATAAACAAACCATTCCTGTTTCCATTAACCCCATCACTCCTTCCCTTCCCTCTAGTCATGTCGCCCCTCCACCCTATGGGTTCCATGGCTTTCTTACCTGCTCCTATCTCTGCAGTTTCCCCCTTTGGTCCACTATTGACTTCCTAAGGCACCTGCTCTGCTCCACTGCTGGTCTGCTCTTCATGCTTTGCAAGTGTGTTCAGTGCCGACCAAACCTCGATGTGTATTCTGACATCAATGGTCACAATGTATCAACGCATTAAGAGCCGACACAGTGTAAAGAGGAGATTGGATCAGAACGGGATCTACAGAAGCCAGCGGAGGACCGTCAGGGGGGCAGGGGCAAGAGAAACACCTTCATGGACTTTCCAATTAATATGCATATTCAGAGACCACAGAGTATAAGTGGCTTTTAATGTTTCAACACTAAACAATATAGGGGTAACATGTGGCCTAACCTTGTACTGAAAAATGACATTTTGGCCAAATGCTGGTGTCACTGGGTCCATGCCCAAATTAATGTAACACTGAACTTACTGTGTACCTGGGATGAAGGCTAAAAGAGGACTGACTACCATTCACAATGCCACCCCACACTATAATCTCAGGAGTAGGACTAGTGTGAAATTCCCTCCTGAAGACCTCTTCAAGGCATTGCTCACGTGGTCTCCAGACTAATCGCAGGCTATCATTACATCAATAACAAAATCAGGACTCGTCGTTGAAGAGGATACACTTCCATTCTAGTCAGCAATATCACCTTGATAGGCTTAGAAAGCATTGATGTGGGGTCATTGGGGCACCTGTAACAAAAAGAGACAGTTGTACTCTGTAGTGCTAAGATTTGTGTAACAATGAATATAGGAATATAGACATGCATTACTGCTATGGAAAATATGTAAAAATTGAGATACTTAGCAAACAAAAATGGCCAGTTTTATTTGAGCCCAACAGCCATTGCCAAGGCAACCTCTTATTGTTGGGTCCCTATCAAACTAATGCCTCTCTTTGGGTTAAAAAAACTTACAGTATATGGGTGGTCAGGAACCTGCTAATGATGAATTAAAATCGCCTAAGGCTGAAGAGCAGGGTTATGTCTTCTGTTTGAGCACTCCTGCTCTTGAACCTTAGGGTTACTTTGCACACTACGACATCGCTAGCCGATTGTCGTGATGCCGAGCGCGATAGTCCCCGCCCCCGTCGCAGCTGCGATATCTTGTGATAGCTACCGTAGCGAACATTATCGCTATGGCAGCTTCACATGCACTTACCTGCCCTGCGACGTCGCTTTGGCCGGCGAACCGCCTCCATCCTAAGGGGGTGGGTCGTGCGGCGTCACAGCGACGTCACAAGGCAAGCGGCCAATAGAAGCAGGGGGGCGGAGATGAGCGGGACGTAAACATCCCGCCCACCTCCTTCCTTCCTCATTTCAGCTGGGGCGCAGGTAAGGCGATGTTCCTCGCTCCTGCGGCTTCACACACAGCGATGTGTGCTGCCGCAGGAACGAGGAAGAACATCGTAACATCGGTCCTTCCGAAATTATGGAAATGACCGACGCTACACCGATCATACGATTTCGACGCTTTTGCGCTCGTTAATCGTAGTAAAAAGGATTCACATACTCCGATGTCGACAGTGACGCCGGATGTGCATCACTTTCGATTGGATCCCACCGACATCGCACCTGCGATGTCGTAGTGTGCAAAGTACCCCTTAGGCAATTTTAATTCTTCAATTTTTTTAATTCCTTAATTAATTCTTTATTTTTTTAACCCAAAGAGAGACATTAGTTTGATAGGGACCCAACAATAAGAGGTTGCCTTGGTGTTGGCTGTTGGGCTCACATAAAACTTGCCATTTTTGTGTGCTAAGTGTCTCAATTTTTACATGTCTTCCATAGCAGTATTGCATGTCTATATTCCTATATTCATTGTTGCACATCTTAGCACTACAGAGTGCAACTGTATCGTTACTGTTTCATACTCAGTTTGCACGTGTTCACATTAGAAAGTTAGGAAGTGCCACCAGTGTTTTTCTTAGATAATGGAGCACCTGTATCTGGATGTCTTGTTTATAGCCCAATGTTATGCAAGCATTTCTTTTTTCAAGGATTATGGTGTGGGGTGGCATAATGTCCAAGAGCTTGCCAAGGTGTATAAGTGCAGGTTTTTCTATGTGTGGTGTTCATACTCGATACTGAATACATAAAGATGTTTTGAAATTTTTGTTTCCATTTTTCCATCATCACTAACATGTCAATCATGGACATATGCAGACCCATTAAAATCAACAGGTCTGCACACACATCAATGATTTCCCACTGACCGTGTCTCCGTCCATGATTTCCGCATAGAGCCAAGTCCGTTTTTTTCTGGCATCACTGATGTCCCACGGACCACACTATGGTGTGATCCGTGAAACATGTACTAGAAAATACACGTACATTTAAAATGCAAAAGTTATTCACTGCACAGTCGACCTGGAAGTAGCTGCAGAGGTGAGATAGCAGCGGCCGGAAACAGCATCCGGGAGAGATTAGCACAACGGACACCAGGAGCATGGACAGGTGAGTATAATAAGGGCCCAATCTCCGTGTATTATGACGGATAGCACATGGAGATCCCATGTGTGCCCAAATCACGGCACATGGAAGGACATATGCACCTTTATCACGTCAGTCAAAAACACAGACTTTTTCATTGACATGTGAAGGGGACATAAGGCTGTGTGAACACTGTGTTTTTATTGTATTTTTTATGCTTTTTGAGTGCAGTTTTATCACTAAACTGCAAGCAAATCCTTATGCCAACAAAGTCAATAATACTCATGAAGTTTTGTGCACGTTGCTTTTTTCCCCTGCAGATTTGGTGTAGAAATAAATCTGCAGATATCAATTCTTTCAGTGCTTTTGCAGCATTTTTCCATCCCAGTGTGTTTGGAAAATGCATGGAAAAAACACATAAGTCAACGACTTCTTTCTTGGTGTTACAATTTCAATGTGTTAATATTCTATTTCCATTTATCTAAAAACAATTTCCCTTTGATTGATGAACTTTAAACTCTTTATTTAGTGATATCATCAATGCTGTTATCCCAATATGATGATGTCACAGCTTTGTATATATTTGTGCTTATGACTCTCTTTAGCAGAAACATCGCGCCCATGAATTAAAATCATGCTTGGATTTTGAACTTGTAAGAGCCTGCTAGTTTCCTACTATTTCCTACTAGTTAAAGTATCATTGCGGTTGGTGTCAAGGACTAAAAAGTCAAATAATGTGACATTTCTTATATTCTAGATACATGAACTAGAATCTCTCTACAACATACCGCATTGTAATGACCGCTAAACAGTATCAAATGAACATTCCTCAGCTACTTGATCCCAAGGACAAGACTTTGAAACTTCCTTACGGGATAAACAGAGCATTTCATACAATTTCCATATATCTTCCCCGAAAGACGCACTTTTAAATATTCTGTCACAAAGTTTCTTAAAATCAGTTATGCATGAACTCCCGAAAATGAATTCCGAACATTTATAATGGATTAGTGGATGCACATTAAGAAAAAAAAAGATTACCAATGTCATCTTGCTGGAGAGTAATGATGGAAAGAATGCCTTAAAGGAAATGCAATGTAAAAGGAGTTCATCAGAAAGAAGTGTTTGTAGTATCCACATTTCTTAAGGGAGCATTTACCGCGTACTTGCAATGTGTGAACGTGAACTTAATCTCCGTAAATGTCTTTCTATATATATTTTTAGCTTCTTCTCATTTTCAAAAGACGCTTGTTTTCCATTTTAACAAAGCACAAACATGGATGTTTTCACTCCCCGGGGGACCTAGTGCAAAACAAGGTGGAAGCAGTCACACAGGTAATCAAATGAATCTCTCCGTCATCTCCGCTGGGCTCTTGATATCATGGGCTGTCAGTGACCTGCTTCAGGTAGTGAGATTCCTGCCTTTGATCCTGCACAAACTAGCAGGGAGACAATAGAAAACCCCCTAGTACACCATGGTTTTAAGCCCCCTTCACACGTCAGTGAAAAAACACACGTTTTTCACTGACGTGTTAAAGATGCATATGTACCTCCGTGTGCTGTGACTTGGGCACTTCAGGCACTTATACTCACCTGTCCAAGCTCCTGCTATCCGTGGTGCTGAAGTGTCCCGCGATGCTGTGTCCAGCCGACACTGTCTCACCGCTGCTGCTACTTCCGGGTCGGCTGTGCAGTGAAAATGCATAAGTGTTATGATTCAGTGACTGAGGAGGATCAAAAAAGGAAAAACTAGAAAATTCAGTGAGTCACCAGAGTGGTTGGAAACTCAGCTGACTGCAGACTTCACACTGACAACGCAACTAGAAGTAGCCGTGGGACAAGCCTACGATGAGACTAAGTCACCTCGACATAGCCGGAGAACTATTTCTTCTTAAAGGGAAAAAACACGAAAAGCTAATGTGCCTTGGAGCAGTTCCCCACAGATATAGATAGCCCCCAAACATATAAAAGCAGGGAGACAAGATGAAACAAAGTACACAGGTAGAAAACAGATTCAGCAAAGATGAGACCCAAACTATCTATATAGGAAAGGACAGAAAAGAGCACTGTCTGCAGCTGCGCAATACCCTAGAAAAAAACAACACACCTGATAGAAAAAAAGCTGAGCCCACACAGCCTCTCCCCCACTATATCAGTACTCTGGTGTTACTGGGATCCAAGCAAAACACTAATATAAAAGGACTAAAATTAATACCAAGCATGACAAAACACAAATACATTGCAGAATATGGAGCAAGGTACACAGACATTCCCAGCAGGGAATGATCCAACTCCACCCAGAACTCCACAAGCAAAATAAGGGAACAAGCCTTAGTACCTCAAAATTAAACAACAGGAAAATGGAAACAAAACTAGCAGAGGTACAAGACCAAACTTATCTGTTAGGAGTTCAGGTAGAAAGAGAAGTTAGGGCAGGCTTCAGAATGTCCACAGTACCACAGGAAGCAACATTGATCACCGTCCCAGACCAAGAAATAACTACTCAGTTATATAGGCACAGTCTGAACAACCTGATTTCCAATCATCATCAGCTGTCTGGCTTTTGTTAAGCAGACCAACTCCACTACCAGCACTGGCCACAAGAGGGAGTCCCAAACCAGACCCAGTCCAAATGTGTTCACAACACATAAGCACAATAAGCCGGCCTGGAAGCAGGAGACAGCAGCGGCTAAAGACAGCATCGCTTGAGATGGGCGAGTTTAAAAAGCTTTTAATTTTAAATGTACGTGATTTTTCTGGCACGTGTTACACGGATCACACTGTGATGTCTGTGCGACATCAGTGATGCTGGAGTAAAATGGACTTGTCTCCATGCGGAACACATGAACATGCGTGTGTGCCACACGGAAACAGTCAGTGAAAAATCACTGATGAGAAAGACATGGACCCCATAGGGGGGAGGGGCGACATGACCAAAAGGAAGGGAAGGAGTGATGGGGGTTAATAAAATGAATAGGGTGCATTATGGGATGCTATATTGGATTGTCTGGGGAAAAGTGTCCCAGTAGGAGAAGGGGGGGAGTATATAAGGAACTGGGGAGGGGTCTTACCTCCCTTGTGACGCTGGATGGCGACGAATCTCCCGCCCACCCTTCCTTGCGTTTTTTTGCGAGTCTGTTCTAAGCTATGTCTGTATATGTAAAAAAAAAAAAATAACAAACAAAAATGGAGGAAGAATGTGTTTGTCGCAGCAGCGGGGGTAGGTCTGGTCCAGGGCGGTTTTAAGGGATTGGTAGCTGGACCGAGAGACACTGTATTGGTATGGTGTCTCCGGGTTCCGGGAATTGCAGGCATGGGGTTCTGCAAAGTTTGGGGGGTATTAATCTGTGGGGTGATTAATATCTCATCTCTGGGTCGGAGTGTTGCGGCCAGGGATATTGGTGGAAGAAGTGGTTTCTGGACCGGGCCTACATAGGGTTACATACAGTATATTGTTTGTTATTTCTGTGTTACCTATTATTATTTGATGGGGTCGTCCTTTGGATGGCGCCCCCTTGTGTTAAGGGGGCTTTACATGCTACGACATCGCTAATGCGAACTCGTTGGGGTCACGGAATTTGTGACGCACATCCGGCCGCATTAGCGATGCCGTTGCGTGTGACACCGATGATCGATTTTGCATCATTGCAAAAACGTGCAAAATCGCTCATCGGTGACAAGGGGGTCCATTCTCAAAAATCGTTACTGCAGCAGTAACGAGGTTGTTCCTCGTTCCTGAGGCAGCACACATCGCTCCGTGTGACACTGCAAGAACGAGGAAGCTCTCCTTACCTGCCTCCCGGCCGCTATGCAGAAGGAAGGAAGTGGGCGGGATAATACGTCCCACTCAGCTCCTCCCCTCCGCTGCTATTGGGCGGCCGCTCAGTGACGTCGCTGTGACGCCGCACGGACCGCCCCCTTAGAAAGGAGGCGGTTCGCCGGTCACAGCGACGTCGCCGGGCAGGTAAGTATGTGTGACGGGTCTGGGCGATGTTGTGCGGCACGGGCAGCGATTTGCCCGTGTCGCACAACAGATGGGGGCAGGTACCCACGCTAGCGATATCGGGACCGATATCGCAGCGTGTAAAGCCCGCTTTAGAGTGTTAATAAAAGGTAATAAAGGCTGCTGTGCCCAATTTTCAACCAAGTCGCATGCAGTCTGTGTGTCATTTATTACGGTTATGTTTGGGATATCGTAAAACATCACGACTGGAGAATCCTTCCTCAGTGGTCATGTGCACAGACCCATTGATTTTAATGGGTCTGCATAGGTCCATGATTCTCATACATATGAAAACAGTAACATATGTACCAGAATCACTGACTTGTGAAGGGGTCTTAGACAATATTTGCATCCTTTGAATGCAGATATAGCTGAAGTGGAGCCATTGCAATTGCACCATTAGTTGTCATGCGGTGTTCTAGTCTACACTCGCGGGCTGCCATGAGGTGGTCCCTTTTCACATTTCTGAGTCCGACAGGCAACCTGATCTCTCCTAGATGCTCAGCCTCAGCTGCAGGAGTTAATTCCTGTGGAGTGGTGTGTAGCTCCTTGAGACTCAGGTTGCTAATTCCTATTCAGCTGTTTCCTCCCTATTTAACCCCTTAACGACCCATGACATACTGGGTACGTCATGGATCGTGTACGGTTAATCCCCGCCCCCTGCCGTGGGCAGGCGGCGGCGATCCGCGCACATATCAGCTGTTTTCAACAGCTGACATGTGTGCCTGCTAGTCGCGGGTGGAATCGCTTCCACCCGGGATTATTAACCCCTTCCATCTCGCTGCCAAAATCTGCCAGCGAGATGTATAGGCGCACGGCCATTATTCGGACTTACCCCGCCCCCATTGGAAGTCACGTGACATGATCACGTGACTTCCAGTGGTTGCCATGCTAGCACAAGGTCATGTGATGACGCCTGTAGCTAACATGAGTCATTTAGGCTATGTGCACACGTGTGCGTATTACATGCAGTTATGCTGCGCTTTGTAGCGCAGCGTAACTGCATACGTCCTGCGTCCCCTGCATAATCTATGGAGATTGTGCAGGGGCCGTGTGCACGTGGCGTCTTAGAGCGCAGCGCTTCGGCTGTTGCCCGAAGCGCGCGTTCTAAGAAGTGACATGTCACTTCTTCCGTGCGCTTTGCCGGCAGCCCCTGCTCTGTCTATGGCAGGAGCTGCATGCAGAGCGCACGTTCTCTGCCGGTACCATGCGCTTCAGAACGGAGCTTTTCAGCTGCGCTCTGAAGCGCACCTTTTAGGTGCGGTGCAGAGCGCACACGTGCGCACATAGCCTTACTCTCAAGGCCGGAATACAGACGGCATTGAAAGTAAAGCAGTGTATCTGCAGATCTTAGCTCTGTAGCTGTGATCTGGAGATATGGCAGAGCGATCAGATTGCTGATCGCTATAGCCTCCTAGGGGGACTAGTAAAATTAATAAAAAAAGTTAAAAAAGTTTTAAAAAATTTAAAAAATAAAAAAACCTAAAAGTTCAAATGACCCCCCTTTCATCCCATTGAAAATTAAAGGGTTAAAAAAATAAAAAATATACACATATTTGGTATCGCCGCGTTCAGAAATGCCCGATCTATCAAAATATAAAATCAATTAATCTAATCAGTAAATGTCGTATCGGAAAAAAAATTCCAAACGCCAAAATTACGTTTTTGGTCGACGCAAATTTTGCGCAAAACGCAATAACAGGCGATCAAAGCGTAGCCTCTGCGCAAAAATCGTACCATTAGAAACATCAGCTCAAGACGCAAAAAATATGTCATCACTGAGCCAAGTATTCCAAAAAATGAGAACGCTATGGGTTTCGGAAAATGGCGCAAAACGTGCGCCACATTTATTGGACAAACTTCTGAATTTTTTTTTCAACCCCTTAGATACAAGTAAACCTATACATGTTTAATGTCTACAAACTCGCACCAACCTGAGGCATCACACTGACATATCAGTTTTACCATATAGTGAACACGGTGAATAAAATATCCCAAAAACTATTGTGTGATCATACTTTTTTTGCAATTTTTCCGCACTTGGAATTTTGTTGCCATTTTCTAGTACACTATATGCTAAACCTTATGGTTCCATTTAAAACTACAACTCGTCCCGCAAAAAACAAGGCCTCATATGGTAAGATTGACAGAAAAATAAAAAAGTTACAGCTCTCGGAAGAAAGAGAAGGGAAAAAAAAAACGGAAAAACACAAAATGCCTGGGGGCTGAAGGGGTTAAGGTTTGGGAGTCTGTTTGCTGCTGCCGATAATAGCTTCAGCTTATGTTCTTGCAATTCTGGTCTTTGTGGCGATCCTCTTTTTTTGGTGACTAGTAGTTTGCTGTTTGAGTGGTGTAGAAGTTTCCCCCTTGTGCGTTTACTGCCTTCCTTATACTTTATTCCCTCCTGTATATGTATAGTCTCTCCTTTTTGTTTGCGTGCAGTGTGTACGAGTTTTGTTTTTTGTCCCTGACCATGTCATTTAGTAGGATTTGTTACAGTGTGTCCAGTCCACCCCAAGGAGAGGAGGAGTAAGAACAGGGCTTGGATATCAGTCAGGGTCACGCTTGGGGCTCAGCCTCACCACCATCAAGCCTACCTCTGAGATAAGGAACAGCGCAGCGACCCTAGTCTGTGGGCCAGTATAGGTGTCCCTATTTAGTCATTTCATACCCTGTGATTTTAATACCATGGTTAAAGAAGTTTTTCTTCTCCTTTCTTCAGGAGCTCATCACTTCCCAGTAATTTGGCCAGCTCAGTAAGCTGGTCACCTCTGATACATTGCAGCAGTGGGCAGTGACCTAGGCAATGATCAGTATAAAATGTTATTAAAATTCCTTCCATTTTTTGAAAACGGCAATGATTTTTAATGAAAAGTAAATTTCTTTTCTATATGAAGGACTAAGCACATGGATGTGACATTATTCCAATAGAACTAATAAAGTGTTCATGTCATTACACACCTGTGTCAACAGAAATGGACAACTGATAAATGGCCCAATGACTGGACAAAATCGGTGTTTATTCCTATTCCGAAGAAGGGATATGCTACCAAGTATGAAAACTTTTGGACTATTGCACTCATACCTCATGTCAACAAAATACTATTGAAGAACCTACAAAGATGGCTACAGCCTTTCTTTGACAAAGAACTCCCAGAGCACCTACTGTTATACTCACCCTCTGCTGTCTTCATCTTCTATCACTGCTGCTCTGGTTGGTCTCTAGTGATTTGTGACCTGCCGGCAGCTCCGTGTTCATTGAGTGCGCTAGAGCAGAGGTTCCCAACTCCAGTTCTCAAGGCACACCAACAGTGCATGTTTTCAGGATTTCTTTAGCATTGCATGGGTGTTGGATTCAGCACCTTTGCAGGTGATTAAATTATCACCTGTGCAATACTAAGGAAATCCTGAAAACATGCACTGTTGGTGTGCCTTGAGGACTGGAGTTGGGAACCTCTGCGCTAGAGGTCACTCTTCAATATCAAGCAAGTCTATAAGAGCCTCATTCTGGCTCTCATAGACTTCCAATGAGAACTTGTGACAAAATCTATGACTTTAGTGAGAAGTTGCGGTTACAAGATGGTGCCACGGGACAGGACCGGCATCAGTAAAGGGTTGGACAGCCTGCGGACGGTCTGTATTAAACCAAGGGGGAATTTGACGCCCTGGCAAAACCAGGTAGTCACACACACATATGCCCCCGCATAACACCTTCCCTCACAGGGTTACATCAGCCAACCTGAAACCCTAGTCACCCCCCTCAGGGAAAGATATACACATCAGTGGGCGGGACCAAGCCCACCTAGTGGTCTAGAGAGCCCGGGGCGGGAAAAGCAGTAGTTGAAAGTTGGAGTTCAAGGGTAGAGCTCAAGTTGAGTGGAGTGAGGAGGTGAAGCTCTAGTGCAGAGGCGCCAGGGTTGGAGCCCTGGTGCATTGGCTAGGTGGCAGATGGTGGTCCATGTCTAGCAGGAGATGGGAAGACGGCTGCCGGAGATCCGAGGTGGACCGGGACAGGGTTGGAGCCCGCCGGTACCGACACCGGAGAACGGACCCGTAAACCGTGCACAGAGGGGGTACTTGGACCCTGAAGCCAGGACCGGAACCAGTGGCCTAGCTAATTAACCAATTGAGGGCAGGATTATAGGTCCTGTCCCAACCAAAGTCACAAAAGCAGACAACCACCCACCGAGAGGGATAGGGTATCCACAACACCCATTGAGATCCCATGGGTCAGCGTCAGCAGGCACGGCTCCCAACCAGGAGTGGACTCCCGTGTTCCACACCGGGAAGTCCAACACAACACAACACAGTGCAGAGGAAAGTGACACAGACCACCAGCCTGGGTGGGGGACCAGAGTACACCCGGCCGTGGCAGCCAGCTACCAGCACCTTGGATAAGTACTGGACTTGTCTGATTTCTTTAACCATGAGTAAGCTGAAACTCCCTGGTCCGACCAGGATCGCCGGCCCCTGCCATCACTGTCCCCTGCACAAAGTCACCGGGTCCCGGGGCAACCATCCCTACCTACGGAGGGGTTAACAACCAGCTGCCATCCCATCTCCCCGGGTGTCCCACAACAGCAGCGGTGGTGCCATACGTCAACCACACACCGTGGGTGGCGTCACGAACTGACTACGGCAAATTCCGTATAAACACGGGTCCGGACAGTCCCTCGAGCCACACTGTGGGTCCGGATCTGAGCAGCCCGGCTGCTACTGGCGTGGGGGCGGCACATATGTAGTCATCAGTGGATTTTGGTTCAATCTCGGTCTGCAATGACAGGTCGCATGTCTCCTGACCAGAGCGTGACAGCTCCATAGAAATATATGAAGCAGCTACACTTGGGTCAGGAGAGCTGTGGCCAGTCCATGCATGAATGGTCCATGCTTGGACCAATTGGCACGGATGTGTACACCTGATTCTTGCTGCCCGAACTGCGTGTAGCATGAATGAGACGCATTATTGCAGTTTATGCTCAAATCTCACTGATATTCAAGCTCCGATATTAATATTTTTCTGCCCGTTACTCGCCACATTTGCCTTTTCATCCTGTCCTCTGCCCCATTTTATTTCACATTGTTTTAGAGTAAAAATACTGACAAAGTAAATGCATTTCGATTGCAAAAAAAAAACAGCAAAAATGTCACCACCGGGCATTTTACAGTTGTGAATGAACAGAAGTCACAGGAGGTGATTGCTAAGCTGCAAGTTACCTCACTCTCTATTATCTTTCTCATTGGGACCCTGCCTTCTATCTCACACTTGTTATTATCAGATTCTTTTATATAGAAAGTGTGAACATGTTCTCAGCAGAGACAACAAATGAACAGATCAGTAAAAGAACATATAATGCCAAAGGTGAGGACAGAGCAGACAGAAAAAGGCTTTCAGAAGAACAGAAATTGTCATCGTCTGAGCTAATACAGGCTCTCGGAAAGTGCCACTTTGCTTATGAATTGGATGAAATTTCCTTAAAAAAGCAACAATACATAGGTTAAAATATACTAAACTTCGGTGCCAGTGCTGTTCCAGCATCGTCAACACCTGTTCTCCCGGGGCTTCCATGACGTTGTTTGCCACATGAGCCCTACAGCCAGTCAGCAGCTGCTTTATTCTTCCTTCCTTTGGACATAACTGATAATCTGAGGAAGTCAGAGAATAGCAACCGCTCCCGCTTATCCCAGGTGTCAGCTTTGTCTGAAATAAGTGGAAGTGAAGGTGAAGCTGATTGGCTGCAGGGCTCATATGGCAGAACAAAGTCATGCAATCCCCGGGAGACCCAGTGCCGTCATTGCTGGAGTGGTGTCAGCACTGGAGGTGAGTATAAACTGCTGTTATTTTACATCTTGGAATTGTCACGGTTTCACTTTGCAGAGCATCTTGCACAATGATGATTCTCTGCCACGCTATCCTGAACTACAGAGCTGGCAGTGCAGAGCATTTTGCATTTGGAGATGCTCTGCTGTGTTTCTTTGAGCACATGCCGACAGGTTGTTTCACAGCACAGGTTTCCATGCAGGTTCTAGGAGATGCTTACTCAAGTGTTCCACCTTCTTGATAATTGCTCTGTTTCTTTATTGGGTATGCTCCCCAGAACCTCACCAGTCATACTGTCTGGTTCTGCAGTTGTGCTCTTGGCTTGTGTTTGTGACTCGCCCACCCCAGGGCTATGGGACACCCGATGCCGGGCAGAACTGGTCCGGTGATAGTCAGTGGTGGCTGGGCCCGGCTCCGTGGCCCTGGTGGGTGTCAGTAAAATATGTGGCTTGCAGTAATAAAGTTTGTGTTCGTGACGCCACCTGTGGTCTGCGGCTATGAAGCCGCCGCTGCTGTGTAAGGCCTCCGGGGTGATGATGTGGCAGCAATGTTGGTACTGCTCCCCACAGGTGGAGCAATGCCCGGGGCGCTGTTGGTGCTTGTGAGGGTCTATGGGGTTGTGCGGCTAACACGGTGCAGGGCCGACAGGCAATGAAAGAATCAGGCATAAACAACAGTCTCTTTACCTTTTCCTCTTTTACTTCGAAAACAGTCCAGCCCTGGGAGACCGTCACAGGTGGTGATGGGGATCCGGTCGGCCTGGAAGTACTTGGGGTGATCTTTCTGGCCAGCTGAGTATGAGGCCTACTCCTGTACTTCTCTTTGTTGTGATAGGACCCTGCTTCTCTGAATCCAGCAATGGCCCTCTTTGCTGCTGGGACTGATGGTACGTCCCTTTCCCTCTGTAGCAGGCTGCGCAGGCCCTCTCTCTGGTGCTTCTCTGCTGGAGTCCACACCAGGCCTCGATGCTGCAGCTGTACCTTTGGGATGTTTTGGGCCAGGGGCTTGCAGCTCTCCTGCCCTTCGGATTCGGCTACCCGGGAATATGTTTAAGCCCTGGTGGCCACAGACTCCGATGTCCGAGTCTCTCCGCTGCCTCTCAGCTACTCCTGCTTCTCTGGACCAAGCTACTCTAGCTCCAGGCCCCAGATTCACAGGACAGCTCACTCTGCGTCTGTTCACTTCTACTGCTCTCTCCAGACTGAACACTACTTCCTCTCTCAGGCTAGACTTGAGGAAGCTCCCTGGAATTCCAGGTTCAGAGCTCCCCCTGCTGGCCGGAGGGAGAACTGCGTTGGGTGTTAAACTTGCTGGCCAATGGACCTCCCCATTACCTCCAGGCTCAGCATTAACCCTTTGGGAGGGCAATGCTGTTGTGGCGACCAGGTCCTGGGGCGCCACACTCCCCCTTAGTTAAATTCAGTACTCCCGGACTGTAGAAACAAAACAAAACAGGTTACAACATTTCATCCCATTGTGGGAGGCGCATTACTTAAACGTTACAACTTAAACACTACTATAGAGTCCAGTGTGGCTCCCTGCCAGGCGTCCATTACACTGCTCCATGGGGGACCCGCCGCGATAAAACCCCAACGTAGGCTCTGGGCGTGCGTCAGAGCATTGATGACCCCACTCTATGCACGCCGGACGGGTTTTTCTTCAGGGGTGTTGAGCACGCTGGTGCTAACTATGAACAATTTAGGTGTTGGCCACCCATAGTCCAGTGGCCCAATTGTCCATTTTCTTAATCGAAAAAGAAAAACATTTTGTACACAACATTACAGACATTTCACATAACTATTTACATTCTAATAAGTACTCTTTCTTTTTACTCTCTATACCTTGGAGGGGGCTGTCCCCGAGTGCTACGTTGGGACCGGCGTAGCTCTGGGGTTTGTCCCTGACTACTTGGAGTGTCTGCCCCCCCCCCGTGTTATTGGTAGGCCTAACCCTGACAGGGATGCATGTTGGTTGCCTACGGGATCTCAGATTCTTTGCGATCAATATCTACAATTATCATCCCCTGACATGGCAATTCTACCCGCCCCACTTTAATGGTTACTTCTTTGTACCCAATTTGAGGTAAGGGCTGACCATTACTGGCCACAATTGTTAAATCATCATCTGGGCCATGGTCAATGTCTGAATCAGCCCAATATCTTTTGTACAGTTTATAGGGGATGGTTGTTACCTGGGACCCTGTATCCAGGAGGGCATTCAAAGGGATCCCATCTAGCACAATAGGAGGGACCGGTCGTCCTCCCACATACTTGCTGCGGCTGGGGGTTGAGCCGGGCTTCCTTACACCTGGGGGTCGGCTCCTGGCCCCAGGCTCGGCCCATTTAAACGACAGTGTCGTGCAATGTGGCCCGCCTGGCTGCAGCGGCGGCAGATCGGTTGTCCCGTTGAATCATACCGGTCTGTGTCTCTGCCTCGGGTCGGCGGAATCCTCCTCTGTCGCATCCATGGGACGTCATCTGGGCTGGAGACCAACTCGATTCTTGCAGGTGATGGGGTCACTTGTAGAGACTGCACGGTTTTGGCAAGGGCAGCTACAGTCTTGGTCAGCTCCCGGACCTGCTGTCTGAGCTCTGCAGTGGGATCCTTATCCAGGGACTGCGCCTCGGCCCCTGCAGCAGCTCGTGTTGCAGGCACCACCCCTGGGTACGTGATAGCAAGAGGCCGGAGGGGTACTGTGTCATTCGGTGTAGATTCTCTCAGTACCCGGATGGCCTGGTCCTTAAACTTTGCAAAGTCCAAAGCGGGGTTCTGCAGGACCATGATACGCAGCTGGGTCCTGTGGGCATCTGACAGGAGCCCCTCTATGAACTGCTCAGTTAGGAGTTTGTGCTCTTCACGTACACTCTCTGGGTCCACCTGTTTAACTGCTTTCAGGGCCTCCTGCAAGTTTAAGGCATAGTCCCTTATGCTGTCTGTGACCCGTTGTTTGCACCCAAAGAATCTCATCTTTATTTCTGCTGCGGTGCGGGTGTCAAAAGTACTCTTCAGCTTGGCCAGTATCTGGGTTGCTGTCCCTTTATCTCTATCAGGCCAGGACTTCACTTCACGCTGGGCTGCGCCGGCTATCTGCCCCATTAATATGCCCACCTTCTGGCTCTCAGTCAGAGGATACACCCGGAACAAGCTGTGCAGACTTTCTCTGAAGTCGCTCAAGGTATGGGACTCCCCGGAGTACTGCGGCAGCCACTCCGCTCCTGGGATGTACGGCATTGTGATCGGCATTACCGGCGCTACAGCGGGGGCTGGGGCGACGGCGACTGGGATTACTTCGGCCGGTGCTGCGGCGCCTCGGGCTATGGCAGCCACCTGCTCTCCCTCTGAGTCGGACATCTTCCTCCCCCTTAGTGAACCTTACAAGGCTCCGTTCACTTTTCAAATTCCCTTCTGGGTCGCGCGGGGTTAACAGCGTTCTGCTCTGATGGCGCGCTCCCTTCGCGCTCTTTGTCAGGCACGCCCCCCTTCTTCCTGCGCTCAGCGAGGCTAATGGCGGCGGCAGTTTGCAAACAGTAACACAGTCTTTTAGGCACAGTTTATGCAGGCGCACAGTACCCAGTGGGACCGGGCACGAAATCCTGTTCGTGACGCCAAAATTTGACTCGCCCACCCCAGGGCTATGGGACACCCGATGCCGGGCAGAACTGGTCCGGTGATAGTCAGTGGTGGCTGGGCCCGGCTCCGTGGCCCTGGTGGGTGTCAGTAAAATATGTGGCTTGCAGTAATAAAGTTTGTGTTCGTGACGCCACCTGTGGTCTGCGGCTATGAAGCCGCCGCTGCTGTGTAAGGCCTCCGGGGTGATGATGTGGCAGCAATGTTGGTACTGCTCCCCACAGGTGGAGCAATGCCCGGGGCGCTGTTGGTGCTTGTGAGGGTCTATGGGGTTGTGCGGCTAACACGGTGCAGGGCCGACAGGCAATGAAAGAATCAGGCATAAACAACAGTCTCTTTACCTTTTCCTCTTTTACTTCGAAAACAGTCCAGCCCTGGGAGACCGTCACAGGTGGTGATGGGGATCCGGTCGGCCTGGAAGTACTTGGGGTGATCTTTCTGGCCAGCTGAGTATGAGGCCTACTCCTGTACTTCTCTTTGTTGTGATAGGACCCTGCTTCTCTGAATCCAGCAATGGCCCTCTTTGCTGCTGGGACTGATGGTACGTCCCTTTCCCTCTGTAGCAGGCTGCGCAGGCCCTCTCTCTGGTGCTTCTCTGCTGGAGTCCACACCGGGCCTCGATGCTGCAGCTGTACCTTTGGGATGTTTTGGGCCAGGGGCTTGCAGCTCTCCTGCCCTTCGGATTCGGCTACCCGGGAATATGTTTAAGCCCTGGTGGCCACAGACTCCGATGTCCGAGTCTCTCCGCTGCCTCTCAGCTACTCCTGCTTCTCTGGACCAAGCTACTCTAGCTCCAGGCCCCAGATTCACAGGACAGCTCACTCTGCGTCTGTTCACTTCTACTGCTCTCTCCAGACTGAACACTACTTCCTCTCTCAGGCTAGACTTGAGGAAGCTCCCTGGAATTCCAGGTTCAGAGCTCCCCCTGCTGGCCGGAGGGAGAACTGCGTTGGGTGTTAAACTTGCTGGCCAATGGACCTCCCCATTACCTCCAGGCTCAGCATTAACCCTTTGGGAGGGCAATGCTGTTGTGGCGACCAGGTCCTGGGGCGCCACATTTGTGCTTGTGTTCTGATCTAAATTTCTTGTCCCCGGAATGTTGTTTGACTTCTCTCTGCTCGCTCCCCGTTCTTGTCGTTACCTCCTGGATTCTGACCTCGGACCCTTACCTGACCACGTCTCTGTCTGCTCCCTGAATCTAATATGTACTTTCCTGGAATTCTGACTCTCGGCCTGTTACTTGACTACGTATCTGCTTTCTCACTGTGTCCTGTTGTGTCCTCCCGTTTTTTGATCCCGGCTTGTCTGACTACCCTTCCGTCTATACTGTCCGTAATTAGTGACTAGCATCACAGGAATATAGCAATTGGAGAAATGGTTATGCGAGAAGAGGACAATCCCTTTAGCCATACAGAATCTATGCAAACCTACCCGCAGCCTGATTTTGTCCAGCACACATTAGCTGATGATGGTTATCTTCTGACAATATTGACTATTGTGCTGGCTAGTAATCTTGACTTGCACATTAAAAACAATTATTGAAAAGGCACCAAATCCAAGTTGAGTGGCAAACAATAAGTCGAAAAAAGAAAACCTCTTTACTTAGGTGATAAATCATACAGCGCGTTTCGTGGCTTTAGGGTACCTTCACACTTTAGCGATGCAGCAGCGATCCGACCAGCGATCTGACCTGGTCAGGATCGCTGCTGCATCGCTACATGGTCGCTGGTGAGCTGTCAAACAGGCAGATCTCACCAGCGACCAATGACCAGCCCCCAGCCAGCAGCGACGTGCAAGCGACGCTGCGCTTGCACGGAGCCGGCGTCTGGAAGCTGCGGACACTGGTAACTAAGGTAAACATCGGGTATGGTTACCCGATGTTTACATTAGTTACCAGCGCACACCGCTTAGCTTTGCTCTCCTAGCTACAGTACACATCGGGTTAATTAACCCGATGTGTAATGCAGCTACATGTGCAGAGAGCAGGGAGCCGCGCACACTGCTTAGCGCTGGCTCCTTGCTCTCCTAGCTACAGTACACATCGGGTTAATTAACCCGATGTGTACAGCAGCTACATGTGCAGAGAGCCGGAGCCGGCAGCACAGGCAGCGTGAGAGCTGCGGAGGCTGGTAACTAAGGTAAATATCGGGTAACCACCTTGGTTACCCGATGTTTATCTTGGTTACAGCTTACCCCAGACGCCGGCTCCTGCTCCCTGCTCGCTTCATTTGTCGCTCTCTTGCTGTCACACACAGCGATCTGTGTGTCACAGTGGGAGAGCGCCTTTGAAGAAAACGAACCAGGGCTGTGTGTAACGAGCAGCGATCTCGCAGCAGGGGCCAGATCGCTGCTCATTGTCACACACAGCGAGATCGCTAATGAGGTCACTGCTGCGCCACAAAAAGCGTGACTCAGCAGCGATCTCGGCAGCGAGCTCGCTGTGTGTGAAGCACCCCTTAGTCAGGTATTGACAATATAGACTATACAGACAATCTGTCTGTACCTGATGAAAGCAACAGTTTGTCATTAAAATACTTTTATCACCTAAATAAAGAAGCTTTTGTTTTGTGAACTTACCACTTGTCACACCACCTGGATTTGGTGGCACTCGAATAATTCCTAATTTTCTACAGATCACATATTTGCACTAAAGCAATTAAAATATCTAATCTATTCTTTATATATATATGTAAAAGGGAAGTACAATAGTTTGTTTGTTTGTGCTGGATGGTTCCCTTTCATTGGTGTTTGTGTATTATGGTGAACTGTCATGGTTGTCTCTCTGTTACAACAGATGAGTGACAGGTTCTGGGTCTGAGCCTCACTTTGCCTGGTGAGACTGCAAATTTAAATGTAGTTTCCTTTATTTCAGCAGTCAAAGGGTTAATGTCTGTGTTCCTTGACAGCAAGCATGCCATTACCTTTCCCAGGTGATTCCGGTTTGGGGCCACACCCAGTCCCTTTACATACCCTCTGACTCTAGCAGGGGGTGCTACTTATTCTCATTGCTATTGGGTAGTGATGGGCAGTCCGGCTCTTTTTGATGAGCCGGCTCATTCGGCTCGGCTCACCAAAAAGAATCGGCTCTTTCGGCTCAAAAAACGGCTCTTTTTTAAAAAAAAAACCCTCTGCTACACCTTGTGATGATACAGAACCTCCCCTGTACATTGGGAACCTCATTCTACACCCTTGTATGTATCTAGTGAAGCAGTAAAAACAGTTTTTAGCATTATTGTTTCCGTTTCCTCAGATTGTCAGCTCTTCTGGACAGGGCCCTCGCTCCTCTTTTATGTGGTGTTTTTTGTACATGTCCTTTCTACATTAGTCAGTGCTCTGATATGTGTCGCTCCTACACAAGATTATAATTCCTGAAAATAAAGGCGAGTTGCAATTACTGTGCTGCCTGTCACTATATGTGCAACACACACACACTGTACACACTGAACACAAAGGACACACATACACACACACATTGTACACACACACTGTACATACTGAACACAAAGGACACACATACACACACACATTGTACACACACACTGTACATACACACATTGTACACACACACTGTACATACTGAACACAAAGGACACACATACACACATTGTACACACATACTGTACATACTGAACACAAAGGACATACATACACACATTGTACACACACACTGTACATACTGAACACAAAGGACACACATACATACACACTGTACACACACACTGTACATACTGAACACAAAGGACACACATACATACACACATTGTACACACATACTGTACATACTGAACACAAAGGACACACATACACACATTGTACACACATACTGTACATACTGAACACAAAGGACATACATACACACATTGTACACACATACTGTACATACTGAACACAAAGGACACACATACATACACACATTGTACACACACACTGTACATACTGAACACAAAGGACATACATACACACATTGTACACACACACTGTACATACTGAACACAAAGGACACACATACACACATTGTACACACATACTGTACATACTGAACACAAAGGACATACATACACACATTGTACACACACACTGTACATACTGAACACAAAGGACACACATACATACACACATTGTACACACACACTGTACATACTGAACACAAAGGACACACATACACACACTGTACACACATACTGTACATACTGAACACAAAGGACATACATACACACATTGTACACACACACTGTACATACTGAACACAAAGGACACACATACACACACTGTACACACATACTGTACATACTAAACACAAAGGACACACATACATACACACATTGTACACACACTGTACATACTCAACACAAAGGACACACATACATACACACATTGTACACACACACTGTACATACTGAACACAAAGGACACACATACATACACACATTGTACACACACACACACACTGTACATACTGAACACAAAGGACACACATACACACACTGTACACACATACTGTACATACTGAACACAAAGGACATACATACACACATTGTACACACACACTGTACATACTGAACACAAAGGACACACATACACACACTGTACACACATACTGTACATACTGAACACAAAGGACACACATACATACACACATTGTACACACACTGTACATACTGAACACTAAGGACACACATACATACACACATTGTACACACATACTGTACATACTGAACACAAAGGACACACATACATACACACATTGTACACACACACTGTACATACTGAACACAAAGGACACACATACATACACACATTGCACACACACACTGTACATACTGAACACAAAGGACACACATACATACACACATTGCACACACACACTGTACATACTGAACACAAAGGACACACATACATACACACATTGTACACACACTGTACATACTGAACACAAAGGACACACATACATACACACATTGTACACACACATTGTACACACATACTGTACATACTGAACACTAAGGACACACATACATACACACATTGTACACACACTGTACATACTGAACACAAAGGACACACATACATACACACATTGTACACACACACTGTACATACTGAACACAAAGGACACACATACATACACACATTGTACACACACACACACTGTACATACTGAACACAAAGGACACACATACACACACTGTACACACATACTGTACATACTGAACACAAAGGACATACATACACACATTGTACACACACACTGTACATACTGAACACAAAGGACACACATACACACACTGTACACACATACTGTACATACTAAACACAAAGGACACACATACATACACACATTGTACACACACTGTACATACTCAACACAAAGGACACACATACATACACACATTGTACACACACACTGTACATACTGAACACAAAGGACACACATACATACACACATTGTACACACACACACACACTGTACATACTGAACACAAAGGACACACATACACACACTGTACACACATACTGTACATACTGAACACAAAGGACATACATACACACATTGTACACACACACTGTACATACTGAACACAAAGGACACACATACACACACTGTACACACATACTGTACATACTGAACACAAAGGACACACATACATACACACATTGTACACACACTGTACATACTGAACACTAAGGACACACATACATACACACATTGTACACACATACTGTACATACTGAACACAAAGGACACACATACATACACACATTGTACACACACACTGTACATACTGAACACAAAGGACACACATACATACACACATTGCACACACACACTGTACATACTGAACACAAAGGACACACATACATACACACATTGCACACACACACTGTACATACTGAACACAAAGGACACACATACATACACACATTGTACACACACTGTACATACTGAACACAAAGGACACACATACATACACACATTGTACACACACATTGTACACACATACTGTACATACTGAACACTAAGGACACACATACATACACACATTGTACACACACTGTACATACTGAACACAAAGGACACACATACATACACACATTGTACACACACACTGTACATACTGAACACAAAGGACACACATACATACACACATTGTACACACACACTGTACATACTGAACACAAAGGACACACATACACACACACACATTGTACACACACACTGTACATACTGAACACAAAGGACACACATACACACACACACTGTACACACATACTGTACATACTGAACACAAAGGACACACATACACACACACACATTGTACACACACTGTACATACTGAACACAAAGGACACACATACATACACACATTGTACACACATACTGTACATACTGAACACAAAGGACACACATACATACACACATTGTACACACACACTGTACATACTGAACACAAAGGACACACATACATACACACATTGTACACACACACTGTACATACTGAACACAAAGGACACACATACATACACACATTGTACACACACTGTACATACTGAACACAAAGGACACACATACACACATTGTACACACACACTGTACGCACACCAAAATATGGAAGCATAGGATACTGAATAGCAAAATCAGTTTATTTCAACACAACCTGGAACAGAAATGTTTAAATGCTAACATAGCATGGGTCCAACTTCTGCTGGTGGTGCACAGCACTACAAATCCCAGCAAGTGGAACACAATATGGCAATGCAACACTAGTTACATACCAGCTTTTTTAACAGTTAAGTGACAATAAATGTCATTGAGGTAGTATTGCACATAAAACAAATGTATAGAGGTTGTCCTGACTAACATTGATGGTCTGGCCTTACTATAGGTAATCAATGTGTGATGGCTGGAGGGCGGATGTGCGGTATCTAGCCGCTGTCACTACATACAAGATGGAGCACCTTCATAACAGCAAATCTGGCCAACATTAAGAAGAGCTGATCATCCGAGGTGTCGGGTGCTGCCCTACAGCAATCACACATTGATCAACTAAAGCAGAGGTGAGGAACTCCAGGTCTGGAGGGTGCAGGTCATGTGTTCAGGATTTCCTTATGGTACTGTCACACTGGTGGAGGATCGCCTCTGAACATGCCTGTAGTCCAGGCGAGGCAGGGAGCTATACTTTGTATGGCTCCCGTCATGTGTCAGAACACTATTGCTGCGTCACACGCGGCAATGTGTTCAGATCGCCTGCTCCTCATCGCCAGGTTCCCCAGCAGTGCTAGGCAACTTCCGAATTCAGGAGATGAGCGGTGGCAGCGGGAAATTGCCCTGTCACACGAGGCGACACACTGGCGATGTCATTGTAACTTGACCATGCCTACTAAGTTGCAGCAACATCGCCAGTGATACCTCCCTGTCTGACGGGGTCTTTAGTATTGCACAGTTGATAATTGAATCATCTAAACTGTGTGTGGCACTCAAGACCTGAAGTTTCCCATCTCTGAATTAAAGTAAGGGCCCTGTCACACATGTCAATGTGGTGGGCAATGTCGCTGATGACCGTGTGACTCCGCCCACCGCATCAATGTCACGGGTGAGATGTCATATGTGACGATCTCACCTGTGACTTCTCCTGCAATGTCGCTGTGTGATGCCATAGCATCACACCAGTGTCTCCATGAGCTATAGTGCAGCTCCTGAAGTCGCTGGTGTGAAGGTGTCACATGCAGCGATGTCGCTAGATTGCAGTTGTGTGGTTTTCGGTCCGGACCGAAAACTTCGCGACTGCGACCAGCGATAAATTGTGGGGCGATTTTGCCGGGTCACACGTGGCGATGCACTCACGATATCGCCACAGTGACATCGCTGTGGCGATATCGTGAGTCACATTAGGCTGCGGGGAAACCAGGAGAGGTAAGTACAGATTTATTTTTTAATGAGTACACGCTCGCCAGAGGATTATGGGGGAGGAGGGGGGTGCATTATAGTCTATGGCGAGTTGTGAGGCTGCATTATACTATATGGAGGGCTGTGAGGCTGCATTATACTATATGGAGGGCTGTGAGGCAGTATTATACTATATGGAGGATAATGGGGGTGCATTATTATAATTGGATGACTATGGGGGACTATGGGATGCATTATAATATATAAATGACTATGAGGGTACATTGTGATATATGGAGGAATATGGGGATGCGTTATAATAATTGGATGACTATGGTGGTGGGAGGGGAACACCATATATACCAGGATAAGGGACATATATACACGGGGCCCATACATATGATCTGACCAACATGTGTGCGCGGGAGTGTGACAGGTGGGGGAGTGCCCAGGTCTACATTTCACACTGTGGCTCACCAGACTCTAGTTACGCCACTGATAATTAGGAAGCGATACAAAAAAAGTGTTTTATAGATGTGTGCAGATGTCAGATCTATTTACATCTAAAAATGCCAGGATTTGTTAACAGAAATAGAAAAAAAGTCTTAACTGCGAGAATTGTGACACCACAACGCCACAGACACATGCATATAGAGGCTAATGAATATGTTGTATGTAGTCACCAAACTAGTAAAAAAATATCAATTGTGGTCACAAAAAAAATACACACACACACACACACACACAGACACACACACACACACACACACACACACA
This sequence comes from Anomaloglossus baeobatrachus, assembly GCF_048569485.1. NCBI lineage: Eukaryota > Metazoa > Chordata > Amphibia > Anura > Aromobatidae > Anomaloglossus > Anomaloglossus baeobatrachus. The sequence continues at coordinate 61,493,844 of NC_134357.1, read as the reverse complement.
CAGACACATGCACACACACACACAGACACACACACACACACACACACACACACACACAGACACTCACACACACACACAGCAGCTTCCACTAAACATTGAAGGAATGGAGACATGGCTTATTATCAATGATTTTCTCTTTTTTATGCCAGAAAAAAAACCTTACAGGGTTAAATGAACATGTCAGGGGTCCATTGTTATCAGCAAACAAGCTGAGCCCCTCTCCTCCTACACATTACCATATGTGCCAGTCGAGGTCAGAAAACTTAACCCTAGCACATCATTCCCTGGTACTCAATTGTGCCCACTGAACTAAGGAAGAACCACTATGTGTGTATAGCTTTAAGTGTCAGCTCCTGCCCAGAGCTTGTGTTTACTTTACTCTTCTCCTTATCTCCTGCTTCCCCCTGAAGCAGAGAAAAAAAAAAAAAAAGCGGCTCTTTATGTCTCGTTCACTTTGATGATTCGGCTCATATCGTTCACTTCAAAGAGCCGGCTCAAAGAATCGGCTCGTTCGCGAACGACACATCACTACTATTGGGGTGCTGACCTTGGAGCTGGAAGGAGCTGCTAAAACCGGTGGCTGAGTTGTTGTATAGGCTGCAGTCTTGGTGCTGACTGCAGCAGTCTGTTGGTGTGTTTCCCCCGTCTGTCTTCCTTTCCCATTGTGTTATTTCAGTGCAGCGGTGGGGGCCAGTGTCTTTCACCTGCCCACTCCCTAGCCAGGGCCTATTGTAGGGTCACCTCATGGCTTCAGGTTCCTGCTTGACAACAGGTAAGGAACCTGTGTAGGAACTGGCTAGGAGTGCAGGGTACAGCTGCAGGAAAGTGGAAGAGATGTCATTCTTCCCTATCACTAGCGCTAGGGCCTACCGTTGTAAAAGTGTCATCGATGTACCTCTTGTTTGTCAAGGTGTTACCCTTGTTGCTGTTGCTGTGTGTCTTGGCTCACGCTGGACTCTCCCCTAGTTTGTTCTTGATATGAACCTAGCTAATGATATTAAAACATAAAGGGAACCTGTGACCTTCTTAACAAAACCAGGGATTGCTTCTATACTCTGTTAACCCCTTAAGGACCGTGGGTGGTAATATTATGTCTTAGCGGTCATAGTGTCAATCCCTGCGGGCTGCTGCAAGCAGCCTACGGCAATCAGTGCACATGTCGGTTGATTTGTACAGCTAACATGTGTGCCTGCCAGGCACGAGTGGAATACACTAATGTAGTGTTAAAAAAAACCTAGGAGGACATTTGTCATAGTGTTTACACCAAAATGTTTGCCCAATTTGCCCCATTTTATTGTTTTAAATGCCTAAGCCAAAATAAAAGTATCAATGTTTCATGGCAATTATTAAACTATTTTTCAGTATCTACGTCAATAAAGTTGATGTGGTTAACCTTTAAGAGTACAGAACACATATAAATTCATATCTACATCAAAGTACCACAAATTGTCACATGGTGTTTGGCTCTAAACTTGCCGAGTGTCATGGCGGCATCTGACACTGTTCTCACTGCAGAATCTGACACTCCACACTGTGCCTTCTTTGGTGCTTCTGAGTTACACAGGCAGGTTCGGGCGTCGACCAGCTGTGTTCTTATTAGTGATCAGGCTTGGATGAGTTAATTTCTGTTAGGCGGCTGGTTACTTCTTGGATCACATGTTGTGGGAGACCCATTACAGTCACTCCCCATCTTTTTAAGATGGTGGAGCCTGTCTTCCCATGCCGACTATAACTTTTGCTAAACTGGTCTGTGTGATGTTGAGTTCCACTCTTGCTCAGGATTGCATTGCTTTGTGCATGGAGTTGTTGTGGAGTTCTCCTGTTGTTTCCTTGCTGCTCTTATTTTCCTCTTAAGCTTTTTGTTTTATACGTGTGTGTGTGTGTGTGTGTGTGTGTACCGTTAGCGTTGAAGAAGATGGAAGAAAAGGGTCAATCCATGCTGCCAAAGGAAGATCACTGAAGATCGATGAGGATTAAAACATCTGATTCTATTGTTCTACGCATTTCGGAGCTGTATAACCCCTTCTTCAGGACATAAATCAATAATGTACATTACCATTGTGTGCATGCCGTTAGATAGAGATTTGATTTTGCCTGTTTGTCTTTTTCTGTTGGATTTATCACTCTGCCCATGCCCTCCACAGGGGTTGGGGGGAAGGGGTATAAGATCAGGGCTGCTCAGGAGCAGGGTAAGGAAGGTGGCCCAGATATCTTCACCATCAGAGGTAACTCTGGGATTAGGGATGTCAAGGGAGAAATTTGGGTAAGACTGCTAATGGAGTCTTTGTTCAGGGCTCCAGAGGCACGGGGCCAAATTAGGTATCTGCACAGATATAATGAGACTCAATAATCAATGAACACATAACATGTTCTCTGATTGAGCTCAGGCTTGCGTCTGAACTCGTGTATTCCATAAATCAGATATTAGTATTACATTTCAACCTTCAGACATGTACAAAAGTATCAAAATCTGTCTTTTCTCACACATCGAAGCCACATAGGGAGGTTTGGGGAGTGTAGGTACACACATTTCATCCCACAGATGACACATTTCTCCTTTGTGGGAAACTACTGATAAGAATAAATACTTTCTCTGTTCATTGTTTGTACATCTGTTCACTTGTCCTTGGTTAACCGTCTCTTGAACATACAGCTTAGAATCATATTATGGCGTCTGTGCGATTGCCATATAGACACAGATAATTATGCAACTACATCTATATTTTGATTATTTACATACACAGATCATCTTATTACGTTTGAACAAACAATCTATAGCCCAGGCTACCTTCACAGGGATAGATAAGCTTTCCCACCCTGTGGGAAAGTCTAGAAGCCCCATTACCCTGCTCTCCACCTACACCATTACAAAAATATTCTAGACAGGTCACAGCTGTCGCAAAAAAGCCTTGGGGCAAATATGTTTATATTATAATCATTTTTAACATGCATAAAAAGTAACAAAACCACTTTTGCCTTTGACTTTTTTTTTAACATTGAGAAATATTTTACCAAGCAACGCATTTATCATTAATGAAGTGGCGGAATTGAAGCAAGTAAATTTTACGGATTACACCCTTTTTTTTTTATAAATACGGGCTACTGTTATTCCTGCTTATTGTGGTTTTTCAGTGCCAGTTACATATTTTACGTCACTTCATGGACATAGTACACAGATCAGGGTAAGAATGCCGCAGGAGGGGATTTATGGAGAACATTCCTGTTTAGCTGGTGGCATGATTTGTGGGGGAAGAGGAAAGCAAATCCTTCTGAAGTTCACCCCCAGCTCGTATCGTAGAGAAGGTCTACAACGAAAACTGACACATTTGCAAATTCATACACTTAAAATATATGTCGCCATGCTTGTCTGCCCTCTGGCTCCACAGCGGTGAGATGTTTTTTCTTTTTACTTATATTAAGTTGTCCTTCGAAGGATTGATAATGGCCATTTTTCTTAAGAACTTGTTCAAAATACCTTGATTAACCTTCAGCTGAGCCCATAAGTTAATAGGTTTTTCTATATCTAACCGCAGGAAAGTGCTGTGAAAAATACTGCCAGTTCTACGAGGGCGGAAGTTTTCAAGAAATGGAGTGAAATATAGGAAATCCTATTTATCTAACAGTTTATCCCAGCAGATACATGATATTGACTAATGGACTGTTCAGTAGAAATCAACCACCTAGAGATTTTTCATACTTGCGCCCCCATGTGCATGTGAGATCAAGAAATGTAATGCGTCTAATATTGTCTTCCCTCCTGTGGCAATTTTTGTTTCTTGGCTGTTTTTGTGTTCTCGTTCCATTACAGACTGAATTCCTCTCTCGTCGTCCATCATGCTCTCAGCAGTTGCGATCCCTAGAAGTTGCTACGCCTTCTACACTGTTAGTTATAGTTATATAATGAAGTAAAAAGTTCCCACGTAGTTCACCGCAATTCACATATTTTGTAATGCCAAAGATCCTTATTTGCCAGGTGCCACGATTTCAGTGACCACTAGATAAATGTCAAAGCGATTCGGCACATCCGGGTAGATAGAATAAAATGTTGCTTCCTTATTTCAATTCACAAGAGAAGACATTTTAAAAACTAACGTGATTCTTGCTGTGATGGCAATGTCCACTAATACTATTGAAAATCACACAAACCAACCACGAATGGTGATGTCACATTACGTAAATGTGACACCCCTGAACTAGTCAGGGTGTCACAGGGTACTGCACTCTTTATCTCTTGGTTCAGGACTCAACCCCCCATGGTTCTGGGATCCTAACTTTTGGTATTGCTCCATCAGCATGCAAATCCTAGTCACACCTCACACCACACCCTCTCAGGCACACCAGTGGGTGGTCTAGATGGAACAGGGCCACTCGCCTAGGGGTCAGGCAGACTGGTGGGAGGGAGGAAGTCAGAGAGAGGAAGTGGAGAGCAAAGCTTAGTCAGAACAGTGGTAACTCCCAAAGAGTGAGGAGCTGGGAGTTGGAGCTCCCTGGGAGACGTTGGCTAGGTCGCAGATGGTGGTCTGGGACTGAAGGAGTCGGAGACGCGGTCGCAGGGTATTGGAGAAAGGTGCAAGGCTTAATTTTGTACCTAGTAGCTAATAACCGAACCGGTACCGAGCACAATGGGGTACTAGACTCTAGATCAGGGAGAAGCTTCACGCAACCTGATAATTAACCTATGGAGGATAATCTCTTTATGAACTTTCCCCAAGAACTCAGAGATCAAAGGCATCAACACAACGAGGAAGATAGGGCTTTTTAGCTTTTGCGGCCCACTGAAATCCCAAGTGTCAGCCATTGAGAGCACAGCTTCACTACGTAACAGTGGGGAACGGGACCCCGACAGCTTCAAGCTGAGGGGTCACAACGAACACTAAAATACAGTGCATGGAGGCAAGGTACAGATCATCAGCAATACCAAAGGGAACGGACTCCTGGATGAGCTCCCATGAAGTGGCAGCGGCACCCAGAGACTTGGTTTACCTTTGTGTCTGCTTTGCAATCGCATCACTACCAACACTGCCTGAGTGAGTACGCTGTCCTCCTCTGCTTCCAATCTGCACCACGCTCCCCCCGCACTCCACCATCCAGAGTCCCGGGGCCTCCCCTACTCGTGAAAGAGGAAAGGAACGTCATCTGGCTGCCTCACTCCATCTCCCCTGGGTACTCCCATTGGCAGCGGCGGTACTCCCCTTACCGCGAATCACGGGTGGCGTCATGAACTCTTATACCCTGTAAATACCCCCCTTTGCATTTGAAGTGGCCGTGAGCCCCTGGGGCCGGAGACCCTCGAACCACAGCAGACCCCGGATCCGAGCGGTTCAACCGCTGCAGGGGCGGTACATAAATAAAAATCAATCCAATATGTAAACTATAATTTTAAAAAACTGAACAAACTTTTTAAAATTAATAGATATAGTGGTATGCAAAAGTTTTGACACCCCTGGTGAAAAGTACCATTATTGTGAACAGTTTAGCAAGTTGAAGATGAACTGATCTCTAAATGGCATAAATTTAAAATGATACATTTCCTTTGTATTTTAGGCAAAAAATAATATTTTCATCTTTTACATTTTTAAATTAAGAAAAAGGAAAATAGGCCGATGCAAAAATTTGGGCTCTCTGCACTTTTAGTACCTAGTAGCACCCTCTTTGGCAGGTATCACAGCTCTTGTAAACACTTTTTGTAGCAGCCAAGAGTCTTTCAATTCTTGTTTGAGGGATTTTCATTCTTCCTTGGAGATGTCTTCCAGTTCTGATATAACCCTTTCCACATTCATGGTTTATATTCACTCCATATATTTGCCGGATAACATGACAAACATTTTGATTATATGCTGGAAAAGGGATTAATAAAACTTGTATCATCTGAGAAGGTGGAAGCCTTATGATACCCTCTGACATAGACAGGGCCACCACTAGGAATTTCAGGACCCCATACTGGCAACATTTTTGGGCCCCCCTAAGACTCCGCCCAGGCTCCACCCAGCTCTGCCTCCACCCCGCAAACCTTCTATAGTCTTATTGCCGCTCTTGGAAAAATGTGTATATATTTATATATATACTGTATATATACACACACACACACACATGCACAGTCATGGCCAAAAGTGTTTGAACCCTTAAAGTTGTTTCGGAAAATGAAATATTTCTCTCGTAAAATTAATAGTGCACCACCTACACCGCCCCTCTCCATAACATCTCTCCCACACTGCAATTTATAGTATCCCCCCACACACACACTGTGTGTATAATATCTCCCACACACATTGCTCCTCTGTATAATATCCCCCAACACACACTTCTCCTCTGTATATCTCCCACACACACTTCTCCTCTGTATAAAATCCCCGCACACATGGCTCATCTGTATAATATCCCCCACACACTGCTTATCTGTATAATATCCCCCCACACACACACTGCTCATCTGTATAATATACCTCCCACACACTGCTTCTTTGTATAAGATCCCCCACACACACTGCTCCTCTGTATAAAATACCCACATACACGGCTCCTCTGTATATCACCCATACATACTGCTCTTCTGTATAATATACACACACACACACACACACACACTACTCCTCTGTACAACATCCCCCCACACCCTGCTCCTCTGTATAATATCCCCACACTCACACTGCTCCCATGTATGTCTCCCACACACTGCTCTTCTGTATAATATACACACACACACACACACACACACTACTCCTCTGTATAACATCCCCACACACTGCTCCTCTGTATAATATCCCCACATATACACTGCTCCCATGTATATCTCGCACACACAATTCTCCTCTGTATAATATCTCCCACACACATTGCTCTTCTGTATAATATCTCCTCACACACTGCTCCTCTGTATAAAATCCCCCCACACACATTGCTCCTCTGTATAATATTCCCCCACACACTTTTCTGTAGAATATCCCCACACACACTGCTCCTCTGTATAACATCCTCCACACACTGCTCCTCTGTATAATATCCCCCGCACACACTCCTCCTTTGTATAAAATCCCCACACACATTGGTCCTCTGTATAAAATCCCCACAAACACTGCTCCTCTATATATCCTCCATACACACTGCTACTCTCTATAATATCCCCCACACACACTGCTCCTCTGAATAATATATCCCACACACTGCTCTTCTATATAATATCCCCACACACACTGCTCCCCTGTATAACATCCCCAACACACTGCTCCTCTGTATAATATCCCCCCTACACTGCTCTTCTATGTCCTATCCCCCACACAATCTGCCCCTCTTTATATATATCCTCCCACACACTGGTCCTCTGCATATTGCCCCCACTCACAAAAACACACACACTGCCCCTCTGTATAATATCCTCCTGATATACAGTGCCTTGCGAACGTTTTCGGCTCCCTTGAATTTTTCAACCTTTTCCCACGTCAGGCTTCAAACATAAAGATAAAAATTTTTATGTTATGGTGAAGAATAAACAACAAGTGGGACAAAATTGTGAAGTTGAATGAAATTTATTGCTTATTTTAAACTTTTTAAAAAAATAAATAACTGAAAATTGGGGGGTGCAATATTATTTGTCCCCTTTAAGTTAATACTTTGTAACGCCACCATTTGCTGCGATTTCAGCTGAAAGTTGCTTGGGGTATGTGTCTATCAGTTTTGCACATCAAGAGACTGAAATTCTTGCCCATTCTTCCTTTGCAAATAGCTTGAGTTGAGTCAGGTTGGATGGAAAGTGTTTGTGAACAGCAGTTTTCAGCTCTTTCTACAGATTCTCGATTGGATTCAGGTCTGGACTTTGACTTGGCCATTCTAACACCTGGATACGTTTATTTGGGAACCATTCCATTGTAGATTTTGCTTTATGTTTGGGATCATTGTCTTGTTGGAAGACAAATCTCCGTCCCAGTCTCAGGTATTTTACAGACTTTCAGACTCCAACAGGTTTTCTTCAAGAATGGTCCTGTATTTGGCTCCATCCATCTTCCCATCAATTTTACCCATCTTCCCTGTCCCTGCTGAAAAAAAGCAGGCCCAAACCATGATGCTGCCACCACCATGTTTGACAGTGGGGATGGTGTGTTCAGGGTGATGAGCTGTGTTGCTTTTCCGCCAAACATATCGTTTGGCATTGTGCCCAAATAGTTTGATATTGGTTTCATCTGACCAGAGCACCTTCTTCCACATGTTTGGTGTGTCTCCCAGGTGGCTTGTGGCAAACTTTAAACAACATTTTTTATGGATATCTTTGAGAAATGGCTTTCTCCTCACCCCTCTTCTATAAAGGCCAGATTTGTGCAGTGTACGACTGATTGTTGTCCTATGGACAGACTCTCCCACCTCAGCTGTAGATCTCTGCAGTTCATCCAGAGTTATCATGGGCCTCTTGGCTGCATCTCTGATCAGTCTTCTCCGTGTTTAAGATGAAAGTTTGGATGGACGGCCGGGTCTTGGTAAATTTGCAGTAGTATGATACTCCTTCCATTTCAATATGATCGCTTGCACAGTGCTCCTTGGGATGATTAAAGCTTTGAAAATCTTTTTGTAACCAAATCCGGCTTTAAACTTCTCCACAACAGTATCACGGACCTGGCTGTGGTGTTCCTTGGTCTTCATGATGCTTGCGCTTTAAACAGAACACTGAGACTATCACAGAGCAGGTGCATTTATACGGAGACTTGATTACACACAGATGGATTATATTTATCATCATCAGTCATTTAGGACAACATTGGATCATTCAGAGATCCTCAATAAACTTCTGGAGTGAGTTTGCTGCACTGACCGTAAAGGGGACGAATAATATTGCAACGCCCAATTTTCAGTTATTTATTTTTTAAAAAAGTTTAAAATTAGTGTTGAGCGAGTATGCTTGGCACTACTCGGTACTCGCACGAGTATCACTGTACTCGGGCTACTCGGCGGGGACCGAGTAATCTCGCGATACTTGTGCTGTACTCGTGATCTTCATCCCTGCATGTTGGCACTCTTTTGAGAGCCAGCCCTCATGCACGGATTGGCTGGCAGACCACTGCAATGCCACAGCCCTGTTAGTTGTGGAATTGCAGTGATTGGCCGGCCTGCACAGCGTGACCGAGCCTTTATACCGGCGGGCGCGCTGTGCTCTGCTCACAGCCATCCAGACAGTCAGTGCAGGGAGAGTGTTGCTGCTTCAGGGAAAGGTTTGCGGCCCTTTATAGTTATTTCTGTACGAGGGCTGCAAACAGTGTGACCAGAAGTCCTTCTCAGGACTATTATAGTTGTATACAGGCAGGCAGGGTATAGCCAGGTCGGAGTACAGGAGCAGAGTCCTTCTCAGGACTATTGTTGCTGTATACAGGCAGGGCAGGCAGGGTATAGCCAGGTCGGAATACAGGCTAGTGACCAGAAGAGTCCTTCTCAGGACTATTGTACCTGTATACAGGCAGGCAGGCAGGGTATATAGCCATTCCTAGTGGTTACCGTATACCAGCCTTCATCATATCTGGGGCTGGTGTACACAGTCTAAAACAGTCCTGATAGTGTCAGACTTCTCAGTAATTGTCGCTCCTAAAAAGCTGTTAGGTTCTTAGTGCGTCCGTGCGTGCATTTAAAAACCGCACGTGTGTGGCTGTCGGTGGCAGCGTACAGGTGCACTTGTGTGCGTTTTTCACAAACTAGTATATAACGCACAAGTCTAGTGAATAATACACGTCAGTCAGCAGTGTCTGATAGTGTCAAACTTCTCAGTAATTGTCGCTCCTAAAAACCTGTTAGGTTCTTAGTGCGTCCGTGCTTGCATTTAAAAACCGCACGTGTGTGCCTGTCGGTGGCAGCGTACAGGTGCACGTTTTGCACAAACTATTATATAACGCACAAGTCTAGTGAATAATACACGTCAGTCAGCAGTGTCTGATAGTGTCAAACTTCTCAGTAATTGTCGCTCCTAAAAACCTGTTAGGTTCTTATTGCGTCCGTGCTTGCATTTAAAAACTGCACGTGTGTGCCTGTCGGTGGCAGCGTCAGGCTCCACATTGTCCCTGGATAGAGACGTGCATGATGGCCTGTAAACCTGAAGTGCCCATTGTAAGGAAGTGGGTCTATTGTAGTATAGCCCTTAGGCAGGGCAGCCAAAAATTGGGAAGCTCCACATTGTCCCTGGATAGAGACGTGCATGAGGGCCTCAAAACATTGTTCCCATTGCAAAGGAGCGGGTCTCCTGTCGTTGTAATGCCCATTCTGAAAGAATGGGCGAAAAAATGTACCACTGGGGGTATACCTGAAACAACGGCCTAACTATTGTAACGGTCATCATGGTGGCGCATGAGGAGAAGGAGGAGCAGTCCAGCGATTAGCCAAAGTCCAGAAGTGTGTACCCATGGGTGAGTGGAGGTACATGGCAAATTCCAGTTACAAACTTTAAATTCCGCTGTCATTTGCTGGTGAAGTCTGGCCCAATCCAACCCTTGTTCATCTTGATCAGAGTCAGCCTGTCAGCATTTTCAGTTGACAGGCAGGTGCGTTTATCTGTAATGATTCCACCTGCGGCACTAAAAACACGCTCTGACAAAACGCTAGCGGCAGGGCAGGTCAGGACTTCCAAGGCGTAGAGAGCCAATTCATGCCACGTGTCCAGCTTGGATACCCAATAATTGTAAGGCACAGAGGAATGTCGGAGTACAGTTGTTCGATCTGCAAGGTACTCCTTGAGCATCTGGGCAAACTTAGAATTTCTTGTGGCACTACCCCGCACCTCAGGGGCTGTGGTATGTGAGGGGCTGAGAAAACTGTCCCACATCTTAAAGACTGTTCCCCTACCTCTGGCGGATTGGACTTGTGCCCCTCTCGGCTGTACGCCTCGGTTGTCCACTGATTCCTGACCTATGCCGCTAGCGTTTTGTGAGGGGAATGCTTTGCCTACTTCCGTGACTATGGCCTTCTGGAACTGCTGCATTTTGCCTGACCTCTCCGCCTCGGGAATAAGAGACATAAAGTTCTCCTTTTAGCGTGGGTCTAACAGTGTTACCAACCAGTAATGATTGTTGGCCAAGATGTTCTTAACCCGAGGGTCACGAGACAGGCAGCTTACCATAAAGTCAGCCATGTGCGCCAGACTCTTAACAGCCATCACTTTAGTTTCCTGACCAACACGATGACTGAACATGCTGTCCTCCTCCTCCTCATCATCTACCCTGTCCTCTGGCCAGCCACGCTGAACCGAGGATATGACTGCATGTCATATCCTCAATTTGGCCGGAGAGTTGCTCCATGTCTTCATCCTCCTCCTCATCATAGTCCTCCACTGCACGTTGTAATGAGACGAGGCTGGGCTGTGTGTTATCACCCACACCCACTACTGTTTCTTGCGCCAACTCATCGCCGCTCACCATCTTGGTGGAGTCCTCAAAGTTTTGGCGGATGGTACATAGGTCGGACATCCATCTCCACTCCTCAGGTGTTATGTGTGGAGTTTGACCCATTTCCCGACGGCTTAGGTGATGCAGGTACTCAACAACTGCCCTCTTCTGCTCACATATCCTGACCAACATGTGCAGAGTTGAATTCCAACGCGTGGGGACATCACACACCAGTCTGTGAGCCGGAAGATGCAAACGGCGCTGAAAGCCGGCAAGGCTGGCTGAAGCAGTAGGTGACTTTCGAAAATGTGCAGACAGGTGGCGAACTTTTACCAGCAGATCAGACAGCTCTGGGTATGACTTTAGAAACCGCTGAACCACGAGGTTGAGCACATGGGCCACGCATGGAACATGTGTCAGTTGGCCTCGCCTCAAAGCCGCCACCAGGTTCCGGCCATTGTCACACACGACCTTTCCTGGCTTTAGGTTCAGAGGTGTGAGCCAGTGATCTGCCTGCTGTTTCAGAGCTGTCCACACCTCTTCTGCATTGTGGGATTTGTCACCTATGCAGATTAGCTTCAGCACAGCCTGTTGCCGCTTCGCCGAGGCAGTGCTGCAGTGCTTCCAGCTTGGGACTGGTGTGGAGGGTAAAGTGGATGAGGATGCGCAGGAGGAGGAGGAGGCTGAGGAGCATGACATTCCGGAGCTGTAGAGTGTAGGTGAAACCCTGACTGAGGTAGGGCCTGCAAACCTTGGTGTGGGAAGGACGTGTTCCGTCCCTCGCTCAGACTGGGTCCCAGCTTCCACAATATTAACCCAGTGTGCCGTCAATGAGATGTAGCGGCCTTGCCCACAAGCACTTGTCCACGTGTCTGTGGTTAGGTGGACTTTGGCTGAAACAGCCTTGTTCAGGGAATGTGTGATGTTTTGTGACACATGGTTATGCAATGCGGGGACGGCACACCGGGAGAAATAGTGGCGGCTGGGGACCGGGTAACGTGGGACAGCTGCCGCCATCAGGTCGCAGAATGCTTCTGTCTCCACCAGCCTAAAAGGCAACATTTCCAGCGCAAGCAGTCGCGAAATGTTAGCATTTAGAAGTGTGGCATGTGGGGCGTTGGCAGTGTATTTGTGCCTGCGTTCAAAGGTTTGCTGAATGGATAACTGAACGCTGCGCTGGAACAAGGACGTGCTTGATGATGGTGTTATTTCTGCGTGGGCAACTGCTGGTGCAGGGCCGGAGGAGGCTTGACATCAGCAAGCACTGCTCCTCGACTCTGTTGTACATCCCACAAAGTCGGGTGCTTGGCTGACATGTGCCTGATCATGCTGGTGGTGGTCAAGCTGCTAGTTTTGGTACCCCTGCTGATGCTGGCACGGCAGGTGTTGCAAATCGCCTTTTTAGAATCATCTGGAGCCAACTTAAAAAACTGCCAGACTCGGAAAGACCTAACATTTGTACAGGCACCTTGTGTCGTGTTGTTGTTCCGGGGAACGGTTGCTTGACTTCTGCCTGGGGCCACCACCCTGCTTCTTACTGCCTGTTGGGATGCTACGCCTCCCTCCCCCTGTGCACTGCTGTCCTCGCTCTGCATATCCTCCTGCCAGGTTGGGTCAGTTACTGGATCATCCACCACGTCGTCTTCCTCTTCCGCACCCTGCTCCTCCTCCTGACTTCCTGACAATTGTATCTCATCATCGTCCACCCCTTGTTGAGACACATTGCCAACTTCGTGAGAACGTGGCTGCTTAAATATTTGGGCATCTGTACATACAATCTCGTCATGACCCACTTCAACAGGAGCTGGCGAGAGGCCAGAATGTGTGAATGGAAACGTGAACAGCTCTTCCGAGTGTCCGTGGACGTGTACTCGGCCTGGTGGTAGGAAGGAGGATCAGGTTCTGAAATGTGCGGTGCAGTATCACGGCTACTGACACTTGACCGTGTGGAAGACAGAGTGTTTGTGGTGGTGCCAATCTGACTGGAAGCATTATCCACTATCCAACTAACAACCTGTTGACACTGGTCTTGGTTCAAGAGCGGTGTACTGCTGCGGTCCCCAAGAATTTGGGATAGGATATGCGAGCGAGTAGATGTGGCCCTTTGTTGTGGCGAAATTAGAGCTTGCACACGACCTCGGTCTCTGCCTGCACCACCATCACGTCCACTTCATTGTTCGTTGCCAACGCCCTTGCGCATTTTGCAATGCTGTGCTGATGTGTATTCACTAGACTTGTGCGTTATATCCAAGTTTGTGCAAAACGCACACAAGTGCACCTGAACGCTGCCACCAACAGGCACACACGTGCGGTTTTTAAATGCAAGCACGGACACACTAAGAACCTAACAGGTCTCTATCCAGGGACAATGTGGAGCCTCCCAATTTTTGTCTGCCCTGCCTAAGGGCTATACTACAATAGACCCACTTCCTTACAATGGGCACTTCTGGTTTACAGGCCATCATGCACGTCTCTATCCAGGGACAAGGTGGAGCCTCACAATTTTTGGCTGCCCTGCCTAAGGGCTATACTACAATAGACCCACTTCCTCACAATGGGCAATTCAGGTTTACAGGCCCTCATGCACGTCTCTATCCAGGGACAATGTGGAGCCTCACAATTTTTGGCTGCCCTGCCAAAGGGCTATACTACAATAGACCCACTTCCTTACAATGGGCACTTCAGGTTTACAGGCCCTCATGCACGTCTCTATCCAGGGACAATGTGGAGCCTCCCAATTTTTGGCTGCCCTGCCTAAGGGCTATACTACAATAGACCCACTTCCTTACAATGGGCACTTCTGGTTTACAGGCCATCAAGCACGTCTCTATCCAGGGACAATGTGGAGCCTCCCAATTTTTGTCTGACCTGCCAAAGGGCTATACTACAATAGACCCACTTACTTACAATGGCCATTTCTGGTTTACAGGCCATCATGCACGTCTCTATCCAGGGACAATGTGGAGCCTCCCAATTTTTGGCTGCCCTGCCAAAGGGCTATACTACAATAGACCCACTTCCTTACAATGGGCACTTCAGGTTTACAGGCCCTCATGCACGTCTCTATCCAGGGACAATGTGGAGCCTCCCAATTTCTGTCTGCCCTGCCAAAGGGCTATACTACAATAGAGCCACTTACTTACAATGGGCACTTCTGGTTTACAGGCCATCATTCACGTCTCTATCCAGGGACAATGTGGAGCCTCCCAATTTTTGGCTGCCCTGCCAAAGGGCTATACTAAAATAGACCCACTTCCTTACAATGGGCACTTCTGGTTTACAGGCCATCATGCACGTCTCTATCCAGGGACAATGTGGAGCCTCCCAATTTTTGGCTGCCCTGCCAAAGGGCTATACTACAATACACCCACTTCCTGACAATGGGCACTTCGGGTTTACAGGCCATCATGCACGTCTCTATCCAGGGACAATGTGGAGCCTCCCAATTTTTGGCTGCCCTGCCTAAGGGCTTTACTACAATAGACCCACTTCCTTACAATGGGCACTTCAGGTTTACAGGCCCTCATGCACGTCTCTATCCAGTGACAATGTGGAGCCTCCCAATTTTTGGCTGCCCTGCCTAAGGGCTATACTACAATAGACCCACTTCCTTACAATGGGCACTTCAGGTTTACAGGCCCTCATGCACGTCTGTATGCAGGGGCATTGGGGAACCTCACAATTTTGGACTGCCCTGGCAAAGGAAAATACTACAAAGACTCACTTCCTCAAAATGGGCACATTAGACTCAAGAGGCCTTCATGTACGTCTCTTCTCAGGGACATCGGAGTGCCACACAATGTTTTCACGTAAAATCTTTCATGTAATCTCCAAAAGTAATATACACCAGCTCTATCTCACTATTGGGTATGTGCCCTTAACATTTCCGCCATGAAAATTCATTTTGGTGTCATTTTTGAAGGTTTTCTGGTGAGTCCGTAAAAATGGCGTAAAACGCGGACAAAATTGTTCACAGCTGTGACTTTTCAGTGATAAATGCTTCAAGGGGTCTTCCCCATGCTGTTGCCATGTCATTTGAGCACTCTTCTGAGACTTTTGTGACATTTTTAGGGTTTCTACATGCTGCCGGGGGTCATTTCATAAAAAAACTCGGGTCTCCCATAGGATAACATTGGGCTCGGTGCTCGGGCTGAGTACACGAGTATCTTGGGTTGCTCGGCCCGAGCCTCGAGCACCCGAGCTTTTTAGTACTCGCTCCTCACTATTTAAAATGAGCAATAAATTTCGTTCAACTTCACAATTGTGTCCCACTTGTTGATTCTTCATTATAACATTAAAATTTTTATCTTTATGTTTGAAGCCTGAAATGTGGGGAAAGGTTGAAAAATTCAAGGGGGCTGAATACTTTCACAAGGCACTGTTTATATATCTCTCCTGGGCTCATTCTGGTATATATGTCCAAATCCTGGTTTATTTTCACCCTTCCTAGCATATATGTTGTCCTCCTGGTAATATGTCCCCATCCAAATGTATTTGTCCCCATCCTGGTGTATATATCCCCTCCTGGACTCTTTCCCCTCCTGGTATATATGACCCCTTTCTGGCATATTTGTCTGCTGCAAAAAGACAAAAAAAACAACATTTTACTCTCCTTCCCCGGCTCCCACGTCACACAGCGGCCTCTCTGAGTAGCAACGCATTTCAGCTGAATTGTGCACCCTCTGACGCACATCCAGCTGAAGCAAGGCAGGGGCCTGTTCAGCAGGGGGGTTGGGGTCAGCGGGCCCCCCACCACACCAGGACATTGTCTTCAGCTCACCGAACGCTTACCTGTTCCGGCCGGCTGCTGCTCGCGTCCTCACCACCTCTAACCCTCTGTTACTTGCAGCAGTGTGGTAAGGTCGCAGAGTGATGACCTCATCAGAATGGTGCGCGCTGGGAAGTGGGATGATGCGCCTGCACCCTGCTTTGCTCCACTCACCTTGCCAGCAGCACACATGGCTAATTTGCATGCTGTGACAATGAAGGTCTTCAACTGCAACTTAAGCGGGCTTTACACGCTACAATATATCTTACGATGTATCGGCGGGGTCACGTCGTAAGTGACGCACATCCGGCATCGTAAGTAATATTGTAGCGTGTAAAACCTACGTGCGATTGCGATTGAACGAAAAATGCACGTCGTTCAAAAGCTAAAAATTGTATGTCGGGTTGTTCAATGTTCCCGAGGTAGCACACATCGCAGTGTGTGACAACCCGGGAACGATGAACAGATCTTACCTACGTCCCGCGGCTCCCGCCGGCAATGCGGAAGGAAGGAGGTGGGCGGGATGTTTACCTCCCGCTAATCTCCGCCCCTCCGCTTCTATTGGCCGGCTGCCGCATGACGAAGCGGTGACGCCGAACGTCCCTCCCACTCCAGGAAGTGGATGTTCGCCGCCCACATCGAGGTCGTATGGAAGGGTAAGTACGTGTGACAGCAATTAATCATTTGAGCGACACGGTCAACAAATTGAACGTGCCGCACATACGATGGGGGCAGGTACGATCGCATACGATATAGTATGCGTAATTGTACCGTGTAAAGCAAGCTTTAGAGATAAATTGTAATGGCTGAGGCGACACTGCCAGTTCGGGGCTTAACACAGCTAAGTAATTACGCCGGGCCCAGGCGGGCCCTCCTCTTCACCGGACCCTGTACAGCAGTCATGGTTGTAATGCCCTGATGGCAGCCCTGCACATAGAATACATGCTAGCATAAGACATTGATGATGATAAATTCCGTATTTACCCCGATAGAAATGGTTGGCACGAAAAATCCTAATGACCTTTGCAGCCTTGAATTCTGTAAAGATCTTGGAGAAGGAGATAAGTGTGAATTTAACCTCCTCCATGTTCCCCAATGAATCCTTCACCAGATACACAGGAGGGATACACATATTCATTACAGGATAATCAAATCTAATGATTACTGGAATAAACCTGTGATCCATTATACAGATCCTTATAATAGATAACAGAGCTTGCTCTGATCTGCTGTGATTTCCCTCCAGGTCATCTTTTCATCAAATCCGGTCACTGAAGAACTGCCGGCCATTAAAATAATGGACAAAAGTCATTGTGCTGAAGACAAAATCTGTACAGAGATAGAAGTCCTCAGAATAGCTGCCGGGTGCCGCTAACTAAAGTCTCTGCGGGAGTAACTATATAGCCGGAGGAGACCTGTTAGGCCACATGGCACAATGTATGTCATTTGATATAGAGACAGCAAGGTAAAATGTCTTGTACTACACTGACAAGTAAAAGGGTAACAATGGTTTAAATTTTTGACTTTCAGGCTCCATATCTCACCATCCACTGCAGCTTCAAATGTGAGACTACTATCATTTTATAGACAATCATCTTGGCTATCTCATCCATAAATTTGACTTGCAACCATTTAGCATATGATTTGTTATGCAGATTTTTGTCATGTCAATGCATTGTTCCTGTTTTGCTCCTGGTGGTGAAAAAATCTTTTTCTTCCTGTATACTACAAATTACAACCTGTTCTCACATTCCATAGTTTGTCAGGAAAACATGCTCAGTCTACATTACCGTGAAGGGACCTCTAAAGGAAGGACCCAGGATACGTCAGTAAATGTAGTTTATTTCTATCCATTTAAAAGACCTCTGCCTTGTTCTTCAAGAAAAAACACAGATTGTAGTTTTTCCTGAGAAGAAGCCAGAAGTCATTGAAATGCGTAGGTCCTCCCCATTGCCTTATATGCGGTCCAGGGTAAAGTTGGGGTCAAATCAGGGTAACAAACCAAACTTTTAACTAAAGCCGGAAGAACCCAGGGAACCCAAACTCCTATGGGTCCACTGATCCCTACTTTTAGGGTATAAGGATATCATAGGATTCTCTGCTCAGAAGCCAAAACAGCCTTTGTCTAATTACATGAAATAGCCATATAGCTGCCATGTAATTCTACATTTTAATAGCAGCTGTGGATCACCAGGAACTGATATATTCCAGGAATTTATATTTGTATATAGGCACATCTGACCCGATCATTTGATAATTGGATCAGCTTTAACCCTTTTACGTTTTAAATCATGAAAGGATAATCACCGCCGGCTACTGCGGTGAGCCTGCAGTGATCCCCGCACATGTCTGCTGATTTGTACAGCAGACATGTGTGCCTTGCAGATGGATCCGTGATCCACCCGTGCCTGTTCACCCCTTAAATCACACTGTTATAATGTGACAGCGCAATTTAAATGCCCGGAATGGGTAACGTGCACCTACCCACTGCCATCGGAAGCCCCGTGACGTGATCATGGGAAGCTGATGATTGCCATGGTAGCACTGGGTCATGTGATAACTCATATGCTATTATGACTCACTTCCTGTAACAGCCGACAGAGAGCTGGCTGTTGCAAGAGATGAGAATTTCTCTGGGTTTGAGCTGTGCAGCTCTGATTGGGAGAAATGAAAGAGCAATCAGACTCCTGATCCTTATAGTCCCCTAGGGGGACTAGTAAAATTTAAAACAAAAGTAAAAAAAACAGTTTTACAATTTTTTAAAAATAAAAAAACCTAAAAGTTCAAATCTTTGTTTTAACCCCTTAGATAAAAGTAAACGTATATATGTTTGGTGTCTACAAATTCGTACCGACCTGAGTCATCACACCTACACATCAGTTTTACCATATAGTGAACACATTGTATATTTGCTTTTGGGATATTTTATTCAATCACACTTTTTTTAAATTATTCTGCATTTGGAATTTTTTTTGCTGTTTTTCAGTACACTATATGGTAAAACTTATGGTTTAATTTAAAAGTACAAATCCTGCAAAAAAACAGCCTTCAAATGGCAAGATTGATGGAAAAATAAAAACGTTACAGCTCTCGGATGAAGGGGAGCAAAAGAAAAAACAAAACAAAAGACGGAAAATTACCCGAGGGTGAGGGGGTTAATAAAGAAAAAGAATGCCATTTTGAATTAACCAAATTGATTCTTAGGGTTCTTTTCCACTGCGTACCGCTTCTGATGTGCCTCTTAGGGGTACTTTACACGTTGCGACATCGCTACCGATATATCGTCAGGGTCACGTCGTTAGTGACGCACATCCGGCGCTGGTAGCGCCATCGCAGCGTGTAAATCCTAGGTGTGACGATGAACAAGCACAGAAGCGTACAATATCGCTGATCTGTGTAACGTCGTTCATTTCCATAATGTCGGGTCGACCGCAGGTACGATGTTGTTTGTCGTTCCTGTAGCTGCACACATCACTGTGTGTAAACCCGCAGGAGCGACAAACATTTCCTTACCTGCGTCCCGACGGCAATGCGGAAGGGAGAAGGTGGGCGGGATGTTATGTCCCGCTCATCTCCGCCCCTCCGCTTTTATTGGCCGGCCTATTAATGATGTCGGGGTGACTTCGCTGTGACGCCGAACGCATCTCCCCCTTGAAGGAGGGATTGTTCGGCAGTCACAGCGACGTCGCCGAGCAGGCATGTGCGTGTAAAGCTGCCGTAGCGATAATGTTCGCTATGGCAGCAACCACCACATATCGCATGTGCAACGGGGGCGGATGCTATCGCGCTGGACATCGCTAGCAATTGCTAGCGATGTTGCAACGTGTAAGGCCTGCCTTAGTCCAACCATACCGCCAGCACTGATTAGCAGCAGTTTGTCACCATACAATGTACACAGAAAGCTGTGGTGAGAGAAGGATTATACACAGCTTGACAGCTGAGCTCTGTTAGATCTTCAGCAGAGAAATTTGTGACCATCATACGGCTGCGCCTAGTAAAGTAAGTAGACAAAGAAGAGTTCTTAATTCCGCGCCAAGGACTCAGTGGATTCAGAAAGAGATTAATGCTTCTTTTAATGACATGCACAGGTCAACGCGTTTCAGGAGTCACAGCTCCCTTCATCAGGACAACAGGCAAGAAACATCAAATCTGTTACAATCGAGGTCTGAGTGGTTTAAGAACCATACGATGACGTCATAAGACCACCCACCACATAAAAAATATATCACCAGGAGCACACCCATTGAGGATCAGCATGACGTACTAACACTCTTGATTATAGTAAAGTAAGTAACACATCTGTAGCGCCGACGTCTTTGCAGAGATGTCGCCATACTCACCCTCCCAGCTAGATTATGTCCTCCCCCAGACTCTCCCAGTCACCCACATGCTAAGACGCGCATGTGTGGTGCCCCTGAGTACATCAGGGTGCCACAGGGAACTGCATCCTTTCACCCAGGGTGCAGGACCTACCTCCCCATGGTTCCAGGTTCCCAACAATCGGTGTCACTACAATCAGCACCACAAATCCTAACCACACCTCACATCATGACCTGTCAAACACACCAGTGGGTTGGTCAAGCTGGAATAGGGCCACCCACCTAGGGATCAGGCAGACTGGTGGGAGGGAGGAAATAGGCAGTTCAGTGGCAGCCCTCAAAGAGTGAAGAGCTGAAGTGGCAGCTCCTGGGGAGCTAGACCGAGGTTGGGTCACAGACGGTAGTCCGGGACCAGAGGAGTCGGGGACCGTTAGCAGTGACAGTGGGAAAGGGTGTGGCGGACATAGTCTAGGAGGACTGTCGGCATCAGAAACCCAAAAGAACTGACCGGTACCGAGCATGACGGGGTACAGGACCCTAGGTCAGGAACCGATTCAACATTCTGATAATTAACCTGGGAGGGAGAGTATCTTCACGAACTTCCCTAAGAGCTCAGAGATTGAAGGCTTCAGCACAACGCAGGGGATAGGGTTTTCCAGCAAAGCAACCCACTGAAATCCCAAGTGCTAGCCATCAAGAGCACAGCTACACTAAAAACATAGTGAGCAGGGCCCTAACAGCTTCAAGCCAAGGGGCCACAACAGACAACTAAATTGTGCACAGAGGCAGCTCCGGATTACCAAGTGACACCGGTGAGAGCGGACACCTGGATGGGCTCCCCGCAGTGACAGTGGTACACAGAGACTTTGGTTTACCTGCAATGTGTGTGTCTACTTTATAAACCTAATCCAGCACCACGACTACTGCAGTGAGTACTCTGATCCCTGCACCCTGCCTTTCAAAATCCACCAACACCCCAGAGGCCGGGGCCTTCCCTACCTGAGGAGGGACTGACACCTTGCTGCTTCCCACCATCTGCCCCGGTACTCCTTCCAGCAGAGGCCTTACTCCAATTTCCACAACCTGCAGGTGGCGTCACAAACTTCTCCCCTGTAAATAATCCCCTTTCAAGGATCGGAGTGTTTGCCGAGCCCGGGTCCAGACCCCTCGAGCCACAACCATCCCGGATCTGAGCACCCCGGTCTGTGGCAGGGCGGCACACATGTACACTGGCCCTCCTCTTAAAGGGATGGCATGCTATTTCCAGGAAATGCCTCTCAGCCTATGGCTCAGAGGCACAGTGTATTTAAGGCATCCTCCCATTAGGGGTCGTGCCTGCACAATGCCTCTTGTTAGTCAGTCAGTAAGTCTGCTATCTAGCTAATTGTCAGGTCCTGAGCTCCTGTCTCGCTATCCCTTTGTCTGTCTCCAGTACCTGCCTTCCCATACCTGTCTGTCCCTGTCATGTCCCCTATTAATGTCCATACTTATCTGTTCAGCCTGCCTCAGTCACCCGACCTGTACCTGTCAACTCCTGAGTCTGTCAACTGTCTTGGGGGTCAGCTGCCACAGTCCCGGTCACTTCCTGGGAGTAGTACCTGGAGTCCGCTTCATGGTAGGTGCTTAGTTAAGCCCCTGCCACTAATGGATAAGCCCGGATCCCCTCTGTGGTCCAGTGGGTTCACTAATCCTGTTCACTGCCATTACACCGGCCGCGAGTGCTACAACATCATTGCAATTAGAGTCTGTTTCTACGTTATATTGCTATCAAATTACATAGCAAAAACCTGCTGAAAGATTCCCTGTCTAAGGGTTCGGATCCACTTGCATTTTGCATGGGCGAGTGCAATCCGATAAAACATCGCATTGCTTTGACTCTAGTGCAAAACTATGGGGCAGTGTCCATCTGCGATTGATTTCTCATGTCATGGCAGCATGCAGAATGAATCGCAGCATGCTGCGTTTGGCAGCGTGTCTTGGCTCACACAACCCCAATACAAGTCTATGGGAACATGTGAAACATTGCGCTGCACTCACATGTAATCCAAGTGCAGTGCAATATACGCAGAGACAGGCAGTGGGGGAGATGGGGAGAACGTGCTCCCTCCCTCTTCTCCGCAGCTGTGATGTGATAGTAAGATTGGATCACAGTCGCATGTCCGCCGGCTGACGCTTGTGTGGCGTCCCTGTGGCTTCAGTCGCCACAGAGTACTGCACCTTATTTAAGGTGCGGTATTCACCTCGGGTAAGGAGCGGGTTAATCACCGGTGTTCCACATTCACATTTTACATAGAGCTTAGCAGCCTTCTCACTGGGAAGCTGGACTAGGGTAGGCAGGGGGTTGGCCATCATGAAGCATGGGAATTTCCCGGTCACTAGGACAACCACCTGGGGCTACATTGCACTGCACTCGAATGTAATCCGCATCAGCTCTTGCATCGGAAGCTATACGCTAGTGGAGCCGAATCCTTAGGCCAGAGTCACACTTGCAAGTGCCTCGTGTATAACTCGCGCGAGTCTCTCATTGCATCACCTGTCACGGCCGCACACTCTCCGGACAGGAGCGTCTCAGCTGCATAGAGATACATGCAACCGACCCGCTCCTGTCAAGAGAGCATGAGTCTGTGCCAGGTGATTCAATGAGAAACTCGCGCGAGTTACACACAAGGCACTCGCAAGTGTAACTCTGGCCTTACAGTAACTCTAAAGTTTTCAGATTGAAGGTTCTGACAACTTCTGGCCATAAAAAAGCTCATGTCAGTGCATTTCATACAATTTTCAGAATGGAGAAATAAATCGTTTGATGACTGAAGGGCTTTTCATGGTTAGTTACTGTAAAAAGTGTTGCCCGTCTTTATAGACCTGGGGAAATAAGTATCAAACACTATTGCAACATGTTGATTCCCATTAATAATCAAAAGTTCTTCCACTTTGGCAGCGGCAGTTAGAGAGAACTTAGCACAGCATTGATTTGGTTGTTATGAAACAGAATCAATGTTAGTAATCTGTACGTAATGTGACATTGCAGCTCCAGGTGCTCATGATATTATTACACAAGCTAATGCAACGTTAATGGCTCGCAGCGATACCTTGTAATTTATGCCTTTACAAGCTAAATGGCTGGGGTAATGCTATTGATCATGTACTGAAGGAATATGTCAGGCTTGTTCTAAGTTTATTGCTCTTGGAAATATCCAACTTTCATTGCTACTACAAAATTAAATCACAGTAGTTTTCATTTTGTTCTATGTCCCTTCTGTATAAAGTTATTTACTCATGGAATTGGGAAAACTAAAAAACAAGTAATAAAAAATATAGTTAAAATGTCTGGTGTAGTTGCATTGCATAGGTTGTAAGAGAATGAAAAATGGGTTTGCTAACCCTCTTAGGCCTAAGCCACACGGCGAGAAAATCGGTGCAAGTGGAGTGCGATAAAAAAATCGTATTCCACTTGGACCAATTCTAGCCTGTGTGTCAGCACCCATGAGCGATTATTTTCTCAGCCCTAATCGGGCCGAGAAAACAATCGCATCATGCTGTGATCGTAATGCGAGACTCTTTTCTCTCGCATTCAAGTGAATGGGGCGAGAGAAAAATCGCACTGCACTCGCGGTACACTGGTGTACTGCGAGTGCAGGGTGAGAATCGCAATAGCCGGCTACGGAGGAGAGAGGGAGATAAATCCCTCCCTCCCCTCCTCTGTGCCGACCCGCCCCGCCTCAGCGCTGGCCGCCCCTCCTCAGAGACGGACCGCCCCCTGCAGCTGAGGTCCGCTCGCACAGTCGGACCGCAGTCGCAGGGATACTAGCATGACACTTGGCTCCTGCTGTGCTGCCAGCGCGAGCCGAGTGTCATGCGAGCATCACACTAGTGCCCCGTGTGGCCCCGGCCTTACAAACATTACAAACTGTGGGTATATGAACCCCTCAGCACAAGCTGTTGAACTGTCCAGAATTGTCCTAATGACATGCAGCCAATCCCACACGCTATTAGAGAGGGTGGGGGCATCATCTAACAGCAGCCAATCAGAGTCGGAGAAAGCAGTGAATATGTATGAGCACTGATGAGCGGACCCGGAAGTAGCCTTACTGCCGAGGGGAGGCTTGGTAAGTACAGTCAGGGCCAGAAATATTTGGACAGTGACACAAGTTTTGTTATTTTAGCTGTTTACAAAAACATGTTCAGAAATACAATTATATATATAATATGGGCTGAAAGTGCACACTCCCAGCTGCAATATGAGAGTTTTCACATCCAAATCGGAGAAAGGGTTTAGGAATCATAGCTCTGTAATGCATAGCCTCCTCTTTTTCAAGGGACCAAAAGTAATTGGAGAAGGGACTCTAAGGGCTGCAATTAACTCTGAAGGCGTCTCCCTCGTTAACCTGTAATCAATGAAGTAGTTAAAAGGTCTGGGGTTGATTACAGGTGTGTGGTTTTGCATTTGGAAGCTGTTGCTGTGACCAGACAACATGCGGTCTAAGGAACTCTCAATTGAGAACATCCTGAGGCTGAAAAAAAAGAAAAAATCCATCAGAGAGATAGCAGACATGCTTGGAGTAGCAAAATCAACAGTCGGGTACATTCTGAGAAAAAAGGAATTGACTGGTGAGCTTGGGAACTCAAAAAGGCCTGGGCGTCCACGGATGACAACAGTGGTGGATGATCGCCGCATACTTTCTTTGGTGAAGAAGAACCCGTTCACAACATCAATTGAAGTCCAGAACACTCTCAGTGAAGTAGGTGTATCTGTCTCTAAGTCAACAGTAAAGAGAAGACTCCATGAAAGTAACTACAAAGGGTTCACATCTAGATGCAAACCATTCATCAATTCCATAAATAGACAGGCCAGAGTTAAATTTGCTGAAAAACACCTCATGAAGCCAGCTCAGTTCTGGAAAAGTATTCTATGGACAGATGAGACAGAGATCAACCTGTACCAGAATGATGGGAAGAAAAAAGTTTGGAGAAGAAAGGGAACGGCACATGATCCAAGGCACACCACATCCTCTGTAAAACATGGTGGAGGCAACGTGATGGCATGAGCATGCATGGCTTTCAATGGCACTGGGTCACTTGTGTTTATTGATGACATAACAGCAGACAAGAGTAGCCAGATGAATTCTGAAGTGTACCGGGATATACTTTCAGCCCAGATTCAGCCAAATGCCTCAAAGTTGATCGGACGGCGCTTCATAGTACAGATGGACAATGACCCCAAGCATACAGCCAAAGCTACCCTGGAGTTCATGAGTGCAAAAAAGTGGAACATTCTGCAATGGCCAAGTCAATCACCAGATCTTAACCCAATTGAGCATGCATTTCACTTGCTCAAATCCAGACTTAAGACGGAAAGACCCACAAACAAGCAAGACCTGAAGGCTGCAGCTGTAAAGGCCTGGCAAAGCATTAAGAAGGAGGAAACCCAGCGTTTGGTGATGTCCATGGGTTCCAGACTTAAGGCAGTGATTGCCTCCAAAGGATTTGCAACAAAATATTGAAAATAAAAATATTTTGTTTGGGTTTGGTTTATTTGTCCAATTACTTTTGACCTCCTAAAATGTGGAGTGTTTGTAAAGAAATGTGTACAATTCCTACAATTTCTATCAGATATTTTTGTTCAAACCTTCAAATTAAACGTTACAATCTGCACTTGAATTCTGTTGTAGAGGTTTCATTTCAAATCCAATGTGGTGGCATGCAGAGCCCAACTCGCGAAAATTGTGTCACTGTCCAAATATTTCTGGACCTAACTGTATATTGCTCCTGCTTTTTTGTTTATTTTTTTATTATCCAAGTGGCCGAACCCGAATTGTAACATGGACTTCCCAGAGAAATCTGTGTTGGGTACAGATGCCAAACTTTACAGTTTGGTTCTCTCATCACAATTAATCACATATCAATATTAGGGCAAGTGTCCCTGGTGCCAAGTGCTAACAATGATATCGGTGGGCATTGTAATGTATTAATAGAGTATTATACGTTATACTTCTACTACAATATTTAAAGGAGTTATCCCACTCTAAACTTTAAGTTAAACTTTAACTATGGGCCTAAGAACTAACAGGCAGGTAGTTGCTAACTACATGTGTGTTCTGCCCGGCACAGAGCGGTCTGAGGCCAGCGATTCTGTGGCTTTTCCTCTGACATCATATCAACAGAGCAGCAGCTTCTCTTCTGCTTAGATCTGTTGATGTGGTGTTGTGAAGCCCCACAGGTGTAGTGTCAGTGTCGGTGCATTACCTTCAGGGACTCCACGTTGCTGGATCTCCGTCACTGGTAGGAAATCTTCTTGTTTGATCGTGACGCCACTCTCAGTATTGCGGTCAGTGGGGACCGCCACTGCAGGTTAGGGGACGCCTGGGGCTGATGGTGGGTGCAGTCGGATGTAGTAGCCTCCTGAGAGTGAGGCAAGCCCCAGGGCCCTGTGTAGGTTTGTAGTACCACAAGTCGCAGAATAACCACACAGGCAGGAATGTCTTTCAAGGGCTTTACTCACATTTGATGGCAGGGTGAGTAGCCCGGGCGTAGCTGGGATGAACCAGGTGGGAACCAGGTATCCTTCAGGCTGACTTTATGAGGGTGACTACTGACTCGCCTTCCTTAGCCCTTAGTGGTTTGGGGTGACCCCGACTTTTAGTCCCTATGGGGGTCACCCAGGGAAGATGCTGCACCCTCTCTCCCCTTCGTTCGCCGTATGCTTGTTCCCCGGACCAGGCCACTCCAGCTGCTTGCCTCCTGTGACCTATGGGCCCTCACTGTGGTTACGTGGCTGCGGCTTTTGTGGTGTTGTGGTGTGGGCTGTGAGAGCCCCACACCGGCAGGTTTAGCAGGGAAAGGTGGATCTATCCTTGCTTCGGGATCTGCCGCCCGGTTGGGCCTGGTGCTCTCTAGCAGTCTCCTTACTTCCCACTCCGTTGCACTCCCTAGCTGAAGCTGGCTTTCAGGTAGCACTCCTAGTTGACCGTTCTCCCCCGTCTGTAGCCACTGCGCGGACGCTGTCAGATTGCACAGCTCCAGGGATCTGCTCCTCACTTGAGCTCCCTGGACTCTACACTGCTCTGGCTCACTGCTCCTCCTCTCCTGTTCTTGCCTACGCCACCTAGCAACCAGACTCTCTTACCACACCCCCTGAGAGGAGATGGAGGCTCTACCCCCTCCACTATTCCAGTGAAGGTGAAGGCTTGCCCCCTCCTGGGATCCCCAGGGGTCCTCTCATGGGTACATGTGTGAGACCTGATCACTATGCGCCTGTGTTCCACACCCCTGTCAGCCTTCTGGATTACCTGTATTGTGCTGTTCCCAGCATGGGTGCAGCACTCAGTGGTGCCTGACCAGGTCAGGGGCGCCACAGTGTGACTGCCGATGTCATGCTGATTGACAACCGGCTTCTAAGGCTATTTTAGTCAGCACTGGTTAGAACAGGCAGGTTGTTACTAAAAACATGTGTGTTCTGCCCGGCATAGGGCAGTCACAGGACGCTCTTGACGGCAATTCTGTGGCTTCTGCTGACATCATGTCGACAGAGCAGCAGCCTCTCTTCTCTCTGCTCTGTTGATGGGGCATGACTGCCGATGTCATACTGATTGACAGCCAGCTCCTAACAGTGACAGTCATACCTCTGCCGCCCCACCACCGTGCGGAGCTGCCGACCCACCTACACCCCACCTACTGTCTCCTCCCCAAAATCCTATAGACTGTAAGCCCGCAAGGGCAGGGCCCTCTTCCCTCTGTACTAGTCTGTCTATTGTAACTTGTATATGTATTCTGTATGTAACCCCCTTCTCATGTACAGCACCATGGAATCAATGGTGCTCTATAAATAAATAAATAATAATAATAATAATACCGTGTTTCCCCGATAGTAAGACACCCCCGATTGTAAGACGTATCGGGGTTTTCAGGGGGGTCGGCTAATATAAGCCGTACCCCGAAAGTAAGACATATTGCCGCTTCCCTCTCATCTAGCTGCGCGCCGCCTCCTGCCCACGTCCGCACCGTCCCCCTCTCCATACGTCACCGCGTCTGCCGCCTCCGTCTGATCCAAATGAGCTCCGGCTCCTGCCCACGTCCGCACCGTCCCCCTCTCCATACGTCGCCGCGTCTGCCACCTCCCTCTGATCTTAATGAGCGCCGCCTCCTGCCCACGTCCGTGTCGCCCCCCCTCCATACGTCACCACGTCTGCCGCCTCCGTCTGATCCAAATGAGCGCCGCCTCCTGCCCACGCCTGCGCCGTCCCCCTCTCCATACGTCACCGATCCGTCCCCTGCACTTGTCACTGCCGCCTCCTGCTTAAAATACGGTAATGCACCCAGTATTAATCATACCGTACATCAGTAAAACATACACACTGGCATACTGGGGTATCATCTGCTGTATGTAACCCAGTGGGTATCAGCAGGTGTCACACTGGATTAAATATGATGAAATTTTTTTTCCAATATAAGACATACCCCAAAAGTAAAACATAGTGGGGCTTTTGGGGATAAAAAGAAAGTAAGACACTGTCTTACTTTCGGGGAAACACGGTAATACCCCAGTGACAGAGAAGCCCATAAGAGCAAGAGCTGCTCAGTTGACATGAGGCAACAGAATTACAGGCAGGAGCAATCCATGACCACCCTTACTCAGCACCGGGGAGAACAGGCAGGTTGTTGCTAAAAACATGTGTGTTCTGCCCAGCATACCTATAACCAAAGACCAATACTCCAATCTAAAAATTAACTTTTAATAATTCATCTAAAAGCATACACTTGAAAGATATTTGTAAAAATATTTAAATTTAGAACTTGCAATCATAGGGTAGAAGATTGTTTATATAAATATATATATATATATCATGGTTCCACCTCCCCGTCCACATGGCTAGGGGGCGGAGCCTTCTTTCAGGCCTTACTTCCGTTGCTTGGATGCTTTCAATTCTGTCATCTCTCGTGAACCAGCGCCGGCTATAAGCTTAGCACTGCTTTGCCTGTGATTGCTGGTCCCTGTAAGTGTTTCCTGATCCGTCCCTTCCCCTGTGCTCTGTCTGTGTTCCGTCCCACCTCCTTCCTTCCCACAATAGCCCCGGTTGTACTCCCCTTCTCCTACCTCCCCACTCGGTTGCTTCCTCTGGTACTGACCTCGGCCTGACCTCGACCCTGCTTTTGCTCGTTCCTCCAGTCTTCTTTCTCATCGTACTGTGTATGACCTGGCCTGCCTGACCATCCCCTGCATGCCCAGTGGCCTCTGAATTCTGGCTAACTCTGCAGGGCAGTGCTCCAGCACACACTGTGTGTCCACCTTCATGCTGATTCAGCTCTATGCAGTGTCTTTTCCTGCACGGCTCCAGCTCCCCCTGACAATATACATCAAAAAATGTGTGATAGAAAACGCAAATTAACTTGCCTCTCCCTAGGATATTCCTGAGCCAAAATACCTTCCTGCAAGCAGGGGTGACCCTAAGGTTCTTTTGTCCCCCCTCCGCCCCACTCGATTATGGTTGACCCTGATCTTACCCTATTAAACCCTAAACATTTAACCAGTATGAAAGGTCTAAACGGAATTGGAAATGAACTTGTCAGTTCCCCCAAGTCAAAACGGGGGTGAAAAAAACAGGATAGCCAATACTACAGCAATCCCAAGCTGTCAATCGGGGTCAAAGTTTCATTTATCATGTAGTGTCCGTAGTCTGGGGATTACAGATATAGAGAATCAGACTTCTGTCAAGATACAAATGATAAATTCACTACTCCCCATTCAGGGTGACAAAGTGAATTGAAACAATATTCCTCAATTGTTTTTTCTAAATGGGTAAGCTTAAAAATAAAATACATGTATATGCACAATCTTCTACGCTATGATTGCAAGTTCTAAATTTAAATATTTTTATAAATATCTTTCAAGTGTATGCTTTTAGATGAATTATTAAAAGTTAATTTTTAGATTGGAATATTGATCTTTGGTTATAGGTTTTTGGATGACTCCAAAAATAATTATCTCATGAGTAGACATCACATCGACAGAGCAATACCCTCTCTTCTCTGTGCTCTGTTGACGGTGCATAATTGCTGATGTCATGCTGATTGACAGCCGGCTCCAAACAGTGATGGTCATGACTCAACGCAACAGAATTACAGGCAGGAGCGGTCTGTGACCACCCTTAGTTGTTGCCGGGTAGAACAGGCAGGTAGTTGCTAACTACGTGCCTGTTAGCTCTTAAAGGGAACCTGTCAGCAGATTTGGGGCCTATAAGCTGCGGCCACCACCGGGCTCTTACATACAGCATTCTAACATGCTATATATAAGAGCCCAGGTCGCTGTGGAGAACGTAAAAATCACTTTATAATACGCACCTAAACGGTTGCTGCGGTGGTGTTGGGTCATATGGGCGTCTCCGTTCTCTGGTGCTGGCGTCTCCTCTTTCGGCCATCTTTGTCGTCCTTCTTCTGAAGCCTGGGTGCATGACGCGTCCTACGTCATCCACACTCACCAGCATTGAGGTCCTGCGCAGCCCTGAACAGGGCAGATCAAAGTATTGTAGTGCGCCTGCACGGGACCGGCAAGTGTGTATGACATAGCACGCGTCATGCACCCAGGCTTCAGAAGGAGGACAAAGATGGCCGAAAGAGGAGGCGCCGCACCCGGAGAACGGAGAGGCCCATCTGTCCAATCTGCACCGGATCAACCGTTTAGGTAAGTATTATAAAGTGAGTTTTATGGTCTACACAGCGGTCTGGGCTCTTATATACAATATGTTAGAATACTGTATATAAGAGCCCACTGGTGGTGGCCGCAGCTTAGCTTCTTTCACACATCCGGTTTTAGCAGTGCGGCTAAATCCGGCTCTAAAATCTATGCAACAGATGCGGCGAAAAAAACGCATCCTTTGCATACGTTTTTACATGCGGCCTGTCCAGTTTTTGCCGGTTGCGGCATTCTACTGAGCATGCGCAGTGCAAAAAACCGCATGCGGCGGCCGGATGTGGTTTTTGCCGCATCCGGCATCCATAGGCATGCATTGGAAAAAGCGATGCGTTTTTTTTTTGCCAGACAAAAAAACGTGCCAGGCAACGTTCCATCTGGCCACCGCATGGGCTAAATATGCCGCATACGGCAAAAACCGGACCGAACGCAAGGCCATGCGGCACAATCCGGCACTAATGAAAGTCTATGCGGAAAAACGCAATCGGCGGCAAAAAAAACCTGTTGCATTTTTTCTGCAAAGAGCTGGATTGTGGCCCACAGCAAAAACCGGATGTGTGAAAGCAGCCTTATAGGACCCAAATCTGGTGACCGGTTCCCTTTAATCCAACAGTTAAAAACTAAAATTATCCAGGATAACGCCTTTAAATGTGGCCCTTATCAAACGCAAAGAGCAACAGAAACCACATTTTTAATAGCACACAAATTTAAAATGAGCCAATTTTCTAAGAAAGTGCTGTTCGTTTAAAAGAAAACGTATGTATTGTATATTCATATATTATATATGAGTCCTCCGCACACATAGGAGGCCGCATCTCTGCCTCTCTTTGAAGCTGCCATGAGGCTTTTTCATGCTCATAAATATTGGCATTCATCATGTACATATTTATTTGCTAATGGACACATGAGACCATTTTTGCCGGAGCCCTATATCCGCTCTCGGAGTTTGTATTTGTGTAAAATCTTATCCAGATTTCCGCCAGGGATTGCAGTATTAAAAGACTGACTGTTGCCCGGTATGTCACTCAGAGCGGATCTGTATAATGCTTGTTTATATTGGAAGATGAAAAGGAGATCAAGGTGAGGGCAGATTGTGACTGCCGGAGTCGGATTCGCAGATGTGTGCTTTACTGCTGACATTATAAACACGGATGAGATGATTTTTATGTCCTGGTAGATTTATTAGCTGTAGACAGGGCACGCTCACAAATGTAGTGTTTTATAGTCTGGTTTACAAAATTATTAGTTGCCCTTCACCTTCTGAAATTGGGGTAAATGTCCCTACAATGTATTTTTTTTAGGTTGTGGATATTGAATTTATGTCACGTGTACATATAGATGGAGAATAAAGGCCCCGTTACACGCAGAGATATCGCTAGCGAGCGTACCTGCCCCCGTCGTTTGTGCATCACGGGAAAATCGTTGCCCGTGGCGCACAATATTGTTTGGAGCTATCACAAGGACTTACCTGTCTAGTGACGTCACTGTGGCCGGCGAACTGCCTCCTTTCTAAGGGGGAGGTTCGTGCGGCGTCATTAAGTGGCCGCCCAATAGAAGCGGAGGGGAGGAGATGAGCGCCCGTAACATTCCGCCACCTCCTTCCTTCCTCATTGCCGGCGGCCGCAGGTAAGCTGTAGTTCGTCGTTCCCGCGGTGTCACACGTAGCGATGTGTGCTGCCTCGGGAACGACGAACAACATGCGACCTTAACAATCAATGATTTTTTGAAAATGAACGATGTGTCAACGATGGACGATTTGGTGAGTATTTTCCATCGTTAACGGTCGCTCGTTGGTGTAACACGCAACGATGTCACTAACGATGCCGGATGTGCGTCACGGAATCCGTGACCCCGGCGATATATTGTTAGATGTGTCCTTGCGTGTCACGGGGCCTTAACAAGTGCATCTAAAAGTTGAGTAAATTGATTCCAAATTAATCAAATTTGCATATGGTTTGCCAAAATTCACAGATTCTAGCTAATACAAATGTTTGGGGATTTGATTCGTACATATCCAGCAACATGGCCACCGGGAAGTGGTTAGAAACCAACAAACTATCATATCCACTCACCTGTCCCTGCCGCTGCAGATTCCCACTGGTCCTCCGCTTGGTTCCTAAGGCACCGGATTTCATTCTGCTCTTGTTTTTTATTTATTTTTTAAAATCCGCCATACAGTTCCAGATATATGGGACTTTCTATCATGTATTAAATTTTTATTGTCTATACCAAGGGGATGTTGTTTTTAGGATCTTCTGGAGCGTGTCATTAGGCTGTTCTCCATTATTAAAATTTACACTAAATAAAAAGGATCCATAACTCAGGAATCATATGGAGAGTGTCACGGTGGTCTCTCTGCATATAGAGACCTGTGACAGGGTCAAGGCCTGATTTTCATTCTGTTGGGAGACGCTTAATATGAAATGTGTTTCTTTCCATTGGTGTTAAAAGGGTTAATGTCAGTTTTGTGGCCAGCATTTTTGCAGCAAGCAGTCCCTGTCAGGTCCAGCTGCTTAGTTATCAAGCCCCTCATCTTTAAGTAGTAGCTATTCCCAGCATCCATTGCTGTTGTTAGAATCCATTCTGTTCTAGCTGCCTAGGTGGAAGGAGCTGCTGGGGTTCTGACCTGAGCCCATCCGTCTGCTGCCTTAAGGGCGCTTTACACGCTGCGACATCGCTAACGATGTCGCTGGTGAAAGCACCCGCCCCCATCGGTTGTGCGTCACGGGCAAATCACTGCCCGTAGCGCACAACATTGCCAGGACCCGTCACACGTACTTACCTGCCTAGCGACATCGCTGTGGCCGGGGAACCACCTTTCTAAGGGGGAGGTTCGTTCGGCGTCACAGCGGCGTCACACCAATAGAAGCGGTGGCGCGGAGATGAGTGGCCGGAATTTCCTGCCCACCTCCTTCCTTCCTCATTGCCGGCGGCCGCAGGTACGATGTTGTTCCTCGTTCCTGCAGTGTCACACATAGCGATGTGTGCTGCCGCAGGAATGACGAACAACCTGCGTCCTGCAGCAGCAACGATATTTGAGATTAGAACGACGTGTCAATGATCAACGATATGGTGAGTATTTTTGATCGTTAGCGGTCGCTAGTACGTTTCACATGCAACGACGTCGCTAACGAGGCTGGATGTGAGTCACGAATTCCGTGACCCCCAACGACATCTCATTAGCGATGTTGTTGCGTGTAAAGTGGCCTTTAGAGTCTGGCTGCAGTCATGGAGATTGTGTTGTATCCTTCTCCCCCCATGTGTCTACCTTTCACTTGTGTTGTATAAGTGCAGCGGTGGGACTAGCGATCCTCACCTGCCAGCTCACTAGCTAGGGTTACTGTAGGGTTTTCCTAGGATTGCAGGTATCTTGCTCAGCGACAGGTGTGGAACCTGTATAGGGCGGTTAGGAGTGCAGGGTACAGCTGCAGGTGAGTGCAGGAGGTGTCCCATCTCCCCCCCACCACCAGCGCCAGGTCCCACTATTGTTATAATGTTATGAATGTGGTGTTTTTTAAAGGTGAGCAGTGGGAGTAAATTTCTAAGAAAAATTGTCCACTTTTAACTTTTTGCAAACATTGTACTAGTATATTTTAACATTAGGCAACTAAATAGCAGATAGCCCTTCAGAATCATTCTCTTTGGTGGGAGCATAAAATCTTAGCTTGAACATGTTCACTAAATATCAATTTTCTAGCAAAAGTCGTCTTCTCTTCCTGCACGGCTGGATCATTAGCTCTATCATCATCAGTAAATCTTGCAGGAAAGCAGGCTGTCTTTACTCACAGCTATTTATTGCTGTCATTGTCTTCATTGCCTGCAATTTCTGATTTCCCTGCATGCGCAGCATAGCTGAATCTTATAATATGTCAAAATTAGAAGACTCTGAGTATAGTATTGAGGAGAATCATGACCAATGCAGATCAATCTCAGCAGGTGAGTGCGGAGTATATCGATGACACCGGCTGAGTATATACAGAGATTGAGCAGGGATATAACACAATGGGGATCTGACAATGTTTGTATACATTACATATCCAGCTGTGCCAGCGTATCCTGACTGCACGTTGACCCATAGACGATAACCCGTGAGTGTAATGAGCCGAATGCTGCTTTATTGATTCACTAATGGAATCTGCTGCTTGTTATCTGGTTTTCAGGCTCCTTCCAAAGATTAAATTTGCCAAACGCATTTTCCGTCACAGCTATTAGACGATAATCCCATTCCAGAAGAAAATGTTCTGCAAGACTAACGACGACCCATTATATGAGGGAGTTGTATTATAAGCAGTTTTCCCATATGCTGTTATTTCCACATCCGACTCCTTAACACATGGGATCAGTTATGATTATGGATGATTATGGATCTTCGGGGTCAGATGGAACACAAATTCTGACCTTCTTGCAGCCAGTGTGGGACTGAGTTGGCAAGGGCCCACCGGTAACATTGTCTCTAGGGTCCACTGTTCAGCCAAATGCACATATTACATTAGCCTTTTTTACAAATGTGCCTCTTTTTCTATATAATAATACACTGGGTAGTTTATTGGATGAATGAAAAGACTATTCTGAATTGCAACCGTTCATCAATTTTTCTCTGCCGTCCACGTCCATGGAGAATAGCCACAGTGATATGAGTTGTAAACTTCTTGATTATGTTGTGCACCGAGGACAAAAGAACATCAAGATCTCTGGAGATGGACTTGTAACTTCAGGTTGTTGATATCTTTCAACAATTTTGGCTCTCCAGTCATCAGTCAGTCGTCCTCTCCTTTTTCTGTTCTCTGTGCTTAGTGTGGAGAACACAGACACACAATGCAAAGATTGAGTCAACTTCTCCCCTTTTTATTTGGTTTCAGGTGTTATTTTCATATTGCCCACATCTGTTACTTGCCACAGGTGAGTTTGAATGAGCATCACATGCTATAAACACTTTTGGCCATGATTGTAAAATTCAGCGTGACTACAAGAGAAATTGCCATGCTATGGGTTGGAAACACACCAAAGGTCAGTTTATGCTGAGTAAAGAAGAAGCGCAAGTAAATCCCATACGCTTTACTTGAACTGTAAGGCCTAAGCCACACGGCGACAAAAACGTTGCGAGTGGAGTGCGATAAAAAAAATCGCATTCCACTCGGACCAATATTAGCCTATGTGTCAGCACACATGAGCGATTATTTTCTCAGCCCCAATCGGACCGAGAAAACAATCGCAGCATGCTGTGACTGTAATGCGAGACTCTTTCTCTCGCACCCATTCAAGTGTATGGGGTGAGAGAAAAATCGCACTGTACTCGCGGTACACCGGTGTACCATGAGTGCAGAGCGAGAATGGCAATAGCCAGCTACAGAGGAGAGAGGGAGAGAAATCCCTCCCTTCCCTCCGCAGAGCCGGCCCGCCCCTCCTCAGTGCCGGCCCGCCCCTCCTCAGTGCCGGGCTGCCCCTCCTCAGTGCCGGCCCGCCCCTCCTCAGTGCCGGCCTGCCCCTCCTCAGTGCCGGCCCGCCCCTCCTCAGTGCCGGCCCGCCCCTCCTCAGTGCCGGCCCACCCCTCCTCAGTGACGGCCCGCCCCCCGCATCTGAGGTCTGCTTCCACAGTCGGACCTCAGTCACAGGGACACTCGAATGACACTCGGCTCCTGCTGTGCTGCCAGCATGAGATGAGTGTCAGGCGAGGATCGCACTAGTGCCCTGTGTGGCCCCGGCCTTAGACGTTGTGTTTTTGATGCTGCCAAAATATGCAGCGCCAAAAAACTGACTTAAAATTCATTGTGTGCACACAGCCTTAAAGTTTTCTGACTCATGTCTTGCTGTTTTTGAAAAAAAAGAAAGATGCAAGGTATACAAAAGTAACAAGTATGGTACAAAAGTATCTTCCAACGTTATGGTAGAGGATAACCGTTAGCTAGATAGGGATGATTGCCATGCTGCCATGAGGAGCAGACAGTCAAAGGGTCATCAAAGTTACTTATTTCAACGCGTTTCAGATAAAACCCTCACTTTCAGAGGTATCGAGCCAGACAGAACAATGAGTACTGTAGGCACTGGTAGTGGTAGAGAGCAGGACACTCGGTGTGATGTACTGACACCGCATCCTGCTCTCTACCACTACCAGTGCCTACAGTACTCATTGTTCTGTCTGGCTTGATACCTCTGAAGGAGAGGTCCAAAGAAAAAATTGCCGGAATGTCCAAGTTGGATCCAGTCATTGGATCACACTTGACAAATGCAAATCAATAAGTGAGTGGAGAACAGCGGACTGCACCAATGAAATCCAAGTACAGTCCCATTTTCCCGAACTGACCGAATAGAGGGGATGGAGAAACTTTTTTTTTATATTTTCCTCATCCGAGAAAATGTGATCACATTCTGATTATACTCCGATCAGAGTTTGATCAATGTGTTATTTGCACAATCGTCCCAATTCTCTCGGATGAAAGAATACACGGCCTTCTGATCCTAACCTGAAGGCCAGATTGATGTAAAACCTGAAAATTAACTGAACACTAAAAGATATATTTAACAAAAAAGGAGCAAATATTTTGATGAAGTTGTTGCAAATCAAAAAGTCCCTAAATTAGGAGTTATTTATGGCAAAAAATTGACAAAAATGCCAGATTTTTCCTATTTTTTTATTATTTTTTTTAATCGTCCTTTACCAGGAAGGCCTGTGTTTTAATCCAGGTTCAACTGGTCAATGCTGACACCTAGTGGTAAAAAGTCAGTATAGCAGCATACTATATGATTGTCATCTTATCACTGCCAGTTTTTGGCAGGTGTGCAATTCTTTGATCAAAAAGCGGAGTAATAGGGTACCATATTTATAACATTTTGGTTTACAAGGGTTATCCAGTAAATAAAAAAATCTTATACTCTATTCAGAAATTCATAGAGCGTTAATAAATGGGGGTTCACTGTCCATGATCCTTATCTCTTGGCAAAATAGAGAGCAGGTACATAGATTGTCTATTTCTTTGGAGGACCTGTCTGACCTGCATTAAGTTTGAATGGTGCAATAGTTCATTTAGCCTGTGCGGGGCGCTGTAGGGAGATTAAACAGCTGCTGACAGGTTTCCCCACAGAATGTAGATGGTTGCTGGGGGTCACAGTTGTGGGGCATATTGGGATGTGTCTTTTGTCAAGGGACCCTTCTAAGAAATAAGACATAATCAAGGACCTTTTAAAGTCAGTATTCCATTTAAAGAGTGAACAAAATGTAATGTTTTATTTCATAAATCAATAGCCCACGTAAAAGTAATAAACTTTCTAATATTTCTTATCAGAGAAATCTGCTTCACTGATCTTCCACTTTCACTTCATTGATAAATTCGATATTCAGTGAAGAGTCAGACAGATATTCCAATTACTTAGATAGGAGATGACTGTTGGTGCTTATAAGGTTCTATGGAGAAGGAGGAGCACAGACATTCTGCAGCAAGTTCTCCTGAAATGACCATTACAATTCTCCATAGAACTTTATGAGCACCAATTGTCATCTCCTATCTAAGTAATGGTAGAGTCTGTATTCAGAAAATTACAATTCTCCATAGAAGTTTATGAGCACCAACTATCAACTCCCATCTACGTAATGGTAGAGTCAGTATTCAGACCATTACAATTCTCCATAGAACTTTATGAGCACTAATTGTCATCTCCTAAGTACGGTAATAGTAGACTCTGTAATCAGACCATTACAATTCTCCATAGAACTTTATGAGCACCAATTGTCATCTCCTATCTAACTAATGGTAGAGTCTGTATTCAGAAAATTACAATTCTCCATAGAAGTTTATGAGCACCAACTATCAACTCCCATCTACGTAATGGTAGAGTCAGTATTCAGACCATTACAATTCTCCATAGAACTTTATGAGCACTAATTGTCATCTCCTAAGTACGGTAATAGTAGACTCTGTAATCAGACCATTACAATTCTCCATAGAACTTTATGAGCACCAATTGTCATCTCCTAAGTACGGTAATAGTAGACTCTGTAATCAGACCATTACAATTCTCCATAGAACTTTATGAGCACCAATTGTCATCTTCTATCTCAGTAATGGTAGAGTCTGTTTTCATTGAAGACAGACTTTACCTATGAATTGAGAATACAGATCACTTTAGGAGGACAATGAAGCAGATTTCTGTGATAAGACATATTACAAAGATTTTTATTTTCACGTATACTATTGATTTATGGGTAAAAAATAAATAAATAATAAACTGCCTGTTAGTCTTTAAGTTAAATGAGTTGTCTCACAAACAAAGTTCATTTTAACCAATAGATTTTGGAATAATAATAATAAATTCTACAATTGGATGTCTTTAAAAAAAATGTTCCTGTGCTGAGATAATCTTATATATGTGTACCTGCTGTGTACTGTGTAGTGGCCGTGTCTGACCATACAGGGACATGGTCTGATCATACCACATCTCCTAGGCAGAGTAGAAAGCAAAAGAGTATACAGATAGCACAGCACAAAATCATAGATGATTCTTTTTGTGAGGTAAAACATTTTCCTTCCTCTTTCAAAAAACTGTTTTACCTCAATGACAGCACAGCATGGGATTGGAAATAATTCTTTCTTTGATGTAAAACATTTTTTGAAAGAGGAAAGAAAATGTTTTACCTCACAAAAAGAATCATCTATATCGTGCTGTGCTTTTTGTGAGGTAGAACATTTTCCTTCCTCTTTCAAAAAAATGTCTTACATCAAAGAAAGAATTATTTGCAATCCCATGCTGTGCTTTCTTTGAGGTAAAACATTTTTTGAAAGAGGAAGGAAAACAGCGTTGGACTGGCTACCGGAGGAATCTCCAGTAATGCCGGGCCTAGATTCAGTTACCTGCATTGCACTCCGGAGCTCTCACCTGAGCGCCGTAGTGCAGCCTAGACTGAACCGCGAGCGCCGAGTGATTGATTCCCCGGTGATTGCGGTTCAGTTCATCACAGCTGCAGACAGGCCGGGCTGATATCCAGTGCTCTCACCTTAACTCCGGAGATCAGCCCGGCCTGTCTGCAGCTGTCATTAACTGAACCGCAATTGCCGGGGAATCAATCACTCAGCGCTCGCGGCTCAGTGCTGCAAACTCCGAGATCAGTCCAGGCTGCAGCTGAGAGTTCTGGAGTGCAATGCAGGTAACTGAATCCAGGCCTGTCATTACAGGAGATTCCTCCGGTAGCCAGTCCGACGCTGAAGGAAAATGTTTTACCTCACGAAAAGAATCATCAATACCGTGCTGTAATATCTGAATACTTTGATTTACTTCCTCCCCTGTCCAGGAGATGTGGTATGATCGGACCATGTCCCTATATGGTCAGACATGGCCATTACACAGTTACACAGCAGGGACACGTATATAAGATTATCTCAGCACAGGAACATTTTTTTTATACACATCCAATTGTGGAAATTATTATTATTCCAAGATCTATTGATTAAAATTAATTTTTAAATTAACTTTTGTGGTGGGAAAACCCCTTTAAATCACAGTAATGTTTCTCCTCTTCAGTATGAAGCTATGTAGGTGCATTACATTTGCTATACAATTATAATATAAGACAAATTGTCAGCAGTCTGAAGAAAACGTTACTTGAGATAGAGAACACTTTCTGCTACACAGAACATTATCTTTCTCTGGAGAAAGTCACAAGAGACACATATTTTAGAAATGTTCTCATGTTCTCAATAATAACTAGCAGACGTCAGCAGAGGCCTTGATGATATGACATTGACTCAGGAAACACCAGACCTGACTATAAGCCAAAAACATTTCAAGAAACGTGCTATAACATCCAACTGGTCACCACCATATATCATTACAGAGACGTTCCGAGACCTCTGTCCCGGCCGGGAGAGCTATAGCTTCCAGGACCGCAGCGTGAGGGAATGGACGCGATAACGCCTCTGAGGTCATTCACTGGTCAATTTCCCCACATTATTAGGATAGCCGAAACAATCAGGGTGGAGAATCGTAACTCTTATTTTTATGTTTCCATCAGACATTTTTAAAGGGACTTTGTACTCAAAAAATGACCTATTGTTTACATCATGTTATTAAGTAACTTATAATTTTAGCAATGTTTTTATTTACATCATGATCTATAAAACAAAAAAACTAAATTAGTAATCTTGCAATCAAGGCTTTTTAAAACTTGCACTTCCTGACCTTTGATAATGTTTTCAGCAGACTCATTATCATCAGAGGCAGGTGTTACAATGACTGGTAATCCCTTTCTTCCCAGGTGATAACACAGGGTCCACCAATCACGATAGGTGATGGCGCATCTGACCCTATTCCCCCTTTCATTCCAGTGACCTTTGAATATGCTCATTAAATGCTTCCATATAGGGTCACAGTCTGTTCATTGCTAATGCACATGTGGATTTCCTGAAACAAGAAATTAGGAGTAGTGATGAGCGAACCTGTGGATATTTGGATTTGCTGAACCAGCATAGACTAAAAAAAAAAATAGGGTTTGGGGGCTAAACTTGACACCAGACAATGAACCCCATACAAGTCAATGGGGATGAGAGGTTCTGGGCTGTAAATTGGTCTAGAAAGCGCTGAAAATGGAAGTTAAATGGTAGTAAGAGCAAGATAGTTAGGCTGGAGTCACACATGCAAGAGACTCGTGCGAGTCTCGCATTGCATCACCCGGCATGGCCCGCCACTCTCCGGACAGGAGCATCTCAGCTGCATAGAAATACATGCAGCTAACCTGCTCCTGTTAGAGAGTGTGGCCGTGCCGGGTGTTGCAATGCGAGACTCGCGCGAGTCTCTCGCAAGTGTGACTACAGCCTTATACATGTTTTCCAGAGGATCACACTGCAGTCAGACTCTTTTCCGGGTCCGCTTATTAACACGCATTTCGCATGTCACAAAGCACGCTTCATCAGACTTCAGGCTGCTATATACACCCATGTCCGCATCTGTGACTGGTTGCAGTCAGTTTACTGTATGGCAGTGTAGAAATAAATAAATATTAATTTAAAAAAATGACATAGGCTTCGGACATATTTTGATAGCCAGAGGGAGTAAACCAACATCTACATGCTGCAGCACCCCACCTGTGAGCTTTAACGTAGCTGGATATATAAATAGAGGGGGGAAAAAAGATGCAGGGTCCCCTCCATTTTTAATAACCAGCCATGGTAAAGCAGACAGGTGAGAGCTGGTATTGTCAGGATAGGAGGAGCCATGGATATCCCCCCCCCCACACCTAAAAATACCAGCCTAAAGGTGCCCAGAATTGGCACAGCACATTATCACAACTCTGTCAGCTACGGGCTGGTATTTTTAGGCTGGGGGGCTAATATCCTTGGCTCCTCCCATCCTGATTCTACCAGCCCACATCTGTCTGCTTTACAGTGGCTGGTTATCCAAAATGGGGGAGACCGTACGTTTTTTTTTTTCAAAATTATTTATTTAATTAATTTAAAAAAAAACAAAACACCGTAGAATTCCCTCTATTTTGATATCCAACCAAAATAAAGCTTACAGGTGGGGGCTGCAGCCTGTAGCTGTTGTTTTACCTGTGCTGACTATCAAAATAGGGTAGGAGCCCAAGTCATTTCCCTAGCCAATCACAGCCATACCAACACTTGCCCACAACGGAAAAGCTTGCACATTGGCTGCTCTGTAACCTTTCAACAAGCTTTATTTCGGTGACAAATTCGAACAGGAACTGAACATACAGGTTAAATCTTTGTTCGGGTCCGGAACTCGTTCAGCTGGTGTCCAGTACGGACCCTGAACTTTACAGTTCGGGTTTGCTCATCACTAATGAGTCTACAAAAAAAGATTACAAGATTTTTAAAATACAAATCATTGATATGAAAAAAAAAATAAAACCTTGTTAAACATAAAAAAATAAATGTAACACAAAATCTGATATCAATGTGGCACCCCAGTGGTCTGGATGCCACAGTAGTAGTGCCCTCCTCTCAGGGGGTGATGTTATGCTTGGAAGCAAGAAGGGAGTCACTCTGGCTAGGTAGCACCAGCAGTCAACACTTTCCTGACTCCCGACCAGAAGGGGGAGCTCTAACACCCGGTTTAAGGGGAGCTTCCCTATACATTCTGGCCTGGGGGAGGGGTCAGAAACAGAGAAGAGCAGAACCGAGTAGAATCAAGCAGACAGTCTCTAAAGAAAGAGCCTGGGGAGCGGAGCAGTGACAGAGCTCACCCCGGAGCAGAGCGCTAGAGACAGGACGCGGGAGTCCTTGGTTGCTTGGGTACTAAAGTCCCGGCAGCTGAATTCGGAGGGCAGGAGACTGCATGTCTTCTGGCCACATCAGACGCCCGGCGGCACAGCAGCAGACTAGAGCCCGGAGCCACTGCCAGAGGAGCAGCACCTGTAAAAGGCTTGCGCCGCCTGCTATACGGGTGAGAAACTGTACCAACACCAGGAAGAGGGCCGCAGCATAGCTTTAAGCAACAGTGACCTACACAGGACAGCGCAGAAGGAAGGCCTCCGAACCCACCTGGCAAGTTGGATCCCCAAATACTTCCAGGCTGCCCAGACCTCTGTTACCATCTGCACTAGTTTCCCTGGCCTGCACCATTCCCTACCAAGTAAAAAGGTAAAGGAAACTACAGTCCCTGTGTCGTCCAGTTATTGGCTGTGTCTTCGGTCTAGCACCCCAACGGTAATCCCTCCATCATAGATAATACCAGTTGCCCTGGGGCCCTGCTCGACCTGTGGGGAGCTGTACCATCATTGCTGCATAACCATCTGCCCCAGCGGTCCCATCCAGCAGCGTCGGCCATACATTGCTGAATACCACAGGTGGTGTCACGAGTTATCCCCTGTAAACATCCCTAATTTAAACGACACCACCAGGGTCACGGAGTCAGGCCGCCGCCATGACCCCCCAACAGAGTGCCCGACAGCCCTGGTGGGCGTGTCATAAACAATAG
Source organism: Anomaloglossus baeobatrachus (assembly GCF_048569485.1). NCBI lineage: Eukaryota > Metazoa > Chordata > Amphibia > Anura > Aromobatidae > Anomaloglossus > Anomaloglossus baeobatrachus. The sequence goes on along the minus strand of NC_134357.1, from coordinate 61,449,804 downwards.
ACCATTTTTTCCTTTGAACACAATTTTTTGTGAAACACCTCAAGAAAAAAACTTCCTGAACAAAATTTATGATTTTGCGTCTCTTCAACCTTTTTTTTTTTTTCTTCAATTAGGCACTTTAAAATTTAACACTACAAATAATATTAACCCTTTATTATGATGCTTGTAGTGAGTGAAAAAGAGAGAAAGGTGGTGTATCCCGGGCGCTGCCACTAATAAAGGTGATTTCAGGTGGTAAGTGGGACGTGTTTCGGCATGCCGGAGGAAGGAGTACAACCTACTCATAAATGTGTTGCAGTTTTTTTAAACTTAACACCTGATATCACCTTTTCACCTGTCTGTAACAGGCACTTTTGAATACCAATCACTTTTCCACTTAGTTGTGTGACGCCCCTGGACAATCAGGTCATCACAGGGTACTGCACAAGCTGCCCTTCCGTGCAGTATTCCACCTCCCTCTTGGTTCTGGGTCCCTACTTAAGTGGTGTTGCCTCCATCAGCGAATCAAAACCCTAGAGACACCCTGCACCACACCCACCTAACACACCACTGGATGGCTTGAGAGGAATAGAGTCGCCCACCTGGGGGGTTGGGGAGGGGAGATGAGGAGTGTAGAGAGTTGAGTCAAGTCGAATGGAGAGAGAGGAGTGTCGAGTAGCCCTCGAGCTGAGAGGAGCTCAGAGGAAGTCGGGAGTGGGACTCCCGAAGGAACTGCCTAGGTTGCAGACGGTGGTCTAGGCCTAGAAGGAGTCGGACCCCCGGTCGCAGGGGATCATGGCAAGGTGCTCGGACTCGTTGAGGAGGACGGGCGGCAGCCTAGCCCTATCACCGGTCCGGGACTGAAGGCACGACAGGGTACACGGACCCTAGGTCAGGGAGTAGCTTCAGGCAACCCGACAATTCCCCTGAGGAGAATGGAGCCTTCACGATCCGTTGCCCTGATTTTGGAGCAGGTGGGATTAGCGCAACGAGGGGGATAGGACTTTCCACCCAAAAACGGTCCAGAAAATCCCAAGCGTGAGCCCTGAGATCAAGTTCCCTCACTTAGCCATAGTGGGGAGCGGGGCCCGGCTAGTTCCAAGCTACCGGGCCACCAAGTTGAAGTCTAAACTAAGTGCCAGGAGGCAGGTCACGGACCACCAGGCAGCACCACTTGGGGACGGGACCCGGACGAGCACCCCTCAGCGGCAGCAGTACCCAGAGACTTGGTTTACCCGGGTGTCTGCTTATGGACTGAGTGAGTACAAGAGTATGAGTATGAGATTAACCTCATATCTGCAGGTTAATGCCATTTTTTCACATGTATGAGGGTGGCCCGGGGCAGTAGCTGTTGTCGAGGCTTGATCCTCGGACGCCCTATCCATCCCTACAGGATGGGGAATATTGTGTGTAATAGTGTGGTGGACCTGGTTGAGTGGGTTTGAGCGATGTATTTCGTACCTTTGGGGCGACTGCCTATCTCCAATGTCTCTGTCAAACCAGATCATAATGAAGATTGACAATGAGGCAAACAGTTCTTTTCCAACACATTCAACATCAAACGTGAGACAGTGGGCACATGTCACGTAGTGTGTTTTTTTACATTGGATACACTGACTCCTCCTCAGCTTTTTTCACTGCTTTTTTTAAGTCTATTTACTATCACCCAGCCTAGCATCATGGTACCATGCATAAAAGTCTTTATAGTCCCCATCGGCTACTCGTCTTCCCAACCACAGGAGGTCTCAATATGCAAAGACACTGTACCATGGAATAAGACTACCTCCGTTATTTCACACTTGTCATGTATCAGCCTGTTTATCCAAGCCTATGCTAAGCATTCTCCTCTGGGCACTTCTCTGCTGAGGTCATCCAATCGTGGTCAAAACTATCTTCTGATGTTAACCCTAAGTGAGTCCATCCATTTCCTCGAATAACGCTGTGTTACAGTCGGTGTTCTGCTGCTTCAGAGTTACGCACAACAACTGCAGCATTTTAGGTATTTATTGACCTGCACATTCAACTCAACCACAGTCAAGCCCTATCTGAAGATCTAAGATGGAGTTATTAGTGACTCCTCACCTTGTGGGCTAATTCCGAAACTTAATTACTTTCTTGTCCTGCAGTCACCTAGCACAGGGCAAGTTCTATCTTATGAACATCCTCCATAACATTCCTACATCTCTATATTCTTATCACTCTATACATCATGTACATTAACATGCTTGTGTGACGCCCTGGCAAAAACCAGGTAGTCACAGAGGTTGTACAAATCTCTCAGGTACAATGCTCCATCCTCCTTGGCACACCAACACAAAACCCACACCCAGGTGCACCACACAGCCAGTAAAGCCTAGTCACCCCCTCATGACAATAGGGACACACCAGTGGGCGGGGCCAGGTGGATGGGAGCACCCACCTAGGGGTCCAGAGGTGTCAGGGGTGGGAACGCAAGAGACGAGCTCAGACAGTAGAACAGTTCTGACAGTTGACAGTGGAGGAGTGTGGAAGTGCAGTGGAGTCAGGGGTTGGGGCCCCTGGACTACCGGACTAGGTGGCAGACGGAAAGCAGGACCACAGGCGACGGAGATCCGGTCGCGAGAGACCTGGAGTGGACCGGGGCAGGGTTGTAGCCCACCGGTGCCGACAACGGGAATCCGGTCTGGAGGCTGTGCGCAGTCGGGGTACCTGGACCCTAGGACGAGGAAGGTTGCAAGCCCCCTTGTTAATTGACCAGCTGGGGACAAGGTTTCAGGCCTTGTTCCACAGAAGCCCAGAGAGTGAAGCGGCATCCCAATGCGGGGTATAGGGTGTCCGTCAGAACCCACAGAAATCCCAAGGGTCAGATTTCGCAGGCCACCGCTCCCAACATACACACAGAACCGGGAGTGGACTTCCCCGTTCCAAGCGGAGTTGTCCCAGTGAAGACACAAACCCTGAGCGCTGAAGGAAGGAACCCCTGTTTGCTACATCCGGTTGTGGGACCCGAATACACCCGCCGGAGGCGACTGGTCACTGGCAATTTGGTTTACCACTGGACTTGTGTGCAATTCTTTGAACTGTGAGTACACCATTTACCCCCGGTCCAACCCGGCACGTCACCTCCAGCAGCCATTGCTCCCGTACACCTGGGACCCGGAACTAAACACCTCCACCTACCCATGGAGGGGATTCCATCCTGCTGCCCCGCTCCATAAGCCCCGGGCACCCCATCACCAGGCAGCGGCAGTGCTACCAACTCTCACCGCAACCCACGGGTGGCGTCACCAACAAAACCATCCCCTGTAAATACCCCCTTCCTACGGTTGTGAGGACGGACGGCAGTGCGAGCCCGGGTCCGGCCACCACTCGAGCCGCAGTAACAAACCCGGATCCGAGTAACCACTGAAGCGGCCCGGCCCCCGTCCGCAACACTTGTGTCTTCAGGGGCAGGAATACGACCACCTCTTTACACTTGTCAGATTGCCTTTAAAATAGTTGTGGATAATCCCTTCTTAAATGTTGTATTCCTTCATTTAAAACAAAAAAATCAGTTTCTTTCAGCACTGATACTATTCCAGCTACATCAGTACTGGATCTTGGTATGCATGTGTGTCTGTCATGTGGCACTGCAGCTAATCAGCGGCCAGTAATGGGCTGCAGCGCTTATCCTTCCCTCGGAAGTCCAATAGAAGTATGAGCACTGCAATCTATTAGCTGTTTCTGATTGGCTGCAGTGGTTTCATAATTATTGTTAATTCCTCTGGGAGATCCAGAGGAGAAATTAATACAATGGCGCCGATACGGGAAGTGAGTGCCTTATTCATTTTAAGTGCTACGACACACGGTGAGTGAAATGGCCCAAGTGGAATGCGATAAAAAAAAAAATAATTGCATTCCACTCAGACCCATGTTACTCTATGGGGCTGTTCCCATCTGCGATTACTTTCTCAGCCCTAATCGGACTGAGAAAACAGTCACAACATGCTTTGAGAGGAATCCGATCTGTATTCACTCGCACCCATACAAGTTTATGGGTGCGAGTAAAACATCATGCTACACTCAGATGACACCGGAGTGCAGGGCAATAATCGCATCAGCTGGCAATGGTGGAGATAGATTAAGCCCTCCCTCTCCTCTGCATCTGTGATCCGATCACAGGATCGGATCACAGTGGTATGACACTCGGCTTAAGGTCCAGTCACACATAACGAGATCGTGAACGAGATCGCTACTACGTCACAGTTCCCGGATCGTTGCTGAGTCATTGGTGAAATCGTATGTGAGGTGTCACACACACCGACTTTAGGAACGAGCATGCGACCCGTATAACGATCTTGTAAATCGTCGGGACCCTGTCACACAACAGCTGTGGTAACGCTTCCGATCTCGATTAGGGGCGTAGTGAAACGCAGTGAGCCACGTAGGCATGCATTTGCGTCGCCTTTACCACACCCCTCCGCTCCGATTGGTGGCCAATACTGCGTTCTGATTGGGCGGGTGGGCGGGCCTAAAAGGTACTTTTGTATCGCGTCTTCCTTTGTCACTTCTTTTGATCCTTGCTTTGAGAATAGAACCTGCGACTCCACCCTGATTCATTCGTACTTTGCTCCCGGTTGCTTGCTTGCTTTTCGGATCGAAGCTGCATCTGCACCCGGATACATCCCTCCTTCGTTCCCGAGTGTTTATCAGCGCCAACCAATCGGTGCAGAGGGGGCTCGGAAACGGGGACGCAACTACACGCTTACGTGGCACACTAAAGTTCTAATCTAGGTCGTTAACGAAATCGTAGGTAGGTGTCAAACATACAGATCCATCCTGCCCAGCAGGACTCCAAAAATGGCCCAGGCTGTTCAGCATCGACCAACGATTTCACAGCAGGGGGCAGATCTTTGGTACGTGTCAAACATGACGAGATCGCTAGTAAAGTCGTTGTTGCGTTGTGACGTAGCAACGATCTCGTTCGCGATCTTGTTATGTGTGAAGTGGCCTTTACACTGGCAGCACAGCAGGAGCCGAGGGACAATAGCATATCACATCTGATGCACTCGCATCGGATGCCATATGCTCGTGTGCCCCAGCCTAAATGGTGGAAAACAGCAATAAGGAAAGTGTTGTCCAAGTTGTAGACATCTTCATTAAGGCCCTTTCCCATCACTTCCTCAACAATGATGTCGAGGGACAAAATCTACTTCTTAAATTTCAACTGTCAATCATTTTGTTCAGAAAGGAGAAAAGGCGCTGCTAAAGGAGTCAGATATCGGCTTCCTCATAGAGAACACAGAAGCGCTGGTTCAAGCCGAGTGCTCCGACACATGGGAGAGAGGGGTAGATAGGTGTCGGCTAAAAGAATGTTTGGATGGGGGTCTTTGGAGTTTCTCTACCTGGGGCACAAGTTCAGCACATTGCCCTAGATTTTTGTACAAATATCATGGCAATGGCAAAATAACTAGTTGGCCCCTTGTTGTCCCACCACCTCCAGCCCAGGTATGCCCCTGATACTACATTACTGAATGTCATGTCCTGAGACTGTCAATCTCTCCCATAGCTGCTGCTGTGTGCAATTACGGTAGTGTGAGATAGGAATGGAGTAGATGAGGTCTAACGCTTAATAATAAGTTATTGTCCATCAGAGCACATAATCAGAGCTGGGAGCATTCACAGCAAAAATAACATTCTGATTAGATAATTGCAACTATGTGTCAGAGGGCCAAGGCAGCGCACCGGCTCCCACACTGCGCACAATGGGGGTGTGAAGGAAATTCCAATAAGCCATTTATTACATTTCTGTGCAGTAAGCAAATTCAAGAGCCGCTTCACTTCCAATATGTTTGTTAAACCATAAATTCTCCTTTAAGCAACATTACAGGTGAAGGCATTCATGGACCTGTATATCACACAAGTCTTCAGAAGGGACAATAAAAGCCCTATAGGAAATGGTGCAAATTATTTTTAGGCTGGCATTTTTTATTTTTTTTTTGCATTTTTCCTTGCTTACTTTAATCAATAAAAACAAAGAAAAAGTATTGCGGCAAAGTCTATGAGACTTGTGACTTGCTGTGCACATGCTGCTTCTTTTTTCCTTGCAGATTTTGTTGCTGAAAAAAAGAAGCCGCATGTCAATTGTTTCTGCATTTTTTTTTTTCTGTGTTTCTATAATCCACAGAAATGCTTTATCACTACAGGGGATTATATTGCAGCACTTTGCATCACATACCAGGCATAGAGCATGGTGTGTGAGGCGATCCGTAGCTCAGTAACCCGGGGTCATCATGATGACGACTCAAGGTTAGTACGGCAGCAATCGGGTCCCTGTGATCGCATTACAGGGACCCAATCACTTGGGAGAGGTAAGCGATTCCTCTCCCTGCCTCCTGAATACTGCAATCACACTGATCACAGCATTTAGGGGGTTATACTGCCAGGAGCGGCGCAGGCAACACTCCTGACAGTGAGACTTTGGTCCTGGCTGTAACATCAGCCAGTGACCCGGCATTAATCACGGTGATACAGCGCCTGAACCCCAGCGATTGCCATGACTAAAAAAAAAAAAAAAGCAGGAAAAACTGCATATGAAAAAACGCACAAACACAATAAAAAATTGTGTTTTTTTTCTGGTGTGTTTTTCCTGCCAAAACATGCTGTTTTATGTGCAGAAAAGAAGCCAATATAAAAGCAATGAGCGCACATAGCCTTAGAATAAATGCCCATATTTTTAGAGCCAGCGCTCATAAGCTATTGACTAGCAATCAAAGTCTAAAATTTTCCAATCTGGGACTAAGCAATAAAGTAAAAAAAAAAAAAGTTAAATTCAATTTAAATATTAAATAAAAATGAATAAAAGTAAAAGAATAAAAACACTACTGGAAAAATTATTTTGCCATTAAAAACACAGATTTTATTTTAAAACAAAAAAAAAGTACACCATTCATATTTAGGCTATGTGCCCACGCTGCGGAAAATGCGCGGATTTTGCCGCGGATTTCTCGCGGAAAAGCCGCGGATTTCCCGAAAATCTGCAGCAGCGCCACTTCCCAGCCATTTCTATGGCTTTTTGGAAATGCTGTGCCCATGCTGCGGATTTTTCCGCGGCGGATTTGGTGCGGATTTTGATCCGGAAAAATCTGCAACATGTTGTTGCGGATTTTGATCCGGATTTTGGCTTCAGAATTGGGAAAAAAAAAAAAATCCCCACCAAAATCCGTGGCAATTCCGCGGTAAATCCGCGGCAAATCCGCACCTTTGAAAAGGTGCAGATTTTGCGGGAAAGACGCGGATTTTCATGCAGAAAAATCCGCAGCAACATTCTACCGTGGACACATAGACTTATGCGTTTCCAGAATGATCCAAACTATATCTTTATGTAACCCACACAGTAAATATGTTAAAAAAAATAAATAAAAGCAATTTTCTTCTCATAAAGCCGGCAAGAAAATAAAATAAAAAGCAATCAAAAAGTTGTATGGTAAAACTGAAACGTTTAACTCTTCCTGCAGAAAACAAGGCTCATATAGCTGTTTGCAAAAAAAAAAGGGAAAATGTTAACGCTCTAAAAATATAATAGTGCAAAATCATTTTAAAAAATGCTTTCAGCATGCAAAAATAACAATAAAATAAAATATAAAAATCTGATATTGTAAAAATCTTTCTGCCCAAAGAATAAAGCCGTCTTATATCGGTTATACCACACAATTATTCATTCTGTATTCTAAAAATCAGAATAAGGTTATGTGTGCACGCTGCAAAAAATTTCTGCACCTTGTGGCAGAAAACTGCACCTCTGGTGTACTTTTTGGTATGTTTTTTTTCCATGCAGTTTTTTAGTGTATTCAATGCAAAACCCAGGTCAAAAATGCACAAAAAGTGACACGCCGCTTCTTTTTTCTGTTCCCAAAATTGCATGGAAAAAAGAAGCAATGTGAGTACAGCCTTTCTGAATTCTCATAGAAATTGCTGGGTAGGAAAGACATGCAGTTTTGGGCCACACACTGCACAAAAACAAGCAGCAAAAAATGCATCGTGTGCACAGGGTTTAAAGGGAAGGTGTCGTCCAAAAAAAAGAAATTCCAATAACTGAAAAAATGTAAATTAAATTAATATAATTATTATTATTATTATATTTAAACAAAACATTAAAACATTATTATTTATTTTTAATTGAGCAAAATATAAAAAATAAAAACAAATTAAAAAGTTTGATATTTTCCACTCTTAAACACTATAGGGAGCAGCTGCTGAAAGCCGACTGTAGAACTAGCTCACATTACAGCTGCAGTAAAAGTGGATGGAATCTGCTCTCCTGTGTATGATGTGTGATGCCCTGGACTAGCCAGGTAGTCACAGATAGACCCCCGCACTACACCTGTCCCCCAAAAAGGTGTCATCAGCCAACCACATAAAACCCTGGTCACCTCCCTCAGTGCTTGATGGACACACCAGGGGGCGGAGCCAGGTGGTTGGCCACGCCCACTGAGGAGTTCAGAGGGCCTGAGGCAGGAAAAACAGTCAGTTTAGTTGAGTCTAGGCTGGCAAGTCAGTCAGTGGTCAGTAGTGGAAGCAGGCCTGTGCCCAGGTCTGCAGAAGTCTGACAGGTGCCGGGGTTGGAGCCCGGGCACCTTAGGCTAGGAGGCAAACGGTGGCCTTAGCCTGCTGGAGCCGGAAAGACGGCTCGGTGTAACCGTGGTGGACCGGGACAGGGTAGTGGCCCGCCGGTACCGACCCAGGGAAACCGACTCGGGAAACCGGAGCACTCAGACCCTGAAACAAGGTCCAGAATCCACTGGACTGAGTTAATTAACTGATTGTGGTCTGGACTATAGGTCCTTTTCCACCCAAGTCCCGACTGAAGACAACAGCCCAACGAGGGGGATAGAAAGCCACCGCACAGGCAGAGAGATCCCACGGGCCAGCGTCTGCAGGCAAAAGGGCTCTCCCAGCATCCACAAAGCCGGGGAACGGACTCCCGTCGCTGAAGTGCAGGCAGCCCAAGTACACAACACGGTGCAGGAGAAAGGCCAAGACCACTGAACCGGGTGGGGGACCAGACGCAGCCGGCTGCGGGCACCGACCACCATCAACTTGGTTTACCAGAGACTTGTGTGTGTCAATAACAGTGAGTACAACAGTGCCATCTGGCCGCGCACCGTCCTGCACCGCCCAGCTATCCCCAACGGGTCCCGGGGCCATCATCCCTGCCCACGGAGGGGTTAACAACTTGCTGCATAACATCTCCCCCGGGTGCCCCCGTAACTGCAGCGGTGGTGTCTACACCTTCACCACATCCCGTGGGTGGCGTCACGAACTCAAGCGCGGCTCCGGCCATGCACCTACCTAACCCCCACCAAAAGCGCCAGCATCCCCTTTCAGAGCGAAGTGACCCCGGGTCCGGAGGCACTCGAGCCACCCACTAACGAGCCTGGATCCGAGCGGCTCGGCTGCAGCCGAGCGCGGGACGGTACAGATGCCACACCTCCCCCTCCCAATCTGGGTATTTTCAAAAGGACAAGGGAAAATGAAGTTTAGGATCACAGTGTGAAGCCATTTTGTTGGTGACCGCAAAGTGATCCTAATGTCTAAAGTGTCACCAAGGACAGCTGCATAGTGCTCCCCACATAGCGCTCTGCATGCCTTGTACCAGCAATTCTCTGCCGCACGCGCCCGCCTGCAATGCTCTGCCACATGAATGCCCGCAATGCTCTGCCTCACGCTCGTAATGCTCTAATGCACGCACGCCCGCAATGCTCTGCCACATGCACACCCGCAATGCTCTGCGGCACGCTCGCCCGCAGTGCTCTGCTGCACACACAGCCACCCGCAATGCTCTTCTGCACGCATTCCCGTGTATAACGCAACACTGTATACCGCGGCCCTCAGTATTGTGCGCCCCGCTGTATTCTGCGCCCCGCTGTATTCCATGCTCCGCTGTATTCCGCACTCCGCTGTATATCGTGCTCCGCTGTATTCTGCTGTACACTGAACTCTTCAGTATACTGTGCTCTGCTGAGCTGAGGAGTGGAGGCCTGAGGTGAGCACACGAGAGCAGAAGGAGCAGCGGCGGTGGGGGGGAGTGGCAGCGGAGGAGCAATGGCGGGGGTGAGGGGGGAGTGACGGCGATGGGGGGAACGGGCAGTAGTGAGGAGAGCGCCAGGAGAGAG